>NC_091406.1:2122934-2424782 GCF_032191515.1 Phaenicophaeus curvirostris | reverse complement strand
TGACAGCTCATAGATTTTGTCCGCAGTGGAAAGATGCTGCAAGGCTTGCTGCTTCACAAGCTCTCAACCAGCCTGTGATTTTGGTGTCTAAAGTCCTAATGATCTTTTCACAGAAAAGGTACAAGCAAAATAGTTTCTTCTTGTAGACTTATAAAAATTAATTATTTTACAAGGGTAAACTTAATTAATAGAATCCACTGACAACGGCAGCTGACCTGGCTAATGCATTCTTTTTCCTCAAACGTTTAACCACTAGTAATTAATACTATTTTGCAGTCTGCTAAATCATCCCTAACTTTATTCATGCTTGGAGAAGCTGGGGGTTTCTTTTGCAAGAACTTAACTGTAACACCCATTCCGAATGCCCAGTCTCCACTTTTTCTCAGAGATACCCAAGTTCCAGAGAAAGAAGCATTTGAGATGCAATTTTTAAATGGCCTAGCATGGTTCCTCAGCCTGATTGCACAGAACCTGGCTCTGCAGCTCCACATGGAGCCTATTCACTCCTCTAGAAACCCTTTCAAATCATTTCAAAGTTAGAAATTTAGGAGTGCATACAATATGTGAAGTGATTCAATGATTTGACACTATTTAAAACAGAGGAACTCCTGTTAGGCATCTCTCTTCCCTTTTAAGCATTTCCATCAAGAGCATTTGAAATCAATGATTTAAACTCCTCTGTGGGTCTGAATGTCTCATGGAAGGAGTGAGAATGTTGCTGAAAATTTAAATAATTACTTTAGAAACCAATAGCAACACAAAATGATTACATCTGTCAGTCCCTGCATGCAGCAGCAAAGGAAAAGCAGACTTTAACATGCACCTGGCAAGACAATGTCCTTGGTGATGCTGCACACCCAGTTGCACTTGTTGTGATAAAGGTAAGTGTGTGTGTGTGTATGTTACGTAAGGACAAAAGAGGTGATTAAAGTCAGGTTAAGTTTTGCAGTTGTACAGTGTCCTGATAATAACTTTAAAACGTGATGGTTAATAAAGATGATCAGAAATAACAAGGGGTATTAATTTTACTTGGTCTGTAATATTGCAGCAGTTATGTTCGATCCTTTGTGAGGCAGGAGGCTGTAAAATACACCCCGTGATGAGGTTATAGTAAAACTACACATCGTCATAAATAATGAAATACAAGTATTTATTTACTGATCTCTAAATAAGGTGTGATTGGAGTAAAATGATGGGAGACATTTAATTAAACTGAATGAAGGAGTGTTGTAAACATCACCACATTGCCAACAAAAACAGGAAATTAATGTGTTGGCAGTCAAATAGTCAAGACTCTAAAATGCATCAATAACTATGCCCTTTTGATAGATGTTTCGCTACCTCTGTGAGTGCCTTCAAATTGATTCAAGGACATCCAAGTGCTATAACATCTTGCCCAGCCTCTCAGTCAGAGCTGCTGTGCTGCTTATGTTCAGTGAAACCATTGCAAGTAAAGAGTATATTCCATAAGGAGAAAGCTGCTCTATACCGACACTGCAAATTTGCTGCTCAGGGTGCATTCATGAGTCTGACTCTCAAATGCCTCTGCCTTTCACAATACAAACAAAAGCAGCATGTTTAACTTTCTTTGCTGCTTTTCAAACCAGAGCAGTGCCTCGTTCATGGGAAGCCCATGTGCAGTCTTCAGAGTGACGTTCACTTCATCAAAAAAGTCAAAATTCCTTATTGCATACAAAGTAGTAGGAGTTTGCATTTGTAGGAGAGGTGTCAGAACCATGAACTTACCAAGTTGATAAGTACTGACTTGTGCTTTTGCTTTCTTCATTAAACGAGGTGGAGAGGAGTGGAGGTTAGAACACCAAATGCACTGCACAGGCAGATGAAACCAGAGGCCATTAAAAACTCTGTCCCTTGAAGTGTGCTTTGTGGTAGAAGTACATGAAAATCCCTCACTCCAGGTCCCTGTCTTTAACAGTGTTAATGGAGCTTTGAATAACACACTGCAGCGTTGCTGCAGTCTTGTGGTTTTATCGTGCTTTTCCCATTATTTCCCCTTATTCTGTAGGAACCAGACTCATCCTTTCTATTCTTTCTGGGTTTTTGGACATAAAACATGTGGGAAGCTGCCAGGTGGGTATTCCTGCCAGGAGGATGGCAGCCTTGCAGGCTGAATTGTCCCGTGTGGCTTTGCACGCTCTGTAGCGCAGACCTTGTGCCAGCAATTAATTTCTGTTTCTCCTCTCCCTTCTTGCCTTTCCTCCAGACCTGGGCTGAGAGGGATGTGCAGACTGCACCCCTGGGGAAGCGTAACTGCTTATTTCTCCCTCCATGTGTATTTAAATGAGAGCCCGTGCATTTGACATTTTATCAATACTGCCTTCATTAGAAGTTCACTTCTGTTCATTAAAGTTCCCTTTTGAGATGTAATTTGTCACTTCCATTCAATTGAGAAGAAGGGGATCTGGAGGAATGACGTGGTTTTATTATTTCTTGATGTTGTAGAGTCACAAAAAAAATGAGTGGTATCAGCACGTTGCCTGATATTCCCCTCCCACTGCTGGAGTTGATTCAGGTCCAGATTAAAACTCTACAGGTTAAGACCCATCAGCAATTTTGGCTGGTGCCAGCCAGCTGCACTTAAAACAGTGAGTGGAGGTGAAACGTCTTTCTCTTCCCTACCCATGTCTTCCCTTTCACTTGCTAGAGAGCAGCCGTGGATGTCACCTCACCAAGGGCAGAGTTCAAATTCAGTACACATTTGTAGTGGTAGGTTTGTTTAGAGTCATGTTCATTGCTTAAATCCAGTCGATGAAACTTCACCTGACGATCCCTGTAGTGTCTCTTCTAATCTGGGCATCAGTGTGGTGACCCACAGGCTATTGAACTGCAAAGAAAACTCTTAGGAAGACACTCAGGCTTCAGAAATGTTCAGAATATGCTATCTTTATCTACAAAGGGAGACAGAGTTGCTTTTCCCTAAAACATTACAACAGGCTGAAAGTGGAAAATTGGATGAAAGTCTTTTACCAATAAAAACTTGCATATTTGCAGTGCTGTAAGACTTCCCACTCTGTGCAAAAATGAGCTCTTGGAGGTAGGCGGTTGATCATCACAAAATGCAAACCTGAAATACCAGGTCCGACCTACTGGGGCGGGAGGTGGGTGTGCTTGAAGGAAAGACCCACACAGCTTTCCCTGCTCTCTGAAGTGACTGTGCCTTGGTTCATATTTAAGTTATGATAGAAAGGCTTAGCGGCTTCTTGAGAAACAAATACAACATTAATGTTGACAATTAACCCAGTTGTTCTACCATGCAAAAAGGTGCAATTTTCCTCTTCATGAAAAATTAAGATCTGCTTTGATCATTTGGAAAGCGTAAAGTAAACTAATGAAGTGACTTCAGTACATGAATTCCAATGTTCTTGGTGAGTAAATACGCAGCATCGCTCCTCGTAGGCCCAGAGGAGCCAACTGCAATCTCAGAATCGAAAACCACAGCAGAAATTGCAATTAAATTTGTAGCGCTTTCAGAGAGCTGAAAGGGGATGGTGTCATGCTTGAAAATATATAATTTATTCTCTTGGTAATGCATACAGTTTCCCCCCACCTCTCCATCAGTGACAGTACTAGCTCTCCAAATAAGCAGAGACGCTCACAGATGCTTTCTTGCTTATTAATAAAGTCAAGACTATCAAGCACAGATTCAAGATGTTGACAGAGCAAACTGTAGCGTGTACAGGAGGATGGCTGGGTGCGCATCGCAGGAAATGCGGTGGTGGTGATGATGATGTTCTGCTGAAGAGTAAGACGTGGCCACAGGGTGGAGCGGTGAGAAGGAAGGTTTCTGGTCTGTGCCAGTGTGAGATATTCTAGGGGTACCTGAGACACGTGATGAGGTGGGGGCTAAACCTACATTTTGGGTTGCTGTAAAAAGTAACGCCCTTGAAAGGGAAAGGTGGATTCTTGATGGAAGGAGAGGTCTGGCAGAGCTGTTGCTCACTGTGCTGGCACAGAGCTGTGGCTCGAGCAGCTTCAGCAGGTGCTTCTTGGTATGGGATTGTAGTTTGCCAAAATGCCTGAAGACAAAGCCCATCTCTGCCTCATGTGGCTTAAATGACTCCGTCAGGAATATATATATATCTGCTGCATCTGTTCAGGGAAAAAGGAATGGTAAATCATAATCGTGCCAATTGATTTCTGTGGAAAAATTTATACAGTTTTCATTCTGTAAGTTAACAGTTTAACTACTGAAGTAGAAACAAAGTCTGCCAGGGACGAGGAACGTTCATATCCATCAGCGTTTGAGGGCTGTGCTTATTTAAAAAAACCTTTCAAGAAATATAAAAAATATTGCTGCTGTGAACCTTGCTATACAGCTGTGAATAACTTCACTTCGAGCTCTAGCAGCTGCATCAAAATACTGAGAATTAATGAGCAGACGTGCTGGCTCAGCAGAAAGCCTTGTGGGCAGCTCCTGGCATACACGTCCTCCTGCCTCACGAAGAGCAGCAGCAATGGATGAGGTGGGATGAGCAGATGAAGCTGTGGTGGGAGGATCTGCTGCACCCAGCTGTGCTGGATGTTGGACTCAGGCATGGTGTGACCAGGAGCCCTTGGAGCTTGTCTGGGATGGGAGAGGTGCCCACGCTGAAGTAGGTACTGAAGCTAGAGAGAAAATTCCCTCTGATAGAAATGCCAGCTTAAAGTGACAAGATAGGACAGAGGATCAGAGCAAGGAGAGTACAGTTCTGAAAAAGGACAACCCATCCAAGGATTTTCTGTTTGTGTACTTCAATGTATGCATTGATGTCTCTGATGGAAGGAGAAAAGTATTAATTTCGTTTAGAGAAAAGTGCCAAGTTGTATTTTGAAAAGCATTCAAATGTTTTGATAAGTTCTGGAGCACTTCAAGAGGTGGCTGGGGCTTTTTTCATAGCTCAACTTGATGTGAAGAGTATCCCTGCAGTGTGAGAGGAAATTATATCTTGAAAAGGCATCTAAGCTTACGCTGCCTTAACCATCATTTCCATGCTAATAGGTTATTAGAGGCTGAGTTAAATTGAAGTCAGGAAACCTTTAGGGTCTGTTTAAGGCATCATAAATATGAATATAAATACTGCTGTCTCTTGTCTTCATGCAACTCTGTTTTTATTAAGCAGAAAAAAAAAACAGAAGCATCATTTTTCTTCTGAAGAAGTTGCTAAAAAGAATGATTTCTCTGTCAGTTTATTTTTTTTTTTTTTTCCCATTCTGAAAGTCTCCACCCCCACGATGTGCTCTTGCCCTCCATGACCAGGCGCGCTTATTTTGCACCAAGGTTGCTGACGTGAATCTGATGGATGGCACCTGTGCGACAGGAGGTCTGGCCGTGCTCTGAGCTCCAGCCAGCAGGGAAGGCTCTGCCTTGGCAATCCCCACCAGCAGACCTGCGGGGAGCCTCTGAATACCTTTTGCAGGAGGTTTAATTTGACTGCCTTGCTCTGCAGTGTCAGGACCCAGTAATGTCAGTTCTGTGACACCTACCATCCGCTGTCGCTAGGCAGAGAGGAACTGGAGAGCAGGAAAACACATTTTTAGACACAGCCAAGTCTTACAGAATTAATAGAAAATGAGGTATGGCGATCGGTTCTTTCAGCTGGTGAGCAGTGTTTCAGTTTAGTTATGGTTGTTAATGTTTTTCTCTTGTTTCAACATAGAAAAAGCGTATGAAGTCTGTCTGTTAGAATAGTTTGGGATGGGGAGAAGCAATCTACATGTAATACTTCATATTGTGATTTCTAACCTCCTCTCTGTGCCAAGAACCCACTTGCTATTAAGCACTGCATTTTGATGAGGTGTTTATGCACAAGGCTGGGAGATAAGTCTGTTCTCTCCAAACACAGCGCTCCTTGCCGTTGTCTGCATCCTGCTCCTCCACCTTTTGGTGGCACAGTCCCATACAACAGTTTTGATGAAATGACAGGAAAACATGAACGGTTTAGAAGGATTTGTTCACTTTGGCTGCATATGGAAACTTTTCCACATCAAAGATAACATTCATGATACCTACTGCACAATGATTAAGCTAAGTAAGGGTAGTTAATATTTATGTGACAATTTGTAGGAATACAGTGATACATTTCTGGTGTTAAACCTAATGTGAAACACATGCGTAAACAAGAAACAAGCTACAAACAAGGCAAAGTGGATGGGTATTAGCATTTTGCATCCCTGATGCTTCTGTTGTCCGTCCTTCTTGTTCCTGCCATGTTGCAAAGCAAAGGCATTGGGAGTTGGGGTTCTCCATCAAATAAAAGTTTCTTATTCTTTACTCTGTACTGACCACTCTGTCTCCTAGACTTTAGATCTATAGTAATGGATTCTTGTTCATTCTTCTGTAAATAGATCAGGTAGATAATAAGTAGTTATTTCAGAGTGCAAGTCTACACACTCAGCAAAGCTACATGCAAGTGAGACTTGCCAGAAACAAAATCAATAGATTAAACTTTGAATGTTTTGAAGAAGTTTGGTGCTGCATGTGAACAGAGATTAAAAATGCTTTAATGCACTTGAGTCATTTTTCCCAGCTACAAAACCATATCTGATGGGAAAATAGCATTGCTCAAACTTGCAGAAGTAAACAATGCCACCAAAAAATAAACCAATTACTCAAATGGCTGTTCTGAGTCCTGTAATAATCCAGCTCAGATACAGAACTTTGATAGTCTGTAGACTGATTGTAATTCGACTGGGCTGCAAAGTTTCAGAGAAGGAGTCGATTAAAGTTTAACCCATATGAAATGCATTCCCAGTTGTCTGAATTAGCTGGGCTTTTTATTTATAATTGGTTTCTTAAAGACCCTTTAAGTGGGTGTTTTTAAGGATTTCTTAACACTTTTTGTTGGTCCTTAAGGGTTATTAAAAATCAGCATCTTTAAGGTCCATAATGTGCAGGCAAGAGCCATGAGCTCTCCTGTCCTTGAGCAAATGCATTTCTGTTGTATTCAAAGCTATGTCCTTTTTCCTCTCCAAAGTCTATTGCAGCCTACCCTGCGTAGTGTTTTAGGAGAGCTAACGGGGAGAATACATTACCGTGGGTTTATATTTTAATTTAAGTATGACAGACGGCCTTGGTCTGCAAATCTCTGCTATCTCTTTATTGTCGTGTGCAATGTTAAGTGCCCTTTGTGAACAGTCTTTTCAATGTTTGCTAGAAGTTCTCAGCTGTACAAACTTTTTGTAGTAACATATATTTAAATTCCATCTTGCAGAAAGGAATGAAATAAGGAATTAATTTTATTCCTTGTATTCTACTAGAGTCCTTCCAGATTTCTGTGGGAGAAGACATAACATAATTTTGCAGACTGAATAACACTTGCTTAGAGGGATAACACTTGCTAACCGAAAGCACTGGTTTCAGAGCTTTTCCATACGCAGCTCTCTTTGCATACACCTATATAAGTTTTCTCAATTTCTGTACCATTTCATATTCAGCAGCAATGAATTAAATCTTTCCACTCACCTGGCTTCTGTGATTGCTGTCTCTAAATACTTGACTGTGACACTTTGACTTGTCCGTTTGGCTTTCAGGATTCCCACGGAGCCCAGCAGTGACCAGCATACATAACTGCATAGCATCTGGAATTAAAAGTGGTTTAAGATGTGAACAAATACATTAAGAGAAGATATTCGTATGGTTTTATTGTATGCTTTGGAGTGTGCTTCTAAGTGCAGTCGTATTCTTCTGAAATTAGTTAACCTGAACATGAAAATGTTGCAAACAATTCTCACCCATTGACCATAGCTGATTAAAGAGTGGCGAATAGATACCGTGGGCTATCAGTGTATTGAAGACTGGAGGAAGGTGGCTGCTGCACTTACAAGAATAAGAACTTTATCTGACAGCAGAGTGTTGAGTTCTGGTTCAATATTATTGCTTAGAAGCTTCTCAGTCTGATGCAGAAAGTAGAGTGTCCCAACTGGACCTTCTGGATTGTCCTAACTGATGAGGAAGAGAGACATTATTGCCATGTACCACACATGGCAGGTTGGGAGGATCATCTGGTCCAACCTTTTTAAGGGCTATACAGTTTAAATGAGATGGCCCAGCACCTTGTCAAGCTGAGCTTTAAAAGTGTCCAGTAGAGGAATCCACCGCCTCCGTGGGGAGATTATTCCAATGCTTAACTGTTCCAGTGGTGAAAAATTTTCTTCTGGAATCCAATCTCCCCAGGAGCAACTTATAGCCATTATTGCTTGCATTTTCCATATGACAACTCATAAAAAAGGAGTCTCTACCCTCTTGGTAGACTACCAGTACTGGCACATGGCAACCTGTCATTCAATGATTCCGTAAAACCAGTTCTCCATCCGCCAGTTGTGCTGTAAGGAAATCCCTGTTCCCAAGGTGGAAAAATCTTCCCGTTCTTGTTTCCAGCCCTGCCTGAATCACAAGGGAGGTTCAGCACAAAAAATGTCTGAATGGCAATTAATAATTTTTCTCATCCCTCTTATCTCTTTGCCTTTTGTATTCAGAAAATGCTACAGTTCTGGCAAAGGCTGATGCCTCTCTTGACGCTGATGGTGTCTGACACAGCATTAATGTGTAGTCAGACATGAAAAACAATGCAAGTAGCATTGATTTGTTGTTTTCCAGGTTGGTTAAGTTCCTTCCTATTGAGAGAAGGAATTTAAATATAGCTTGGTAGGCTAGAGGGAATAAGTACAGCCGGGAGATCTTGTTCCCACTGATACTAGTGACGAAGCTCCCACTGCTTTCAGGGGATTCCGGGTGGGACTTTGACGATGCTTCCAGAAAAAAAGGGATTTTTAGTTTCTCTTTCATTGTGGTGGGTATTAAATGCAGCATCTGCCATGGACACTCGCACTTGTTCCACGTCCTTTAAATTCAGCAATATGGTACGCAGAGCAAGATTCCACTACAGAGGAACATGACTATTAAATGCAGTCCAAGTAATCAGAGCTATAGTTACCATATGTAACGTGTACTCTGGACTGGACAATTCTTCTGTACTTCTTGTCACACTGTGAAATTTTCTCTAGGTGAGCTTTGCCCCTTTCATTTTCTCCAGTGATGTGCCTAAGCTGAAATGTTTGGTGGTGCTGAAAGGCCGAGGCAACACCCATCACTGAGATATCAGTGGGATCTCTGTGGTTCCCTTTACTTTGCTATTTCACCTATATAGCAAACTGGTTTTGGAAACTCTACACCTGTCTGATGTGTGGAGGTGTTCAGCCAAGGATGGGGTGGTGATGCCATGGGATGTGGCAGCGGCTGCTCATCACTGATGCGCACAAATGGCCCTCTTTGTATTGACACCGATTCCAGCGTTTTGGGAAGGCAAATGGTAGTTTATATGAGTGGAAATCTGGAATTTAGCCATCAAAATAACACCAAGCAGATGAGCCCATTGTTTTTCCCAACCAAACTGAGAACATTTTGCTGCACTAATGGTTTGAAGTAAGTTAGATTATTTTTCTCCCAGGAGTGCTATGTTCTTGCAATGTGAGTTGTAAATAGGGATAGAATTTTACCAAGGATCAAATCCACAAATGCTTCATGAGGTTTTGTGTATTGGTGCTTACAAAGCACCAGCCAGCAGGGGCGTCTGGCTCCAAATACTCAGTCACTTGCAAGTTCATCTGGCACTACTTTTAGTTAAAACTAGGAGTAGTTTGTCCATGATGTCTTAGGAATGAGAAGGCACCTCATTCCTTTTTTGAACTGTGTAAGGTTTTTTGTTAAGTCTTTTGTGTTATATTTCTTTCTGAGAGGTTTCCAGGCCCCTTTATCCCTTAGGGATGTGTACTTCAGGGAATTGCTGCTCTGTACGGTTTCTCAGCCGATATGGGATATCAGAAAAACACAGCGTAAGAGAAGCTGTGTTTGCAACACTTTATATAATCTAAAACCTATTTCTGAAATATACTAGGAATGGTTTTTTTAGTAGCCTACAGATGTGGGTGCTTTGTAAGACATTGCATCATGCACACCAGGGAATGGGGGCTGGGATTTGCTGGTTTGGGATTGAAACCACCTGTCATTGAAATTAGGAGGAGGGAGGAGAGTCAACACAGGTGTTACTTGTGATGTTGCAGTGACCTGAGCAATTAGAGCAGTCTCACACTCCGTGTCTCAAAGCTGCCTGTAAAGGAGTGTCAGTGTCAGAAGGCAGCGATGACGTGAGTTTTCTGTGCAGCACCTCCTACCTAGCTCTGAATCAAACACCTTCTATTTTAATCTTTCACGTGTTTTCAAAAGAATATTGTTATCATGTTGAATGAGGGAGTGGTCAGAGTCCTCAACTCAGTCTCAACTCGGTGAAAGCACAGAGTTGTGCTGAATGCAATGTGCATTTGAAACATTAATTCACTGACACTCCATGGTGGTTCCTGAAACCCCAAGGCTTCGTGCTGCAGGGCAGGGAGCTGTGCCATAGCTTTTAAAACAAGGGAGAAGCAGCACTGAAGGTCTGTAATCCCCAGGTGTTTTCAATGCAAAAGTCACTGCAAGGATCAAGAAGAGAAAACCTTCACTAGGTGGTTCTGCAGGCAGCCCATTTAGTAGGGATCATCTCACAAGCAGAATCACTTTGTCCCTGTTTTGGACTTAAAAACTTTACATTTGATGCTTCCAAAGTTTTGGGGTTTGGGGTTTTTTAATGGTTTTTTTGAAGGGAGAAATCCATTTCTGCCATGTAACCTGGTTACACATACGCTTCTAGGGACATAGATCAGTTGTGTGAGCATGATGGGGCTCAGGTGTGGGTGGGAGCAGAAGCAAGGTGGGCTCCTGTTAATGCATTACACCTGGTGGTGCTGATTGGGGAAGGGGTGGGGAGCACCTTCAGTCTTTATAAATACAGGCTCCCTAGAGTTGCCTTCTTGCTGTTCCTCTGTGTAGTCATGTAGAATCAGTATGGAAGAGGTTTAGGAAGAACAAGCAGGAGGCAAAATACCAGGCAGAGATGTACGTCACAGGTGAGCAAACTCTAGAGCGCGACAGCAGCAGTGGCCAGGCAGTCCATGAGGTCTGCTGTCTGGTGCGACCCCGTGGCAGGGATTGTTTTCCACTGCTGAGGACACTACCCAGTCTGTTCATGGGAGATAAGAGGATGGTTGGGCAGGAGCTAAGCTGCAATAGTCAGCCAAGATGTGAGTGCTGTGACATGGCTCTGTTGAGCTTTCCAGGCTTGGACAGAGGAGTTGGAGGAATTGGCTAATACTTGGCAAGCAATGATATCCTTTCTGTGCTGGCTGCTACCCCCAGAGTGTGTCTGAAGGAGCTGGTCAGATGTGTGGCATGGGTGGGGGTCCTTGATCCCATGTAAGGACTGCTGCTCACTCATTATGTGTAGCAGAGGAAGGTCAAGAAAGCATTGGTGACGTGCCCCAGAGGACAGACTGAATGTTGGTCTCCTTATGGTGGCAGAGGAAAATAGAAGTGGGATGTGTGTGCCGGAGGACGTCGTTATTGTTCCCCCTCAAATAGGAAAAATTGAGCCTTGGGTGTGTTCATGTTGGGTGATGGATGCTTCCAACTTCTGGAGGAGGAGCTGTGTGCCCTGGGCTGTGCTCCTCTGCTCTCATCAGCTAGGTGAGACAGAGCCCAACTCGTATGTGATGGGGACACACCCAAGTATGATCAGAGTATTTCAAGGAGGAATTCTGACATACAATGCAGGGCTTCTTTCACCCCAGGTGAGTAAAGAAATGCTTCTGCAGTAGGGATGCTTCGTTCTCTCCTGAACGTGCTTTTGGATAACTCTACCATCCATCACCCTCTAAGAACTTGCGGTGGTCATTGTAGTCATATTAGCCTTGTACTGGGCATACCTCGACCTTGATGTAAAATTTCCTTAATGAGTTATTTATTGTTTATAGTGAGGCATCCATCGCATTGCTCTTCCATGTGGCTGTGAGGTGACTCTCTCTTCAGCAGAGCACAAGTTAAGGACTATTTAAAAGCCTTTCATATGGAGATGCCCTATGGTACAGAAAGGAGGCTGCAGAAGTCCTGCATTTGGTAGTTCAGGGTGGAATATGGGGGTTTGCTGGGCTGTTTTTCCCTTTTGTTTTCATTACTCAGCCATAGGCTGTCGAGTTCAGAGGGTTATATTTTATCAAGTCGCTCATCTTTTTAATTTGCTCAAAATGTTTGCTGGTTCCAGATGTGCTGCTGAATTTAACACTCCGTCAGTATAAGGTGGCAGCAGGGATGCCATATATTCTGTTTTGTTAGTCAGGGGATAATGTAGTCCAGAGCTTTTACCAAACTTCATGGGTGTGTGGAGGTTCAGGTGTTTAGAGAAGTGCTAGAAATACCTCATTCAAATTCTTCTCTAGCTCCTGGAAGAAAGAAGATAAATCATAAACAAACATAAATTATGTCCTGCCTCCTTTGCAGATTCCTCTCCCCACCTCATGTAGTAGAAAAATGTGTGTTGTAAATCCCATGCGAAGCGCTTTATGCTGGCAGTTCATGTGGCTGCGTTAAAAGGGATGCTCGCTGCTATATTTCAAACTTGCACCTTTTATTTTCCACATGCGAGTGTGCTCCTGGGTGCATCGGGGGGAGAAAGTGAGCAGTTTGTCTAGACAATGCGCTCTGCAAGCGCAGATAATAATATTAGATCATGACCTGGAGAAAACAAAATAAAACAAAAAGGTGGTGGGGAAAAAAAAAATCCTATAACTTGGAAAAAAATCCTATAACTTGGGACACTCGTTCCCTCAGGTAACATGGGAACTGATCAGCCCATGTGGGGGCTGAGACCCATCTCCCTGGAAGCAAAGAAGTCAAAAAGTGGTGGTGCTGCTCAACTTCAGAGCAATAAGCTAAAAAAAAAAAAAAAAAGAGATTGAGGTTTTGGGATTTTTCTCAGGTGACTGGTTTCTGAGGCTTCATTTCTCTGCACTTCTCTATTCTGCTCTAAGAGAGAAGAGGGAGCAAGTGTATCAGTGTTACTCCTTCCCATCACTCCTGCTCTACTTTGCTGCTTACAATTGTTAGTTGAATCAGAGCAGGGGGAATGCCCTTCCTTGGTTTTATGTGCTCTCCAAGTTTCCTGTTTCAAGAATAAATCAGCAAGCATCTCGTCACCTTTGTACCGTGGACGTGCTGAATCGGCACACGGAATGTAGAAAAGGGGCTTTTTGACCAAAGATTAAGGCTCTGTGCTGATGATGGCTTATTTTCTTTAATGCAGCTTAGCTACACTTGCCAGCTGAGCACACCATGAAGGAAGCAAAAACCCCTGCAAATCTGGTATTACAGCAGTAAGTGCAGAAAAGTGGTATTTAGACTGATAATGGCGTGATGGGACGGCGATGCTTTCAGGGTGGTGTGAAACCGAGAGGATGGTGATGATTGCCACTAATTCCCTTTCTTTAGGGACCTCTCTTTTTGAGTTCTCATCCATACGTTCTCGTGTGGTTTCTTTAAGTTTGCTCTGTGGAAAAGACTACGGCTGAAGACTGGAGCTGTGGATAGGTTGTAGGCTTGGCTTGGGTTTTCCAGGTTAGGTACCCACCAAATTTAGTTGTCTGTGAATGGGATCGGTTACGTTCTGCCTCTTTAGAGTCATGCTATGACTGACTGCAGAGGAACTGATGAGACACAACGAATTAGTTGAGAAAAAGCTAATTTACAGGTGGGACTTCTGGCAGTGCTGTTCCCAATGCCTGGCCCTGCTCTTGGGTTCATGGAATCCCTCATGAGATGGTGGGAGGAAGTAGTGGCTGTTCTAGCTTTCTCATGTTTCACTAAGAAATATTGACTGAAAGCTGGTTCAGATTGAACAATCAATTAATACCTCTCAGCTGCGCACACACTGAATTAATTTGATAATCCCTTGTGTAAAGGTGGTGGGAAGATGAATATTTTTTGTTAGTTTACCACAGGAAGAAAGCGTATCCTCCAAAGGTAAATGTCACCATATTGATCAAAATTCACAACAGCATCTCCAAAACTTGGTGATGCTGCTGGAAGACTGCCTATATTTTCAGAAGAGATGCTGATGCTTTTTTCCCTTTCATTTTAAAGGTAGCACCTTTCACAATCAATTACATCACAAAACTTTTCAAGGTGTGGCTTTTTGGTTGATGTTTTTGCTTTTTCTTTTGCTCATGCTCATAGTACTGAGTAGTTTGTGCTTGGCTGATCATTTGTGGTGAAATCCTGCCTTGCGCGAGCTGGTGGTGGAGTGAGGGTGGAGTTTCTGAGCTGAGGAAGGGTTTGATCCGTGCCGTAATGGAGCTAATGGCATTAAGCTCAGGACAGCTGCGGGTACATCTGCTGTTAAACTACTGTTATTGAAACTTTATGATGCGCGAGACTGCCAGCTATCCTGCTTGCAGCATATAAATTATGTCAATTGTCCATGCACTTTTTTTAACCCTGATTTCTCTTGAATTATGGATGATAGACAGGGCCAGAATTTGCTTTTAGTGTTCCCCTGTGACCGTGTCTGTGCCGAGTGCACTGAGCAGTCATAATCTCAGTGTGTGCAGTCAGGGGATGCGTAATATAATTTGGTCTGTGACCATATAGCTTGTATCTTAACCATTAAGGGAATTATAACATCTGAAACTTGGAGCTATTTTGGGGCAGGGTGGGTGCTTTGATGCCAGGTTTGCGTGAAATAAACCTCCGAGGCTGGAAGGGTTTGTAGCTGTGAACTCTGCATCCCAGATGGATTTTTGAAAGCCAGAGTGATGTCTCTTTTCAAGAGCCACCTCCATTGTGGAGATTAGAGACTGTCTTTCAGGCTTCATTGTGGGGAGGAATAATAGCTCCCGGTTTTAATGAAAACATTGTGATTGGCTTGCTTTGAAGTTTTCAGGTCTGTATGCGTGGTGATGGAGTGTGCGCTTGAAGCTGAGTTGACTGAATATTCTTGTGTGGATAGGGAACAGGTCTGAAAGGAGGTTGAAGCGAGGGGTGCATTGGTCTCTTCTTCCAAGTAACAAGTGCTAGGATGAGAGAAAATGGCCTCAAGTTACGCCGGGGAGTTTTAGATTGGATAGTAGGAAAAATTACTTCACCAGAAGGGGTTGCCAAGTGCTGGAACTGGGTAGTGGTGGAGTTCCCATCACTGGAGGGGTTTAAAAGCTGTGTAGACGTGGTGCTTAGAGACACGATTCCGTGGTGGGGTTGGCAGTGCTGGGTTAAGGGTTGGACTCATTCTTAAAGGTCTTTCCTAACCTAAATGATTGTGATTCAAATTAAAGTAGCACAATCCAGAGCTGATGGGGACCCCGCTGAAGCTGCTGGTGTTGCTGTGGTTTTGACTTATCATACTGCTCCTCAGAAAATCGAGCCTTTTAAAAGACGTGAATGCAGTGTGTGGATATCATAGTGCTTCTGCAGAAGTGAGTCACGGCACTGCCACTTTTCAGATAATTTCCACAGCATTTATTGAATAATGTGTGTTTTTAAGGTGTTGTAGCAGCAGGTGTTTGTAAATAGTATAAAGCAGCTACAGATGCTGACAAACAGTGTGTCTGCACTCCTGTTGTTGCATTTGAATGCTACATAAAATTGAAGACTACATTTTTTTCATGCTTAAACATGAAGAAAGCTTCCTCCCCAGTGTATTGATTTCACAAGCGTTAGCTCTTTAATCAAACAGCCCTGAAGCTTTGCACTATATTAACTGATCTTTAGGAGCAAAGAGCAAACTATTCACAATGGGGCTGCCTGGGTCAAGTCTGTCAGTGCTGATAGCAGTGGGAACGCCTGGTGCTGGAAGGTTTTAGATGGAAGTCGTACTTGGAGTCTCTTCACAGCCTGTACTCTGTCACTTACACACGTACGTTTAAAATACTGTAATGAAATGAATTTAGTGGGTGCAATTCATTAAAAGAATAGAGAGCGCTGCTTGCTCTTCACTGCAAAGAGCTGCTCAGTCCCCAAGACACTTTGCAAGTGGAGACCTCTCCGAAGGAAAACACTTAATCCTTGGGTGAGCAAATATGATTATAATGTTCTGTGCTTTGTTATGTACTATGATCTAATTGAGATTTAATGCATTCTGCCTTGTCCCTGCCATGGACTCCCTTTGGACCATGCAGTACAAAGCTTAGTGTTAGCAGCTTTCTTTCCTGTGTCGTAATTTATGCTTTCAAAGACATTCAGGCATCTGTACTTAGTTTAGGTGCATGAAATAGTTGTGCTCATAAGGTGCATGAGAAGGGAGGAAATGAGGTCCTTGCTTTTCCTTTCAAGATGCAATATTTGCTTTAAGCAAGAGTATTGAATTACACGAGTCTTTCATTCTCTCACGCCTCTGTTTAATAACTATGTATTTGCTACTAATTGTGTTAAATACATCTGCACCTCACGTGTTGCTATCTAATCCCACAGCAATATTTCAGTACAAAATCAATTTAAACTGCTAGCACAAATGCGCAGAACAAATCCAAAGGGGGGAAAAAGTCTCAAACACCTTTTGCAACCTGGTTCCTCTGGCAGTGGTGGCCCAGTAAGGGGGTGTGTGAGCCCACGAGCCACCTGTGCTTCTTGGGGGTGCTTAGCACTGACCTGTGAGGTTGGTTTGTCATTGCTGACCAGGCACCAAATGTGGCTTTTGACAGTGCAAAACAACAGAAATGGTCTTTTTTCTCCCCCTTAAACTCTGGTTTTTGGGAATCTGAGCCCTGTTTCTAATGGAAAGGCAGTTACATGGGAAGAGCTCTTGTAATTCTTAATGTTTCATGTGGTTTATCCACTTAAGTGGTGCTGTTGAGACAGACTTCAAATGTGAACTTTTGGGGAATTTGGTTTCAGTTCAGGATTGCTGCTGCCATCACACACTGACAGCAATTTGCTTTTTCCTCATTTTCCCTTTCCTCCCCTCTTTGCCAGCTGGTCATTCACTCCATTTCACTGTCAGACCCAAAGGGTTTCTTTTCATTGACAATTTCAGATGTTTTTTTCCCCTGAAATGGTCACTGTGCATGTTCTTCCACCTGAGTAACCTGGAGGCAGCTATTTAGTGCCTGCCTGGTGTGTTGGAGGTAGTAAATCACCCTCCGGGGTGCCTGTGGAGACCTGCTCTGCAAATGCAACTCCTGTTGGCATTGGTGAGGATTATGAACGGGAGTTGCTGGCACCTGATTTGTACTGTAGCTAGAGACAAAAACTGCAAATGAGAGGTACAGGTTTTTAAGTCAAAGTTGTTCTACATTATTTAGTGCAGAACATTTTCAAATAAACTAAATTTTCTTTTTTTTTTTTTTTTTTTTTTTTTACAAATATTTGCTCGGTCTGTTGAACAATCCCAGCTTGGTGCAGCTATGAAGCTGTTTGAATCTCCCCATGCTGGGCATTAATGGGAATGGGAGCAGTTGAACACATGCGCATCAATAGGAGACTCGGAAGCATAAAAATTGAATTCTTTCCCTGCCTTTTCCTTTCCTATCGAGAAAATGGGACCCATTAGTACAGAAAGCTTTGGCAAGGTGGTGTTTGCAGTCCAAGTCTGGAAAGCAGCTGCCATCCCCAGTGTGTTGTTCAGCAGAGGACTTCACTTTTCACTGCTGCGAGTAATCCTATTTACCATGAGCACAAAATACCAGCTGGATTTTGCCTGCTGGATATATTCTTCCATCACGAATGGGCTGAAGTAATTTTGTGCTACAGTTGATCTGACAGAGCCACATGGGGGAAGGATGAAGGCGTGAGGAGGGCTGTGTCGTCCGGCCGTGGCCAGGGGCTGTTGGCAGTTGCAGGCACAGCCAGCCCTCTCTGAGCCACAGTGTGATTTGAGGAGCCAGGCTGGGGATGAATGAACTCTGCTTTTGTCTCTAAAGCAAATGTTTTTCAAAGTGAACTTTTCCCTGGGCCATGCCAGCCATTCGTCTCTAGCCCATCGTGCATTTTCTTTGCAAGCTATTGGCTTATGTATCAAAATGCTGAAATGCAGAATACTCCATCCAGGGCGGGTTCGTGCCAGGCTCCTGGAGTCGGGGTGATGGGCCTGTGTGGATCTTGCAGGGTGGGAGAACCCAGGTCCCTTCTCAAGGGGCAGCACCAGTTTCTTCTTTACTGATGAATTCATTATTTGAGCTCTATGTGCGTAGGGAAAAGGGCTGTGTTCTCAGCGTGGGATGTTCCTACTTACCTCCCCTTATATAGAGTCCAGTGTAGTGTGTCTCACTTCTTTTTTCCTTTCTGGTTCGTGGTCCAAAGGGACTGGGCAAAGCACTGGCCCTCTTGCATTTCTTTTCATCTGATTCAGCATTGCATCTTTCCCTCAAATCTACCAGAGAGCTGCATGTGCTCATCCAAAGGAGCTGGTTGCAATCACAGTGGGAGGACAGAAAAGTTTGTTGCGCTGTCCCTCAATTTTAGAATAAGTAACTTACTTAGTTTTTTCCTAAGGCATCAGGGAATGGGTTTGAACTATAAGCTGGTGCCAAAGCTTTATTCCAGCCTCCGGTTTGAAATACTGAGGCTGCTTGCTCTGTGCTGGGCTTTAAACTGGTGGCACTGGTTTTCTGGGGTTTTCATGGCACTACATCTAACCTACGTTCAGATGTAACCCCTGCCTTGGCCTCGTGGGTGACTGCACATCTCGTACTTGTCTGTTTGAATAGTCGTGCCGTATCCGTCTGGATCAGCTTAGCATGTGAAATGTGCCCTGCACCAAAATACGTTTTATTGCATTCCCTTTCTTAAAAGAATAAAAAGCCCTATAATGCTACTTTTGCCCAATATACTCTGATGTTGATGACTGATGATTGCGGCTTATCCCTGCTTTTTATCCCAAGCTTTTCCTCTTCTGTTATTAAATGCGACCCTCTTGTTTTCATCTGGTGCCTTTGTATTCAAAGGAAAACAATGTTTTGTTGATTTTTATCATTGTTACTTGTTTTTATTCCTTCTACAGAGGATTTTCAAAGGGAAGGCAGTGAATACCTGCATTCTGATTTTAGATCTCCCCTTTCAGATGCTGCTCTTTCCTGGCATGTATGAATGACGAAGGCTCTTGCACCCTAGGTTCAGGCTGCTGTCTTTGTTTAGCAGCAAGATAAGTCCTAGATGGGCTCTGGGTGGCCGTGGGCCAGCGCTGATGCCACACGAGGGGATAAAGCTCCTTGTGGGCGGCTGTAGGGCTCCCCCCAGGCAATTTCTCAAACCAGATGCCAGACTGTGCAAATTAACAAAATTCAGATTAAGCTCAAAACAGCTTTGAAGCAAATATAATACTGATCTTTTTATCTGTTTTCATCTCTTCTGGATTTTTCTTTTTGAGTCGTGAGTCTCAGCCTGAGAAATTGGTGATGTTCCTGCTCCTTAGAAGAGAAAAAGAGCAGCTAATGTTAGTGTTTTAGTGCTAGCGTTCCATTTCTTCACTGATACCCTCTGAGCCAGTTTTAACAGGACGTGATGCTTAAAGGCTTTTCACTTTCAAAATAGCTTTTTAGTCGTTTTTTTTTTCATTTTACTGCCTTATCCTTTCAATAGCCTATAACTCTTCCATCAGGTAAATGCATGTTAAAATGCTTCCTTCAGCACAGAGCAAATATGGAGAGACTAAACAGTCTGTAATGCAGTGGAAATGGCATTAATTCTTTCATCCTCCTTTGTATAGGAAGCATGGGGAGATGTAACTGCTGGAGGGTAAGTGGCGATAAAAAAGATGTCTTCTGTTTAATTTAGGAGCTTAAGATGTTGGTGTGTTTACTTCTGACTGCTTGGTGCAGGACAGGGTGATGTGGCCGGACTGGCAGAGGAGGGTGGATGTTGTCCTGGGGATAGTTACCTCAGGAATAGGAAGATATCTTGAAATCTGATGTTCAGAAGTGGGGTTGATAGTTTAAAAAGATAAATCTTCGATCACAGTTGGGGGTAATATCCTTTATTAATGAGAAAGTAAAATCCTGCAGGAGAAAAGGCTTTCCTAAGTGCAGGGATCACCATGGATATGGTGTGCTGACGTCTTTTCTCCCTTTACCTAGAAGGAGATCACTCTCTGGATCAGCTACTCCAGCGTACACCCAGGTCATACTTGAAGTCAAGCCTTGCTTATAAAAATTGGAGACTTTCCTGCTGAGTCCTATGGGTGATCTGCAGGTCACTTGTGATGCTCTTGGAGACCACGGTGGGGTTGTAGACAACAGCTGGGAAATCTTTGTTACGCTGTTCTGGCCGATCACTCTTCAAATAGATATTCCCCAAGGCTTTTATTCCCCTGTGTTACTTTTCTTTGCAAATCTGAACCAGCAATAGAGAAGGAATTGGAGGTGGCACAAGGGCAGCAGCCGAGCTGCTGCTTATCCATTGCTGCAGGCTCCTCCCATGGCTTTTGTCTCCTTAGACCATTTGCATGCTGCATTTTTATGGAAATGAAATGATTCAGTAAGAATAAGAGGGGATGCATGCAGTGGACCGAACAACTTAGTTGCAAGGAGTCAGTAAGAAGGTCCCTCCCCCAGTTATTTCCCTTTCTGAAGAATGGCTCAAAACTGATTTATAAAAACGTCTTTTCTTCTGTGTCGCAACACAGATGTAATACATCCTCGTTCAGGAGTTGTGTGATTGTAATTCTCCCCATAATGGACCTGTTTGGTTCCTGCCTCACACTTCTGTTATATAGTAACGCTCCTACGCTTGTAATCTATGAGGCTCTAAGGCATCGAGTTGGGAAAACATAAATGAAATGTTGTAGGAAAAAAAATGTGAAAAGACGCTGTGCAACCTCAACAGTTTGCAGCAGGAAGTTTATGCTGATTTAGATGTGGTGCAGGAATGCCACTAATCCCACTGCCTCCTCAATCAAGTAAAGTAGCCATGAGTCAAACATGCATTACACTTCACCCAAAAGTAAAACCTGCCCAAATACAAAACACCTGCACTAATACAAACTCCATTACAAACAAACAGGTTTAATGCTTTTTTTCCTTTTCTCTCCATTTATTTCTAGCAAATGGCAACTTTTACAGGAAAACATCAGGGCTCAGAAATAGGCTGATCAAATGGGTCCAGCCTCTGATTTTCATACAACTTCATTTATGTATGGTGTTAAATGATGGAGGGGTCGCAAGTTGTACCAATATATAACTGCTAATAAGCTCCTTTTGGAAACTTCTGTCCTTGAAAATTGATCTAGATTGGGAGAGGAAGGGCAGGAGAAGGGGTAGTAGAATATCTCACAGATTTATTGTCTTAACGGACCAAACAGAGTGGTCCCTGGAGGTGGAGTTGCAGGCTCACACTCGCTTCCTTTTGTGGGTGAGAACTTTGTTTACCAGAGGAAAGTGGCTTGTTCAAGAATTTTAGTGCTGGCTGCTGGAGGATGTGTGATGGGTGTAGAGGCTCACTGAGGTGTTGGAGTATTTGTCCCTTATTCTTTGCACAGTCGAGTGCTTCTGGTGGTGGAGCAGAATGAAGTCTCTTCCTCCAAGTCACCAAGTATTTCCAAATCAGAATCATAGAATCATTAAAGTTGGAAAAGTCCTCCCAGATTATCAAGTCCAACCATCAACACAACACCACTGTGCCTGCTAAACCATGTCCTGAAGCACCACATCTACAAGCCTTTGAACACCTTTAGGGGTGAAGACTCTGCCACTGCCCTGGGCAGCATGTTCTAACGCTTCACCACTCATTCAGTAAAGAAATTCCTCCTAATATCCAATCCAAACGTCCCCTGGAGCAACTTGAGGCCATTTCCTCTCATCCCATCACTTGTTCCTAATAACCAGGTGGAACATGGAAGTTGCTGGAAGACCTGGTATTTACTGCGTTTTTAGGTTGTATCCAGTGCCAGCCTCCATCCTTTCCTAGCAACAAGGGAAACAGGTGAAGTCTGGTGCTGCTGTAATATGTGGCTTTATTTGTGAGGTTCAGATATGGACATGAACCTCTTGAAGAAAAGGGGAACCTTAATGAAGGTATTGACACAGGCACTGCTGTGATGATGCTGGCTGAGGTCTCTATAATCATATATGAGGTCTCTAACATCTTTAATGTTGAATCCTCATGCAGTGGCACTTGTACAATTTGGTGCAAGTCAGGTGAATTTCTTTACTAAAATGAGAATTAAAGAATAATGCAACGAAGAAGCTGAATAGGTATTATAAAAGCTCATTATCTATCCCTTTACAAGTAAAAATAAATAATCAGAATAATGTTTTTTTTTTGAGGCAAATATGATGACTTTCTGTTTATGTTTTTTCCTCAATGAGCCTTACAAACTGATGCACTGAATGAGAAATTAAATAGGAAACTGAAAGCATCTTTCTATCCAATCTGAGATAACATTTGGATTGAGCCTATGTAAGTGGAAAATAAGCATACGATAAACAAATGCCAAATGCAGTTATTTTCTGATAAATGGTCTTATTGCAAAGTAATGAGTAAAAAAGTAGAAAAAAAGATAGATTTATGTGAGACCATAGATGTTTCCTCAGATGGAAACTTGGCATCTTTTGATTTTGAACCGTTGCAAGGCACGGGTGGACAAGGTGCTCAGGGGCATGGTTTGATAGGAATGGTTGGACTCGATGGTCCGGTGGGTCTCTTCCAACCTGGTTATTCTATGATTCATATTGCAAGATGTCCTGTGCTTTTACATAGGTATGATGAGTGATGGCCACATGTGTCCCCCTGCGGCTGTAGCATGGTATAATACTTGGTTTATTGGTTTCACCCTCTTCCAAGTAGAAATGCTCAAAGCAAGGGTAAAATTATTGAAGTTTTGGAATCAACTATTGAAAAATATGTAGGAGTGAGAGACTGCTGGCTTGTGCCAAGGAGGTTTGGGGGTAGCACCGTGTGGAAGGCTGGGGGTTCATGGCAAGTTGTGGCTCCAGAGGATGGAAGAGCCAGGGGAGTTGCAAGTAGCTCGGTGGGGAAAGCCTCAGATTGTGTGTCTGGGGGACAAGGGGAGCAAGCAATGGGCAGTGTGCATGGACAGGTTTAAAGGTTAATAATACAGATAGCCGGGAAGATCTAGACTGTTCGGCTTGTCTCCAGCAGCTCCACTGGTAATGTAATTGGAGAAATTGCCAGGCAAACAGAGAAGTTGTCTGTAGTTATTTGATTATTGGATTCTAACCTCCTCACAGTCTCTGCCACTAAAACTTCATTGAAGGCATAGCAGCAAGATGCATGACACCGCATCATTGATTTCTCCTGTCCTTTACAGTAGCCCGTGGAGCGCGAGGGCTCACTGTGCTGTTCAAAGGACATAAAACACCACTGAAAACAGGGAGAGGGGTAAGGCTGATCCTGAGAGTAAGACCGAAGGAATGGGGCAGGCAGAAAATTGATGAGCAAGATTAAAGGCAACAAGAGTGATTTTGAGCAATGACCTGTGGGAATTTCATTGTCTTCCTTCAGAGGAGTGTATTCTTCTCATACAGAGTTTTACCAAAGAAACCACATGTGATCTTTCCCTCCAGATAGTGGAAAGTTCCAGCATTCTTCAGACTATGCAGTACTGAGATATTTAAATAATCCATTAACATACACGCGCTGCCATTCAGCTTCACTGGATTGCTTGGAATACTGTGCATATGTGTGCCCACAGAAACTTTGAATTAAATCCTGATTAATGCAGGCAATATATGCTGGTCATCTGCTAACGTTGTGACGTTTCTTGGCTGGATGGTCATGGGGACCTGCTGGACACTCGCAAACACAGGTTGAGATGTGGTGCCGAGAGGAGCAGCACAGCAGCCTGGCAGGTTGAGGTCCGTGTCTACACTTGCTGCACAGCAGTAACGTAATAAAATTGCCTTCAACATGCAGAACCTATCCTAGATAACTTTATCTAAACATTTAATAAAGAGCAATTTCATGAATTGCCTCTTCAGTAGCTCTTCCAAGAAGAGAACAATCAAGCAAATTGTGCCTGGTAGAGTTTCATGGCAAGGATTTAAATATATATGGTCTCATATACTGGCTGGTATTTCTTTCTCAGTAATTTCCATATGTGCTTTACATAGTTTGGGTCTTTTGATTTGTTTGTATGTTGCCTCTTTTTTCATGTTAGTACCCTAATAAGCCGTGATATCATTAAAAAAAAAGCAGTATTTAATGAGGCTTTTGATCTCATAATGTTTAAATGGATTTGAAGTGGGGCAAAAATTAGTCTAATTACACTAGGAATAGTGTAGTTACTTGAAATTTGAAAATGCCTTTTCATGATATTGGCTCTAATGGGTTTCAGAGTCCTAACAAATAGGGAAAGTAAAACTAGTTCCCATTTTCAAATGTGAAAATTGTCATAGAAAAATTTCCTGTTATTTTGAGAGCTTTCTTGGTGCAGAATACTGCATGTTGTGACTGAACTTTGAGCAATTCCAGTTTGTTTGTATTTGATGTAAAACTGCAAACACAGATTACGCAGCTCCCTTGATGCTGGTGTCATCAGTGCAAATATTTGTCACAACACTCCTTTCCAGAAATTTACCTTTCCTTTTGGTGTTTGTTTTGTATTTTTGATCTCTGCAAGAGCCCTCCTGAAATAACGTGACCATCTGGGAAGTTTGCTAGTTTGTGTTCCGAGGAGGCTTTCCATGTCATCCTGCCTTTTGTTCCTTGTAAAGCATCCAAATTAGTACAAGGGACCAATTTCCAGTTGCTCCCTTCCGAGGCTGATGTGTCCCTCTCCACCCTGCTCAAAGATGTGTGCGCACACACACAAAGTTGTCTCCTGGACTTTGAAAGAAAATGGTTTGCGTCTGTAGCAGAACATATGCTCGAAGCACGTATAATTTTCTGCATTATTCTCCAGGCTATTTTTGCTTTAGAAAAATAAATAATGTATAGCACCAAAGGCTGGTAATGGAGGTAATGAAAGCTCTGTTGCCATGCCCCTATTCCAGGTGATTTAACACGGCTTTTCTGCCTCTCCACAGGCATAACAGGCATGCAATGAAAAACTGAGGAACTCGTAACCTGTTCTTACAAAATTCCTGCTTTGTTTTTCTCTTATTATTTTGTTGTGGTAGTAACAACCTATGTAAGCACATGCGAGTGCTCACTGAACGGAAGCCAGGTGCGAGAGCCACACATCTGAATTTTTTTACTTCTAACCATGATAGATTTAAGGGGTTTGTTAAAGATTTGCTGGGGAAGGAAGGTTTAAGGTGCTGTGCTGCAGCTCCTGACCTCGGATCATCAGCAGAAGTGAACTTGTGGCGAGTCAAGTATGTGGGAAGTGTCTCCTTGTGCGTGATCTGTGTGTGTGAGTAGATGTGTGTAAATACATACTTGAACGCACCTCGATGTATGTGTTGTGTGTATATACCTGTGTGCACTGGCAGCTTATGTTTTCCAGCAGTAAATAGTGCTTACAGGTGTCACATTTTAGACCATAAAAGATGATATAACATGATAAAGGGAAAATGTTGGAAGACTAATGCAAAGATCTGGATGAATAGCTCGTGACCTGTCACCTCACCAGTTTCCCTCATGGAAATAAAAAACTAAGTTTCTAATGAAATGACTTCATATTTTACCATGTTTTAGAGGATTTGATTGTTATTTTTCTTACATTTGCTTAGTACAACATTACTTTTGAAAGTCTTGACATAGAGCATCCAGTTCTAGATATACCACGTCCAGTGCCCCATAATTAAATTTTCCAGTTTGGACTCACTCCTGATGCAGCGTATAAACTTCTTCCTTCAGCAATAAAACTGGATGTCCAGCTGCCTGTAGGAGCTCACTGTTACTTGAAAGCAAACTGTCTTTTTACATGTAAAGGTGGTAATTTACATTTCTGCAGTGTATAAGCAGTTTTTTCTGAGTAGCGGTGACAGAATTATTCGCATTTTGGGTTTGTGTGTGATGGGTTTGTCGGGTTGGTCTTAATTGAAGTCAGTGCCTGTCGTGACCTCAACCTTCCCTTAAACTCCTTTTGCTGAAGTAAGGAATAAGGCTGTATTTGGGAATAAAAATATTGTCCTTGAGTCTTAGTCTGATCAGTAACGTATTTAGTGGCGTGTAAAAGGTGGGTGAGGTCTCTGTCTTCATGAATTAATGAGCAGCCAAAGGATGAGTAGTCTCCAGAGTGGCAGTAGCATCTTCATTTTCTTATTAACATCTTGTTTTGAGATGAAGGCAGCCTGCTAAAAAGCCTTATGAAATTCCTGAATTGGGTATTTTACTGCCTGCACCAAGCTTCTGTTGGTTTCCCTCTGGAATTCCAAATTTCTCGGGGGCAGCCAGAAACCTGTTTGGGAAGTCAGGTGTTTTCATGTCTCTATGTAAATGGACTTTTTCTCTCCATCCCGCTGGCTTTAACACAGTGTAACAACCAATACTCTAGCCATGTCCGGTACACTTTATTATTGTTGAAAAGCAGCTTGTTTGGCAAGATGATCAGTTTTTAACCAAAGTAAATTACTTTCTTTGCGATTAATAAATTAAATAAATTATACTTTTTTCCCTGTGCAGTATGGTGGCACTCATAAATACTGTGAGCAGTTAGGTGGTGGTTTCACTTGATTAACTTTCCTGTTTCTGTTTTTAATAATCCTTGTAAGATTGGGGATTTCAGTCACTTTTAATAATGTGATAACAAATAGCGATGGCTTGTACGTGTCGTGCTGCAGACCTACGTGTTGGTGTCCTTTGCGGCTTGGGTGCCACCCATGGGTTCAGCTGGAGCGGGCACCTCCATGCCATCAAGGGAAGTCCCTTTCATAGAATGGTTTGGGTTGGAAGGGACCTTTGAGGTCTCTCAGTCCAACCCCCTGGAGTGAGCAGGGACATCTTCGAATCAATAGGGTTGCTCCGAGCCTCATCCAGCCTGACCTTGAATGTTTCCAGGGATGGAGCAGCCACCACCTCCCTGGACAACCTGTGCCAGAGCCTCACCGCCCTCACTTCTTCCTTCTATGCAGTCTAAGTCTCCCCTCCCTTAGTTTAAAACCATTATTCTTTTCCATGGTGTGTGGTGCTGGTCTGGATTAATTAAAAATTACCTGGATAAAACCAACAATGCTTTTAGAGCCAAATACCTTCTTCCCTCTCAATTTCCACTGCCTGTCTTGTGTTTTGCATCCTGTTACTGTCCTTTGCAGGCAGAGGGTCCCTCTGTGAGGCTGAGTGTGCTTGTGGGGAGCTTTAGTTCTTCAAGGGATTATGCAAATAGTAACTGAATTAAAGAGCTGCCATCAACATTATCAGATCCTGGCAAAGACATCCCGTGTTAACACTCTGCTTGCAGACCTGCATGTTTCAGAGGGCTTAAACTGTGTACGTCAGGATTCCCGAGTACAGGAATCTTTCCTTTACTGCTGTTTATGGGGTATCCTTCATACCCCCTCAACCAATTTACTTGTGCTTAAACAGGATTTCTCCATCTGGGACCACAGAAAAAAACAAACTATGAACAAAATGCATGAGGCACAAACGCAGATGAGCGCTCTGTGGTTTCTCCATAGTAACCAGGGTGGATGTAGAAAAAACAAAGTATTTTGTCTTTTTTTTTTTTTTAATAAGCTAGTGCTGAACCAAATCGTTGCTGTATTATTAAACACTTCAAACTCCTCTTGCAATAGGAATAGTGAAGTGTTTTGGGAATGCCACATTTATATTAAAATTGAAAATGCCAAAAGTACTCAGGGCTCCAAAGAGGTTTTTTTACTGTTGCCGGTGCCTGCGGTTCAGACAGGGTGCAGGTGTGGCCTGCCCAGGTACAACCTGACAATTAAATCAAGACACACTGTGAGTGAGTAGGGAGAAATAACCTTCAGTGAGATGCACGGTGCAGTCCTCTGCTGGTGCTACCTCGGAGAGATCAATTTTTAGTGAATAAGACAGCACAAGAAGGGCTTTGCTGTGTTTATAGCTGAATTACATTTATATAGACAAGAACAGCTCCCAAATCTTGATTTTTTAAAAAATATTTTTAGCATCGACAGAGGTCTCCAAAAACATCTTTGAGGCACAGTGTGATGGACAAGCCAAGTGCATGCACAGGTGCAGGTCCTGCTGCTGAGAGGAGGAGGAAGAAAGAGGAGGATGCTTGATGAAGGCTTCCTCAAGCCCTGATCCTTTGTGCTACTCCAGCCTACAGCAGACTCTGTAAATGCAGGTGGCCTTCGCAGGGAGGTCATAAAATTTGCATTCTTGAGGACATTTTGCAGACACTCTGAAACAATTAGTAAAGTAAATAAAAAATATTCAGATACTTCTTTCAGGGACTGTACTTTGTGCACTGCTCAGAGATGCTTTGACCTTCTAGTTTATTACAAGTCAGGAAAAGTCAATATTTCTTAGCTTGCCAAGTTGGAAGAATTTTAATGAGTTATTGAGTCAAATAGTTAATCCTCCAATACCAGATTCCCCCCCACACACACACCTTTCAGATTTACAGTGATAAAAACAAAAGGCTTAACAGGGACAAAGAAAAATGGGGTTTCATAGAAACTTTTGCTTGTCTTTGTGCTTTAACCACTCGGTCACTAGTAAATGATGTGTAGGGGTATTTCATATTGGCATAAAATGCTGGACAGGGAGGAACCGTGTCAATGCTAGCAAAGAATTTGGCATGATAAAAACGGATTGATAGATTGAAATAGCTAGTGCTGATGCTCCTCACATCTCCATTATGTGATGGAGGGGTATTTGGATGAGCTCTGGTCTGCTCACCCAGGCTGAACTGTTCTGCTGCTTGAAAAATCTTTGAAGGGCAGAGCCTCGGGTGCATTTTGGAGGATGCTGTGGGGCAATGGTTGTGTCAGATGCTGGAGCACATCTGGAGCTGTGTTTCTACTTGAGGTTCCTCTCAAACATAGTGCACACCAAAACCTCGCCGAGAGCCAAACCTACATGTGGTAAATGTAGACAACACGGATTTGCTTCAGAACTGCCTTGCTGGTCCAAACTGAATCCTTAGTGTGGGCACAGCCAGAGGCTGCTGCTGTTGGAAGGCTGCACGAGCTGGCAGCAGGCTGTGCACTAAGAAATGTTTATTCCTGCTTTAATTATGCCTTTTGCGGCACCTCCTTGTAATTCTCAACTTCGTGTACTCCAATTAGCATAGAATAATCTAGCTTCCTGCAAGTCTCTTCATTGACTATAATGCTAATTATTGCTCTGAGTAGTGGCTTGTTTGGAAGTACCCTGTCCTGCATGAATTATAATAATGCTGTGTTGTAAGCCTTTAAGCAAGGAAGCTTGAGAAGAAGAAAATGTTGTAGCACAAGGGTAACTTCCTTTTTATAGTGTCAAACAGCAGACAACACAGTAATGTTCAGAGTATTATATCCAATGAATTCTTAAAAGTAATAGGAAGTTGTTATTATGCATCAGTGTAGGGATAGATACTGAAAGTTGCTTTTATAGTGAGAAGCGTCTCACTTGAGTGAGAGTCTTTCTTGGGGGTTATGTCTTCAAAAGCTTCAGCGATTGTCTGGCTGAGCTTTCATTGGACCCCGTGTGGATTTTAGCTTGGGGATGTTCTGCCTCTTGTTCACAGGATGGAAGTTAGACTGAGTGTGGACGCTGATACAGAACTGAGGTGCCATCACTTAGAGCACTTTTCTGTCTGAAAGGAAGCTCTTCATGGGCTTTCTGAATGTAACTCACGGCCAGACTTTGGGCACTGAAATATTCTTGGGATTTAACTCTAGAATATGATTTCATAAAGGGCTAAAAGAACAAACGGCCTCATGTCCGTCACTTTACTGAAAAGCCCTTTTAGTCCACACTTAATGTTGTGATGGGTGAGAGCTGTAGGTCCGGGAGTACTGATGTGATGATGCTGTTCTAGGGGAATAAATACATAATGAAATAAAAATAATAATAATAATAATTTCCCCTTGGAATCTTTGTAGCTTTGGCTCCTGTAGTTGTTGTGCTGCTACATCAGATGCTTATGGTTTGTTAGGCAAATATTGCTCACACTAATGTTTTCTGCCCTTCCCAGTGCTTTACGGGGAGGATGGGCTGCATGCATCCTGTGAGAAGAAATACTGTGGCCGGGGGAGCAAGTGTGTGGTGAACAAGGACACCAACCAGCCTGAATGCAGATGCATAGAAGACTGCAAGTCCAGCTACATGCCTGTGTGTGGATCTGATGGCAAATTTTATGAAAATCACTGTCAACTGCATCGAGCCTCCTGTCTGCAGAGGAAGAAAATCTACATTATCCACAGCAAGGACTGTTTCTTCAAAGGTAGGACATCATTAAAAACAAATACTTCTCTAGAACTTTCATCACTCATCTTACTATAATCATAATAAATGGCCAAATGGCATGTTTTATTTTGAAGCGGTAAATTTTTCAAGGATGATTTATTCTAGGTGATAGTAGAACTTAACACAATGTTTTATGCAGCTATTAAGCCCCTGAGTGTCATCGCCACCCAAAATGTAATCAAACTGGGAACTGGTAAGTAATTAATGTCAGTGTATGCATCGCGTGCACTGTAGCTGTGCTGCTCGGTATACACAACTTCCAGGGTAATAACTTCTTGCAGTCTGATCCGTTTGCTAAGGCAAAGACGTTAAAGAATATGGAATTGCAAAAAGTTTTGTTGCAAAAATGAGAATCAAAAGCCTGCTTTGGCAAATGACGTGGGCAAAGGAAAGATGCTGTTTAGGTGAGATATGAGGAATGGGAAATGCACTGCTAGAACAGAGATTTAAATAACTTTCAAGACAGTTCTGGTTACAGACATCTCTAGCTGGTTTTCTGCTCCAATAGCAAAATTCTTTAACATCATGGCACCAAATCACCAAAACTATGGACTCCTGTTTGGTTTTTTTCCTGTTACTATTTTGTATGCTGTATACCATCCTCTCACAAATCACATGAGGCTACGGTAGCAGGAACGTGTGACAAAATGCCAGGGAGTGGAAGAGTTGTAAATTATTTTACTTCTAATGAGATGTCTTATAAAGGCCTCGCTAGAGTATGTCTTGAAAACTCACTGTTAAATATGACTCCATATACCTACAGGAAGGTTTGAGCAAGTTTTTGCTAATACATCCAGTGACATTTACGTGATCAAATATGAAAATAATTCCTTTATCTCCAGCTCACTGGGTACTTGAGCCCCGAAGGAGCTTGGCTGTATACAGAGCTGTCCGTGACAAGTTTTCCTTTACTAACACATGCAAATGCATGATGCTAGAATTGCCTAAGAAGCAGGACCCCATTTGATAAGTCTTATTAATATATCCCCATGATACCCTTTGGAGTTAGAATGGCATTACTTGTGCCCCAGAGGAGGCCCAGAGACTGACCATCCCAATGTGACCTGGGCTATCTGGGCACCACTTTGCTCAGTATTGCAAAGTCTCATTTATTCTGGGGATCTGGCTGTGGATGGATGGGACAGAGGAGCTGGCCAAGGATTGACTCTGAGCACCAGCTGAGCTGCGATAGCTTGTCGTGGGCACACTCTACGTTTAGCAAAGCAGGTAGTTAGGCCTAGGATTGATAGACTGTGTAGTTAATTGTGCAATGGGGTCATCTAAAGGCATATTTGGAGGGACAGCACGCGAGCAGATCAAGGTAAAGAGGCATTTTTGCTTGTCACATCTGAAAAGGATGCTCTGGCCTTGCTCCGAGCGCTGGTGTTTCTACCTCAGGGTGTTGAGTCAGATGAGGCCATGGATCTGGCTGGAAACTGCCTCCATCCCTGAATGAGATGCAGATGGGACTGTAGCATGAGAAACCTCCCAAAGAAAGGGGGAAATACAGAGCTTTATTTCAGAGGTGCTCAGCAACCCCCTGGCCCCACTTGATGCCACGAGTTTTCTTCCCCTGGCTCCCCAAAAGATGACTTGAGATGGTTTTTATTCCTCTACCTTTTTACAATGATGCTTCTGGCCTGGGTTTTTATTCATTCCTTATCGCATATAGTGTTAAAGAAAATGAGTTCTCATTGCAGTAATCAGTGCCTCTGCAATGGCTGTATTATACCTAATGATACAATGTCACGCTTGAATACTTTCCTGAACACACCATGAAATGATGTCAGAAAGTAGTAGTTTTGTGTCCCAGTTTAAAGTAACCCTTAAACTCTTGCCATGGAGCAGCACTTAAATCTGCTTTTCAGCAGAATAGCAGCTTTATGGAAGGGAAGAAACAAACTCGCTTCTCTTCCCACATAAATAAATAAAAGTGCTTCACACCACTGTCTGCAGAGATAAAATGTAGAAAAGTTTACCTTAAACGGGGGAATAATCCCACAGAGTGAGACTCCATAGAAATATTTGGCTTCAGCCCTCGTTTCTGCCATTCTGTTCCTTGGTAACCTTCTGTGTCTCGTTCTGCTTTAGTCTTCTGTTTGTAAATCAGTCATAGAATGTCCTGAGTTGTAGGGGACCCACAAGGGTCATCGAGTCCAGCTCCTGTTCCTGCAGAGGACACCCCAGCACTCACACCACCTGCCTGTCCAAGTGTTGCTGGAATATTGTTAGGCTTGATGCCCCAACTGCTTCCCTGGGAGATGTTCCAGTGCTCCACCACCCTCTGGGTGAAGAACCTTCTCCTAATGTCCAACCTAATCCACTCCGGGCATCTTCCTGCCATTCCCTTGGGTCTAGAGAGAAGAGACCAGCACGTGCTCCTCCTCCCCTTGGGAGGAAGCTGTAAACTGGGATGAGGTCTCCCCCCAGTCTCTGCTTCTCCAGGCTAAACAGACCAAGTGACTTTAACTGCTCAAGAATGATGGAGTTTTCTTTTAAATAGAAATGTGTAGTAAGCAATTAAGCTACAGGTTTATAAGCAACATTATAAATGTAACATAAAGTGTAAGACTTAATGACTGGAGAAAAATCTTAAATGTGCTTGGTGTTCAGCTGGATATCAGGTGCACGGCTGTCAGTACTCGTGTGCTTTCTATTTGTTTTCTGTCAAGTAGATAGTTTAATTATTTGAGTGCAATTAGGCTGATGAGTGGGCTGCTTCATGCTTTTTTTTTTGCCTCAGTTGCCTTCTTCAATTAAGAGTTGAGCCTCCACGTAGCACTGAGGGGCACTGCAGATCGCATCTGTGTGCTCTGCCAGTTTACCCAGTACTCAGTGCAAACTGGATGGGCTCAAGGTGTGACAGAGATCAAGTACTCCAATTCCGTGTCGGTGACTGAGCTAGGTCTATCCACATTAAACTGATAACAAACAGCAACGATCTCATTTTCCTTTGTGTATTTTGGGAAAGGATTTTTTAGGTCTTTTAAGATATTCATCACACGTGATGTGCTTTGTAAACACTGGTGTACAGCAAATACTCGTGCATGACAAGCAGCCCTGCTTGATTTGTGCAACCTCACTATCGTTTCTTTCTGTGCTAGCGTGAGCAGAAGAGAATTTGGCTCTGGGGAAATGACCAATTTCTCCTTAGCCCAGCCTGGAATGAAATGATGCCCTGAAACCTTGAGACTCAAAGAGTCTTGTGTGTTCAAACATCCAGATTTCCCCATGACGTTGTTTGAAATTAATATGTGTGTCTGAGAGTGTTCTAGTTAAGACTAGTGGGTTTGGTTTTATGTATTTTCACCGGTTTGTGCGTTTCCACCATCTTTTGATTGGATTGTTGGTGATTCTGACTGGGTAACAGAATGCATGATGAGAAAATGCCTTTGCAATTTGCCAGAGAGTAGAAGAAAGAAGTTTTTCCTCCCTAAAAGCACTCCCAATATCCATGAAAGCTGGAAAGAGATCTGCTCTCATAATGACAATTGTCCCACAGATGTCCAAAATGAGCAGTTGGCCTGGAAACATTCCTGTTCAAATAAATGCTTGGATAATTAATCTATATCATTTTAGCACAGTGATTTAGGCTATGCTTTGTTTTCTGGTAACAGTACTCCCCTTTTTTCCACTTCTGTTAATTTTTCTGTCCTTTTGCTGTTTTACACCCACTCAGTCCCATCACTCATTTTTCTTGCATTTTTTGGCCAGCGGAAGCAGCACCTGCACCACTCCATGGTTTTTCTTCCCTTTCCTTTCTCCTTTCCCCAGGACCATCAGAGCAATGCATTTCTCTAGAAGCGTGCATACATTAGAGAAATTCTTCCTGTTTAAAGCTATGCTTTTCCATTTTCAGGATTTAGAAGTGATTTTTTTTTTCCCTTTTTTCTTTCCTTCCTCACTCTTTTCTGCAAGATCAGCAGCCTTAAAGCTCCCCTGCATCAGCCAAGCCCCTCCTCAAGGAAGGTAGCTGCATTGCTTGGCCAAGCTCATTCCTTATTTTCTCCAGTTCCAACATCCTCCTTTTATCCAGGTGTATTGGCTTTTTTATCAAAAGCTCAGCTTTTCTTGCTGGGCTGTGTAGCGGCTTTGTGCTGCAGCTGGTCAGATTTATTTTGTGCTCTGAAATGAATTTAAACCAACTTACTTGACCAAATTCTTGAACTTTCCATTATGTAAATGCAGTCTACCTGCACTGATTACTTTATCCTTATTTTTTTGATTCAATCCGGCTTCTACTAAAGCTCTAATTTTATAAGCTCTGACAGAATTTTATGTGGAAGGATGGGGCGCTATAAAGGCACGTTTGTGTCTGGTATTGTAGTCATGTTCTCCTACTCCATACAGTGGCTCCTGAAATGTCAGTAGCAATTTTTTCCATAATTTGGTCTCATCGGTTAAAATATTTTTTCTTTCTTTTAAGCAAATACCTGAGAGTAATTTTACCCCTCGCACAAGGTCAATTTTTGCCCCATAATAGTATTTTTGTACAGAATTTAGAAAGAAATCCCCACGTAAAACCACCTTTCTCTTTTGTTACATACATGACTCTGCTGGTTTAGAGACTTTCGCTGTTGTTCAGAACATTTCGCTGCCCGGGGAGGAGGTGGTTGAGTCTCCATCGCTGGAGTGATTTAAAAGACAGGTTGATGAGGTACTCAGGGATGTGGTTTAGCAGTGGACAGGTACAGGTATGGTTGGACTCTATGGTCTCAAATGGTTCTGTGAACATGTCATACTACGAATTTATGTCTTCCAACATGCACGTGCCTGTGTGCTAAGGTGTGTGTGCATGTACACGTATGTGCGCAAGCTTGTATGAACACCAAAAGAGAACAACCTATCTCAATACATTTATGCTCATATAGTGTAGAGGACAGCCCAGCTCTGCATGAGGCTGTGTGGTGGGAGAAAAAAAGAAGGGGGAAAGCTGAAACGAGAGGTTCTCCTTTGGAGATGGTCAAGTGGAGGCATCACCTCCATCTCGGAGGGCTTTCAAGACCTGGCTGTGAACAGCCCCGAGTGACCCAGTCTGACCCTGAACTAAATGTTTAAATGCTGAGGCTTCTTCCAACCCTTATCAATCCCATAATCTTACAATTTCATGGCCTAAGTGGAATCTTTTATATTCAACTTCTCATCTATCTTTCCTCAAGTTCTCAAAAAGTTTCTTTCTAATTACGGAAAATGATAATCTTCTGCATGTTGACAGAAAATTTTCTATGCTTGAAGGTAAATAAATTACAAACTTGGAAAAAAACCTCAAGCATTGTAATAACTGGTGCGATGTATCGCTGCAGTCATCTCGAGTAGATATGAATTCAGCCTCAGGTGGTGGTGGTTTATTTCCTCTATACTTTGTTGTCCACGTGTTAGTTTGGTGCTTTGTTCCTTCCAGAAGTAATTTGTTCTAAAGAATAGCGTTTCAAAACATCTCTAAGAAGGTGTTGAGTGTTTTGCTCATTTAGTGGTTACAAAACAGGCAAATCCGCTCCATCGGCTGCTTCGCAGGCTGCGAAGAAATCTGCTCCATTTAACACTCTATTTTTCCAGCTGGGAAAATTCTGAGTGTGAACTAATGGCAGATTTCCCAGCTGGCAATTAATATTTGCCGATTTAACATTGCAGCACTGCTGACAGGCTGCTTCAGTGGTCGTGAGAGAGATTTAGAGCTGTCAGGAGGCACGCAATTAATCCCTCTGAGGAGGATGCTGGGGTCTTCGACATGTAGGTCTGGCCTATAATGAGCTTTTCAGTGTCCAATGTAAATATATTAAGAGTTTCAATGTTAGAGAGAGAGAGAGATAAATGCTATATATAATGGAAATATGTGTTTGCTCTCAATACAGCTGATACTGCTCTCACTGAACTGAATACTTCAGGACTTCAGGTACTGGAGCGTGTCCAGAGAAGGGCAATAAAGCTGGTGAAGGGGCTGGAGAACAAGTCTTATGAGAGGCAGCTGAGGGGCCAGGGGTTGTTCAGCCTGGAGAAAAGGAGGCTGAGGGGAGACCTCTTCACTGTCTACAGCTGTGTGAAAGGAGCAAGGTGTGTGTTGGTCTCTTCTCCCAAGTGATGGGTGATAGGATGAGAGGAAATGGTTTCAAGTTGCACCAGGGTAGGATCAGATTAGGCATTGGGAAACTTTTCTTCACAGAAAGGATTCTCAGGCACTGGAGTTACTGCCCAGGTTGGTTGTGGAGTCCCCATCCCTGCCCAGCCCCTAAAAGATGGGCAGATTAGGTTCTCAGGGATGTGGTTTAGTAGTGGACAGGTATGATTGAACTCGATGATCTCAAAGGTCTTTTCCAACCGAGTGATTCTATGGCTGAATATCAAAGGGATTCCTTACTATTTCCATGCTGCTTTTTCAGCTCCCTCCCCGAGTCTTTTGGAGAGGGAGCAATTTTACCTGGCTTTTTGAACTGAATCCTCTTAAATGTGACTGACAGCTGAACTCCGCATAAACAGACATCAGCCTGTGAGGTAAATTTTAGAAATTCCATTGACTTTTGTGAGGATGTGAACATGAAACAGTCTGCTTCCAGCTTTGGTAATAGGAATTCTGTGGGAGTGTGTCTAGAGTCCCTAAAAGTGTTTCCACTTGTATGCATTGCTGAAATTCATGGGAGGGAAATCTTGCTTTTTTAAGAGTCTGTTGTGAAACTCTCCCTGTTACAGTTGGACTTTCACTGAAATTAAGTGACAATAGTAAAAGAGCGTGGAAAGTTTACACATAAGAAAAAGCATCAAAATTAGCAAAGGTACTAAAGAAATCCCACAAAATCCCTAAAGAAGAAATGCATGTAAGAACTGGAAAATAATGGGGAAAGGGGAAAAAAAATAAAAAAGGCTTTGAAGCCTAATACATATGAGAAATAGGAAACCGTTGCTGAGGACCTCGTGGCCGTAGTGCCAGCCCAACAGGCTCAAAGGAAAATGAGACTGGAACACTGGAACAGACAATAAATTTGAAATAGTCAGAAGCTGAGTTATGTCCACTCCAAGTCCTCTCAGCGGTGCCATTGGCTGCATCTGCTTTGCCAAGACCAAATCTGTTTGCCTGATGCTGGGACTCTACATGCACTGATGACAGATTTCGGATTGGGTTGGTAAAGCTGAAATGAGGGAAAACGTACCAGGGATGAAGCTAGTGGGAAAAGGGGTGTTACCTGAAGTGATCCCTATGCAGCATTCCCAGGGTTTTTATAGCTGTACTTTGAGGCAATGGTTGTTTGGGTAGTGCAGGAGTGACTCTAATGTGGCCTTTTGGTTTTAATATGAAATTGTGGCAAGTTTGTTTTTTACAGCGGTCGTGACTGGAGCCCATCTGAACAGTTTATTTGGTGGCTGTTGTCTGTTTCATCTTATTTAAAGACCAGTCTATTAATCTTGTCCAGCTGCCAGTCTTGACATGTATGGCTGTAGGATCTCCTATAAAACCAAACAGCTTCATGCATCAACTGTTGAACAAAGGAATTCAAGGATATTTCTGCAGCATTAGCATCTTAAAAAAGGACAAAAATCAAGATCCTTCTTTCTAGTTTCTTCCTCCCTTGTAATTTAGGCTTTAGTGGTTGAATTGCAGCTACTGAAGTGCACAGCTGATGAAATATTTAGCCTGTTCACCTCTCTGGAGGACCGCGCTAGCATCAAGTACTGTTTGGGAATCTCGGCTTTGCATGAACATAAAGGAGGGTATTATAGGTGGTTAAGAAAGAGGTTTAATGTTTATACATTGAAAGTAGAAAACCACAGCCTAGAACTCAGTGGCATGGACGAAGGCAGTAGTAGCATGAGACAGTCTCCATTTAAAGCATCCGGAGATGCAGCTTGATGGTGTTGAGGGCACAGGAAAGAGATGCAGCTTATTATTCTTTAGGGGGGCACCTGCTCAGCTGGCTCAAAGCCTGACACTGGTAAACCTTCACTGCAGTGACTTCAGGAAAGCTGAGTGGTAATAACAAAGCTTCTTTTGATGCATTGCCTCAGCAGTTGTGATGGGGAATGAAAGCAGAGGAAGAGGGCAGAGGAGGGTGGGGAATCAGAGTAAAGGATATGGGAAGAGGCACAGGGATGTGGCTTGCATTTACCAGTTGGAGTTCTTATGCAAACTTTAGTACTGCTGCCTACAACACTCAGGATGTCATGGGATGCTTGTCATTCATTTTTACCTATTTTTGGGGGGCTGTTTGCATCTGAGACATGATTGTGAGTTGGTGGCAGGCTGGACTCAGTGTCCATCTCACTTTTCCCTGCAAATCAGGTTAATAATTATTGTACGTGAAACTGGGAGATTAAACTATGTTTAAATATTGAAGAGCCCTGTGTAGGAAACAGTAAGGAAAGCTTTTCGTATTTTGTTGAATTTAATATTGGCTCCCACAGTTCTGTCAGCAATTTTCCAAACCACTCCAGGTGGTGAATAAACTGGAGAAATGCCAGCAAAGTGGGGCGTGACTTCACACAGTCACAATTAAAAAGTGACATTTACAGCCTCTGCATTGCTAGTTCTCTCATAGTCCTGCAAAGAGCTTGGCTGCTCAAAAGTTTACCTGTTCCCCCCTCCAAATGTTGTTGCCATGGCAGAGGGTGGAACTGGATGATCTTGAAAGTTCCTTCCAAGCCAAACCATTCTGTGATTTATTTTCAGCTCTTCTGTTGCTTCTGCAGTAATTTGGAGGATTTCTCGTGTGTCAAATGTTATGAAAATACTGTTGTGTTGAGCTATAAATTTCAGAATGCAATTTCCAGAGGGGTGCTCATGGGGAGGACCATCCCTCAGGGAGTGTCATGCAGGGCATGTGCCCAGGCAGTGTTTGCATAGCAAGAAGCTGAGGTAACCAACCTGTTGGCAATGTTCAAAACGACTTACCCCTCAAACCAAACACACACACAAAAGCAATCAAACAAAAACCAACAAAAAACCCTCCACAACAAATCCTGAGAGAGAACAAGAGTTTGCTTTAAAGTGAAAACTGAAAAGGTTGAAAGGTAGAGATGAATATTAGAGATTAACATGATTAGATCGTGGTAAAGGGTGCTGGGAACTAAACGGAGGAAAACAAACATACAGAATAAATTTTAGGGCTAGGAAAGACTCAGGCAAGGAGAACTAGAAATGCTTTAGAGATAAAAAGGACTGACACTTGAGAACAGTTGATTAAAAGCTCTTCAGCACAAATGCTAATTTTTCTGGGTGCTCAGTATAAAAGTCCATGGAGCAAATTGAAATTGTGAGTGCTGAGGAATACCAACAGGCTGGATGCGGCGCGTTCAGTTAAGTGGCTGCAAGGAAAAAAGCCAGTGCAGCTTCCACCAGCCTTTGCTCCTTTCCTGCCTCTCTGCTCTCAGATTTAACAGGCGCTTTTTGCTAATATGTTCTTAGAGGGTGGAATGCTACAGGAGGTGTCATAAAGTCAGAGGAATGCTGTTTAAACTAAGCACTCTGCCAGCCCTTTGCGGCATGAGGTACTGATAAAGCCCTGTGTAATTCCCCATTGCTTTTTTGCATATAATATTGAAGCCGTTTTCTCGTTGGAGGTGCATAAAGTGCTGGCAGTGAGGTTATCTGCCTTCCCTCAGCCATGTGAAATGTGACTGTTTCCACCAACGGTGCAACTTGGCATAGTGAACTAATGACTGATCTGCAAATCTGGTCTGTCTGCTAGTGATTCCAAGGCTTTTTGAGTAGGAACTTTGGGCTTTTTGGTAAAAAGCTGGGTTACAGAGAGGATTTTTCAATTGTAAACTGCATTGATAATTAGAAATGCAACTATTAGGGTGTTTGTGTAGGGATGGGTGCTGGGGAGGGGGAGATTGTGCCCCATCCCTTCGCCCAGCCCTGCTTTGGGTGGTCAGTGTGCGGCATCCAACTGTGGCTCATTGAGTTGCAGGTAGCGATCGCCGGGCTACTACACATGAATTAACATCGACACTTGCTGACCCCTTCCTGTGGGGTCTGTTCCGCTGCTGGAGTGTACATGTAAATCCCATTACCTCTAATTGAGTGGGGATCAATCACAAATTAAGGAGTAAGAGGAAGGTTTCCAGGTGAGATTTAAATAGGAGGCTTTTACTGATAATATTTTGTATTTTCCATCAAAGTGACCTGGAATGCTTTATAAAGATTAATGAATTAGACCTTGCAACACCCCTACATGCCAGGAAAATAGTAATCCTCCCATTACAGAGGAGGAATTGAAGTCTAGAAGAGAGCCAGTGACTTTCTCAAGGTCATGGAAATTACTCTCAGAGCTTTTGTTAAATCAACTCAATTCTGGGCTCCCTGTCCCTGGAAAATCCCATGGCGTGGGCTGTTTTTCCTGTAGATTTTGCAGGGGTGAAGGAGGGGCACAGACTGGCTGAGGTTATTGAACATAATCCCTGTGCCTGTGCAAGGATGCAACAGGTAGCGGTCAGTAGAGATGTGATCGTGGTGCATAATGTGTACAAGCGTGGAGTTGTGGTGTCATTGGCGAAGGGGACAGAAGGTTTTGAAACCTGTCTGGCTGCTGTACTTGCATAAAGAGTTGTTACATGTTCGGATTCAGGGGTCTGGAAAGTAAAGGAAATATTACAGTTTTGTAAATGCAATTGCATCCTCCTCAAGTTGTAATGAACAAAACCATCCCCATGGTAATGGACACGTGGGGTGGAGAAAACCACAGCTTGTTCCTGTTCTGCTCCTTCAGTTAAAAATACAGAAGGGGAAAGAACCCCACAATGTGAGAAACTTGCTTGCTTACAATTGTATTTAAATGTAATCTTTGTAGTAAAAAGCCTATTGGTGTGGCAAGTCCAAAGAAAGACATTTGTTTTCATTTTGAGTGAGGGTTGTTTTCACTGAAAAGAGCCCAATGGGCTAAACGAAGGGTGGGTCACCTGTAAGAGGTTGGCTGTGTAAAATGCGTGGTGTTTGTCTTCTCACAATGACTGTAATCTCCTGTCGAGGTCTGTCAGAGTTCTGTTCCATCCTCCCTTGGCAGTTTAGTTGAGAGTGTTGAGCAAAGGCTGCTGTTTTTCAGGAATAATATGAGGAATTGTTCTTTTTAAATTATTTCAGAGTAATAGCTGAAATTTTAGGGGGGTTTTATTTATTTATCATGCTCAGAGGGTTGTGGTCAAGGTGTAGAAAACTCACGGGAAAGCATTTGAGCACATCCAAAATAAATGCAAAGATTTTGTTTTGCTATTAGAGCTCAGGCAAGACTTTGCAGTAGCAGCATCATTGCCTCTGTGCTGTTTTAAGGCAGCAGCTCACAGGAGGTTTCATGGTGGGGTGTGGAGGAGGCGTCTATGCCCTGGTGCTGCCGTGGGGTTGGGGTACGTGCAGGACCCTGCAGGCAGAGGTCAATTCTGGGGGCCCTTCTCCAATGCCAGTAGATCTCACCAGAGGTTTTCCAGTGGAAACCACAGTGCCGAATGCCAGGATGCAGAAAACCAGATTTAACTTTGTATTTGTAGTGACTTGTGTGGAAGCCCCATCTTTAATACTCCTCTGGGAAGGCTGGCGTAGCTAATTAAAGTGTAAATCTTGTTTGGAAATGTGATTCTCAAAATCTGCCTGTGAACAAACTCAACCAAAGGCTGACAGACAGCTGGACCGGCTGTCAATGGTTACCCCTCACCATAACATCTGGTGTCTTGCAGGGGAACTGGCAGCAATAGCACATCTCCTGTGGACTTGCAGGAACCTCTGATATTTGGCCTTGTTTTGGAGGTGGTGATCTTGGTGGTCTTTTCCAGCCTTAATGATTCTATGATTAGAGCTATGCTCAGGCTCTTCTGGAGGAGATTCTTAGGAACAAACATTTTTCTTTGAGGTGTCCCATGCAATGTGAGGGTTTTTAAAAGAGTAGCTGGACTCTGGGGTTCTACTGCGTTCTTCTGGCTTGAGCTGTAAAACAGTCTGAAAGAAAATTACCACAGCGCTGTTTTCCCATGGCGAATGCTCAAGTATTTATGCTTGAATTCTAGAATAATGCAGAGGGAAAAAATAAAAAATCAAGTGCTGTGAACACCCACTCAGCTCAAGGACTCCAGGTGCTGGAAAGTCGCCGTGAGCTGTGCAAAAGGCTGTGGCTGTGGAATGATTGGACTCAATGATCCAGTGGGTCTCTTCCAACCTGGTGATTCTGTGATTCTATGACTGTGGGGTGGGCACTGAATGCTCAGATCCTTCTGGACAGGGGCCTCAGGGGCAAAGAGGGGTAGAGTTTTCTGTTCTGTCATCCCAAATGCTCCGTGGTTTAAGCTGTAGGGGGGCATCACAGTGAGTGAGTTGTTCTTTCCTGTGGGCTCGATGCCATTGGCGAGTTGGCACTTGGGGAAAAGAGGTTGGAGTAAGGAATATTTCCTATTTAGAGCATAAAATGTAGAGCAACCCTTGTTTGTGTTCATGTGGCACCATGTGGCTGCTCCTGCTCTGCTGGCATCACCCTCCTGCGTTTGTCCTTTCTGTCCTGAGAATGGAGCAATTGGTGTTAACCAAATGTCAGGCCGCTGAAGCCCTTGATCGGCTGCAGGTTTCTGCTGCCGGATGGTTTTCCTGCAGTGTGCTCAGCTGCCTGGTACCTGGAGCACGGGTGAGCAGCGGAGACATCACACTCACAGTGCTGCACCTCTCCATCCGTGACTTCCCATTACTTTCCCATTTGTTCCATACCATGGTTATCATCAGACTTTATTCTTCACCCGGCTGTAAGTATTTAAGATATGTAGCTGTTTTCTGGGGAAAGTTATTCATGAAAATAGTTTCCCAGAAGCAGAAACTCAGGGGTCAGCCTATCTATACGCAGCAGGTACAACTTGGATAGCATTTTGGAAGAAGTAGTCTGCATCCAACATATACGTGAGATGCTCGGCACATCTGGATAACATCTGTCTGGGACTTGTAATCTGGCATTGTCATTCTTGGAGTCACTGTAAAATAAGGTCTTGTGGAAGATGTTTAGTAGTCCTGGACACATTGTGTTGTTGTTTTAAAGTCCTGGACATGTTGTTTTAATGGTAAAATAGCTTGTTAGGGCCGAACAAACTGGCAGAAAATCTTGCTGAAGCTATACCGCATCGAGGAAGTAAAAGGCTATTAAGACATAAACCTCATGAGATTTTGGCTGCATTTGTGCTGGAACACATCTGAAAGATAATTGAAGGCATTTTGTGGCCCCACACTGACTTTCAGCTGGGTTTTATTTTACATAATGAGCCGGTGAAAATCTGAGTAAAGTTACTTTGGGTTCACTGTAAAAATGCAAGCACGTTGCAGGCTGCAGTTTTGGGCTCATCAGTTAAAGCTAATTCCTGTGGCTCTTGCAAAACTGAAAAGCTTCATTTTCCTTTGCAAGAGGCAGCGTGGGCACAGGCAGCGTGCGGGGCTGCTCCAGCCACACTGAGCCAGGGGAGCAGCTGGAGCCTGGCTCCTCCTGAGCAGCCCTGTCCTAAATACATCCCCTTTCTGGCTCGGTGGGATTCTTGGCTGACTTCTTCAAAGTCAAATTTTGCTACTTTCTTAAATTGATGGCAATAGATAGAAATTATTCCCGTGTCTCCTTTTTGTGATTTCAGTAATGCTGTTGTCCTTTTTTTTCTTGTTTTTATTTTCTGCACTAGGCTAAGGAGTTTTTCATCGCGTTATGCAAACAGACAGGTTTTTGTTCTGCAGTCTGCTTGTGGAACACTTGCTCTGGAGCAGAGGAGGCCACATTTATCTACTTAACGCTTCCTTGCACTCACCTTTGTTTTAGAGTTTCAAAGAAGGTCAAGAATTGGAGCAGGGTTTAAGAAATGTTCCGTTATTCTGCTTGGTATTGTGACTGCTAGAGTGGGTCTTGTGTGTAATGGCATCTGGTCTGTACTCTCTTATCTACACAGCTGAAAGTCTTTGGTAACCTAAGATCCGGGAATGTAGTAATAGAGCTTATTTTTCTTGACTGTTAACACAGATGAAGTACTGACGATTATGCCAAAAGAACATTACCAATGGGAACCTAACTAAAGAAAGGAGCTGCCTTGAATACCCAAATCTGGTGTTCTTGCTCCTTAGAAGGGCTCCTGAAAAAGCTGTCATCCCCAACCAGGAGCTGGAGAACTCTGACATTTCAAAGTAATCAGGTAGAATTACTGCATCGCTAGTGATATAATATCTTTAACCTATTTACTGACATTTCGTTCGCATCATCTCCTTACATATATTGGATCAGAAAACAGCCTAGAGCTGCATCTGCAAAACGATTCGTGAAGTCTTTTGATCTGGGAAGACAAGTATCTTTGCACGAGTTTCCTATGGAATGGAATGTACCTGATTTGGGGTTTTTATTTATTATTATTTCTGAGGGTTCCTCATTTATTTACCTACTCATTTTCTTCTCTTTTTGGTCACCCAGCAAATATTTACATGCTCTTGGTGCCAGGCCATGAACTCCCGTGCTCTTTGAGAGGATTTTCTTAACCAAGCATAAACTGGTGTTGAAGAACTGCAGAGATCCTGACTCAGATGTTTTTTTAGACGTATTTCAAACATGTGGCCATGCAGAGCATCCCATTGGTGAGGACACAGAACTCAGAATTGCTGCTGTTGCTGCCAGGCCAGAATGAGTAACTGCAGATGTAAGTTGGGATAAAAAGTGGATGCAGAGTAGAGCATCATCGGCAGCAGCATCAGATCGCTCAGGCTCCTCTGTGTTTGTATCCCACAGGGGAAAAAAAAACCAAACCCAGGGTGGCTTTCCCCAAGTTCAGAAGCGTACCTGATGGGAAAGTATATCTGCAATCAATAAGTTAAAAGGAAATGTGGAGTGTGAATGTTTGTTTTTAGAAAAATAAATATCAATATTGAGTTGAAATGCAGGAAGAATATTTTGTAGGGGCATTGAAAATTCAAACTGTTGGTGGCTGTAACTCATCTTCCGGCAGCAGAAGGAATAATCTTTTTAGACTGCTGTGGGTTTTGATTGATAAAGTTGGAAAACCTCCTAAACTATTGTTCTAAGGAAAGTAAAAAAACCAAAACAAATCTAGCGTAGTGTTTTGGGAAAAACACTGAAGTGATGTAGAAATAATGTTTTGACTTACAGTCCAGGGCTGAATGAGCTTTTGAGTGAGTAGGTGTTGTCTAAAGCCAAGCCAAGTGAGGTTTATGCCCATTGAGACATTTAAAATACTGAATAAGCAGGAGATTTGTCTATGAATGTTGCAATAAGTTCTGCCTTTGTATGTTGCATGAAGTTGTATGTTTCTTAGGTAGATACTAGTGCCTGAATTATTCTTTATTTGAAGAAAAACACTTAGCATTGATGGGTATCTTATACTTGGAGATCAATGGTAATTAATTTGGAGTGAGAAAATTCCTGAGCATTTGGTTGGTGTTTGTTACAGTAGGAAGAAAACAACCCCTTGAATGTTTTACAACAAAAAGCACAGCATTAAGTATTAGCTATCACTCTATTGCTGTTGTATTTCCACTGGCGGTTTGCAGTTGTCTTTGAGGAAGGCATGAGCTCAATGATGAAAATGGCTTATTGTAGACTGTTAGTAGGAATCAAACACCTTTAACACGTAGAAACTGGAAGCTTTTTTGTTTTTTTTTCACCCCTGCGTCTTAAGACCATGAATTCTCCCAAAATTTTAGTAGCAGTGAGGAGCCATAAGGATGACTGATGACCCAGGCAGGTTTTTGTCAAGCCAGTGACACTTGTGTCGCAGCTCCCGGCTCTCATTGACTCTATAAAAAGTCACTTTGCCACAGTCTTCACTCCGTGCTGCTGATCGATACGGCAAAAGGTGCAGATAAATGGAAAAATAGATTTAGTTAGTGTAAAACACAGAGGAGAATTGACTCGCCCCTTTTTTTTTTAGGCTTATTTACTCTTTTCTTATTTTTTTGTGTGAGAAGGAATCTTCCTAGCAGCTTCAATCTGAGGGGTCTCAGGTTTCAAGGGAAGGGATCCAGGATCTGGTGCTGGAATCTGGTGTGGATGTGGCTGCGAGACGGCCAGCCTGGCAGCCAGCTGGCATCGGGCAGGCGATGGAAAGCGTCAAACAGAAACAAAACAAGCTGTTTATTTTCTGCCTGGGCATTTTTGGCCCATTTTTAGCAGATTGTTTTGAAGAAGTTATGATTAATCAAGTACTCTAATTAGCTGCTAAATAGTTCCCTACTTGATTAATCTAATTACTTTGTCTTTATTTATGCTTTCTTTATCCAAAGGAGAGCCTGTGTCAGTGATTACTGCAGCCTCCCAGCTCTTCCTGTACCACTGGAGAAAATCCATGGGAACAGGCTGAAAAATGCCCTTCTGTGCAGATTTTTACTCGCTTTTCCTTCTGACTGAGGGCACCCAGGGCCTTTTATACTGCAGATGGTTTTCTGTGGATGCTGTTCCCAGATGTGGTGGCGAAACACTCTTTCAGCAGCAGGAGAGAGAATGGGGTCCCCTTTCTTCTGCTGAACCAGGGGAACACTGAGAAGATATTGTGCTTGGTTGGAAAACCAGTCACAGGTTGTGGCAGGAGAAGAAGCTTGAGTAGCATTTGAAGATCTGCTGCCCTTATGTAGTCATCTTGCTAAGAACCGTTCAGTTGTTCTGGATTTTCAAAAGGCTTTTAGCTGCCCACAGGAGGAGTTTGAATCCCGAAGAAATCGGTCCATGTGAGTGGAGGATGGTGAATCACACATTTTTGGAGACCATCACTGAACCCCGTGGTCCCAGCAGCACCTGCCCTTTCCTACAGCCCCTTCAAAATGGGCCACGTCCCATCCTCCTGCAGATGATGCTGTGATGTTGGTCAGAGGTGATAAGCCTGGAGAGAAGGTGGCAGAAAATGGCATCCCCAACTGATCATGAGCTTGGAGCAGTCTTGGTTGCCCTGCAGACTCCTGCAGCGCAAAGCACTTTAGCTGCTCACCTCTAGCTGTGAATATTGCTGTGTAGGTGAGCAAAAATGTCTATGGAGAGCTCTCAGACAGGGAAGGCTGGGGTTATAAAGCTTGTCTGGTTATCTTCTGAGTATGAAAAATTAATTTAGATACTTACATTCCTTCAGCTGAACTCTGCTCAATGTGTTTTATGGTTTTATATATTGCAAAGTTCAGCAATGTTTGATGGAATCTGCAATAATAACAAAAAAAAGCTTCAGCTGTGTTCTAAAACTTCCTTTTCACCTACTGTCCCCTGCGTTGCTATTGTTCTCTGGGGTGTGAGGCTGAGATGGGTGAGTGAGCATGGGCTGGGCTATTTCTCAGACCATACAGGTCTCCTGTAGCCGGTGCTCTTGTCTTATGTGGAAGATTCTTGTCCCTGTTCTGGTGATGCTTCACCTCAGGGAGTCCAGGTCCTTGCTGGATCCCACTGTCAGCTCCACTCATCCTTGGCGTTTTGCAGATTCTTGCACAGCCGCGTGACAGAATTCACTTCGAGAAGGTCATGTTTTCTCCGGTAACGTGTCCAAGCGCTTCATCTCTTCTTTTTTTGGCTTCCCACGTGTCTCTGCTGTGTGTCCTGGGGCAATCTGAAAGATGCTCCCCGTCCCAGTTTGTAGGTCCTCTGTCACCTCCACACATCTCCTCTGTCCCCATGCGCTGCTGGAGGTTGCAGTTCCATTTTTTATTGGAGCTGCTCGGTCTGTCTTTCCAGATGGCCTTCCATGATTTTAATAGTTCTTGTTATGAAAACACCAAACTCTCTGAATTTGGTGCATTAGCATAGAAATTATTGAAATAGCCCAGTACTCATCAATAATAACCAATACGCGGTGGTCACAGGCACCTTGTAGTTGGCTATTGCTGTTAGACAAGGGGGTTAATCCTTAACTAAACAGGGAAGATCTAGGAGAATTTATTGTTGAGAGACTGTATTCAGGTGAGGTACTGATGTTCACAATTTCAATAAAGTATTAAATCCCTTTTAAGCCATAAAAAATGAAAAAGTTTATGAAGGAGAGTAAGTCATACCTTTTAGTTCTGTGAAGTAATTTCCCCTCAAAACTGTGCTGTAAATTAATCAAATCTGTTGTTTTAAAACAAAATAAAATTAAAATAGTTAAAAGAGCGTAAAATAAGATTGAAAATATGGGGGAAAATGCGTTTTTTTAAAAACTTCTCAGCTCGGAGGATTCCAGTCAATGCAAGAAGGGATTCTATGCATGAATAAACTGTAATAATGTTTAAATAATGGCTGTTAGTGCTTTTGGTGGCTACCTAAGTACATGATGACATATGGTGTGACAGCGTGAAGTGCTGATTTAGAGTTTGATGTTATATACTAGTTTTCAAGCTGTTAGTTATAAACTCGAAGAAGCTTTATGTAAGCAGACAGGTGGTGAGTGTTCGGCAGCTTGGTGGGCAGGTGGGAAGCTGCGCGTGCCGCTCGCCATGCGAAACCCATGCTATTCCTCCTACCTCATTGGCTGCTTCTCCCCCATCTCCACATCTTCTCGTCTCTCTTGCTGCTGGTTGTTTCCCAGCATCCTGTGTTTGGTGGAGAAGCTTTGGTGTCCCCAGCCCAGTGGGGACATCATTGATTTTTCTTGTGGCAGAAATGGAAATTTCCTTGTTTTCTCGGGGAAGGAAAGGGAGGCATCGTCTCCTCTTCTGCCAATAAAAAAACTAAAAGGCATAGGTGAGCATTGCAGACTAACCCTCTAAATGTTGCTGCTAAAAATGTGTTGTCTTTATTGCCTTAAAAAGCAAACTCTTTTTCTTCCATGAGTTAGAAAGCTTGCGTGCTTGAATAACCACCTTTTGTGCCATGTCTTTGTGCAACAGTTGCAAATGAAGATGCTAATCACTATCTTCTGCAGCCTTCATAGCCAGAAAATACTGGCAGCTTTCCCAAATTTCTGCCATCTGTTGGGTACAGCCTGAAAAAGTGCAAACTCGAACCTACTTGAAGTCACAGTAATAGAGAGAATGAGTGCAAAGCGATGCCAGGCAGTAAAACATGTTCCGTGCAGCTGCTTTGCTGAGAGGGAGAACTTCCAGTTGGTCCAAACCCATGGGTGGTTTGGGCAGAGCCTGTGGGGATCGTGCTCTGGATGGTACATCCTGATGGTTTTCAGAAACAACAGAAATTGCTTCATCTACCAAAAGAAGCATCTGAGATGCCTGGAGAGGAGAATGAGAGAAACATCTGGCACGGAGCATAGTTTCTACTTCATCTGAGAGAAAGATACCCACCCTGGTGTAATTAATGTTCTCGATTTCTTTCTCGTTAGTGCAAAAGGAAACTCATTTTTCTTGTGGTGAGGGCATGTGGAAATGGAGAAGGGCATCACGAGTGCCTCACTGTTTCTATTTGCGTACCTGACTCTGTGAACAGGAAGGTGCTTGTGGAGTCGCAGGGAATTCGGATGAGTTTGGGTCACAAACCCATGAGAAACAGCACTGAGGATGAAGTGGAAAAGCAGAGGTTATCTGATATGACTTCTTGTTAGGGAGGACAGTGTGCAGGAAACCTTATGGAAGGTTAAGAAAAAACTTCCCCCTTCTGTTTGTTTCTTTGTTGCTGGTTTGGGGGGGAATTTTTTTGTCTGTTTGTTTTGGTTGTGTTTGGGTTTTTTTAACTCGAGATGCTGGGGTTTTTTTAATTTTTTTTCCTGGGGAAGCGTAACAAGATAGCTGTGCTGACTCTTGAGCAACAGCAAATCCAATCTGTGATATAAGGAAGAGTCGAAGACTTCTCAGCTGGAAGCACAGCTCCTTTCCAGGCTCAGCACAGCAAAATTAGTCAGTGCTCAGCAAGCAGCAGATGATGTTTGACTGTGGTTGAGGGCAGCCAAGCAGGGTGCTGTGGAGCCTTAGGAGCGGCGAGTGGTGGCAGGCAGAGCTCATCTGCAGGGTGGTGGGAAATAGTGTGCACTGGCTGTCGAGCTTGGTCATCAAAGTCCCTGCAGAAGGCACGAGCTCGGGGGGGAAGGAGGCTGGTGGATGCCCTGGGCCTCACAGGAGCTGCATGAAGGTTAGATCTGGTGCTGTTGATAGTGTAGAGGCTTTGCTAGCACTCAAAGCTTCACAATACTGAAGGAGAGACTGCTGCTGCGTTGCTCCTCGCCACATTTGTCTTTTTAATCTCAATGTTAGGGGAGATCTTCTGTACTTAAGGGAAGCATCTTGGCTGGGTGAGTTTGAAGGTGTTTGTTACTACCCCCATCATCTATTGCACCCACAAACTGATTGCACCTGAAATTTTGTACATGTAACCCTTGTAGGCATCTCAGGTGCTGGTTATAAATGTGTGGTTTAAAGACACCACAGAGGAGGGCGAGGCAGTATGAATAAATATATTTTTATGCATGGTAATTATGTAGGATTTTCATTGGGCTTGGGCTTTTGGGGCCTCAGACAACTTTCGCTGAAGTCAGGACTTAATTTTTTTGCTTTGGTATTTTATTATGGCTGGATTAAGCCTTAATTGTCAAGGCTTTCAACAGTTGCACGACAATAAATGCATGAAGAAGTAAATGTAAATATAACTTAGAGAATGAAATGCACATGTGTGTATTTGGATAAAATGTGCACTTGTATCTTGTAGTCAAATATAAATTTTTAAGTAGCTGCTTTTAACAGCTGCCTGCAGAAACCCCTGATAGTAAATGGATAAAACTTTATCTTCAACCCAGATTCACATGTAGAAATAGCCAAATATAGTCTTAATACAAAGCGACTTCACAGGGTTGTGCACTCTATCTAATGTCTTCCTATTTTAATGGATTCTGGTTTAATCGCTCACATCCAACAGCTGAAGGTAGTTTTTTTTCCTCATTATTCTGCAGACCTGTTGCTACCATAAAATATTGGCCAAGGATCAGCCTAAGCCAGAACAATTTGCAGAGTATTCTCCCCGATGTTTGGAGCAGGACTGCAGGCGCAGAGGTTTGCAGCAAATCTCTAGCAAAAGCAGCTGAGAAGCAGGTGCTCAGGCTGCACACGGGGCAGGGCGGGTGCTCACCAAGGGAGCACTGGTGTTTTGCACCCCAGCTCGCCTATAGCCTGAAAAAAAAAAGGACCTGACACATCGTTTTTAGTTCCAGAAATACACTCGGGGAACTCAGAGTGGTAATAATTCCTAATATCTCTGTAAGCCTCAATATAACAATGGAGCTTTGCCAGCTGATTATGTAGGCTTCTCCCAAATCAGCCTCTGTTAAAATGGAATCGTTTGGCAGGAGTCAGTTGTCCCAGAGGGAGCTTAGTGGAAGGAGAGGGGTGGTCCAGGGAGCTTCTGGCTTTCAAATATACTGATGGATCCTAGCAGCCATTCCCAAATTCTTGTAGACACTTCAATAATTTCTCAGCTCAAGCTCCCAGTTCAAGCCTGTGAGGATGAAAGGGGTGAAGGGGCTGGAGAACAGGCCTTATGAGGAGCGGCTGAGAGAGCTGGGGGTGTTCAGCCTGGAGAAGAGGAGGCTGAGGGGAGACCTCATTGCTCTCTACAACTACCTGAAAGGAGGTTGTGGAGAGGAGGGAGCTGGGCTCTTCTCCCAAGGGACAGGACGAGAGGGAATGGCCTCAAGCTCCACCAGGGGAGGTTTAGGCTGAACACTAGGAAAATATTTTTCACAGAAAGGGTCATTGGTCCCTGGCAGAGGCTGCCCAGGGAGGTGGTTGAGTCACCTTCCCTGGAGGGGTTTAAGGCACAGGTGGACGAGGCGCTGAGGGACATGGGTTAGTGTTTGATGGGAATGGTTGGACTCGATGATCCGGTGGGTCTTTTCCAACCTGGTTATTCTATGATTCTATGAAAGTGAATAGTTAGAGATGATGTGTATAGACGGTGTTAAGACTTTGGTAGCTTGTAGTAAAATCTTACCAGCGACTCAGTTCACATCACATCTTAAACTGCTGATGAAATAAATAGAAGTGACAGATCTGCAAGTAGCAATGTACAGTTTGTGCACAGAGTATTTTTCATTTGAAGCAACCCAGAGGTAAAAAAAAATAGATTAAATGCTCCGAGCACCAGACCGCGTGCCTGTGGTGTCACTGCGTGCAAAGGATGAGTGGCATGTGTCCTGATATGTTTTTGGATGGCAGACACTTTTCTGTGCTGATAAAGAAAACAAAGTGACCCAATTTGATTTGAGATCTGAAAATGGGGAGAGCGATGCGGCAGCTGAGGTGTATCATCCACCTTGGGAATTCTCCTCAATTGAATTTCCATGGAGAGGTTAGCAATAGCAACCCCCCACCTCCAGTCTTCAGCTTAACCCCTCTGGTAGGAGAGATCCCTGGATTTCACTGGGGCTGCAGAGTTGAGCACACACATGAGACTTTGCAGATCACTTAGCGTCTTAGTTGCACCAGTGGGACATTCTTTCTCTCGGGGAATTCCCCCGGAGAAACACACAGCTTGGTATGGCATGTTCATTTTCCATCTTTTTGCTGGGTTGCAGAGTTGCGTTATTTCCATGGCTAGAGTTTAGTTCTCAGCTGCTGGGGGCTTGAGCTGGAAACCAGCGGTGTTTGTCGCTGTTGATCTTTTCATCATCTTCTTGGAGGCTGGGTTAAAGTACTGTGTCTGTTAATGAGAGCTTGTCGTTAGTGCTGATACTATTAGAAGACATGATTCCTGTTTCAATAGACGTTGTTTTAGAAGCTATATCTGCAGCTAAAAATACTCCTGAATGGTGTATTTATGGGTCTCGTTACACTTTGGAGGTTGTGGGTTGTCTTTTTCTGGGAAAAATGTTCTTTCTGTTGTATTTTATGAAGAACTGGTGACATCTGGTGATCACTTATAATGAGCCCTTTCAAGACTGCTGACAAAAATAAACCTTTTAGTAAGAAAGATTTGTCGTACAGCGCGTCTAGGAGAGAGACTGCAATTAGTACGTAATCCCTGCCCGCCGCTCTGCTCAGGGAAACATTCCAAATGGGTGTCAGAGCAAATATTCTGTTTTCAATGTATTACAAAATGAAAAGGATTGTTCCTCAGCTCTTGGGTCTAATTGAATAAAGGCCGATCTGAATGAAAAGTGCAGCAGCGATGGCTCCGGTCCCTGCGAGACGGGCGCCCGTTAATAGCAGAGGGGGAGCTGTTTGCAGGATCAATACCAGCTACATCTTAGTTAAACGCATTTGTGTTTGTGGGTGGTGCGTGCAGGCTGTTCTACTTCAGATTTTTGTCATTTGTCTTTAAAGTGTGAGAACACAAAAGTTAAAGAATTGGAAATCTGGCTTGGAGGGCTGCAGCCTCTCGATTAGGAATTGATCAGGTAGGGAGGTGCTTTATCGGCTCCTTCTGTATCTGCGTAGTGCTGTTCTTCTCAGCAGGCACTGAAGCCCCGATAGCATCCGTGAGTGTGCTGGCAGCAGACACCTGGGCTTTTATAAGCAGGATTATCTGCATTGTTTGTCTCTTATGGGCTTTTTTAATCAACATCCCAGCTGTTGCTACCTTTTTTGGCACTTGTTTTAATGTGGGGAAGCTTGGATTGCTGTGCATTGCATTAGTTATGTGAATCTGAACAGTAAGGTGACTCAGGGGTGTGAGTTTTGCATCTTCTAAGAGGAAAAAAACATTGTCTTGATTGTAGAACTTTTATTCATCGCATGAATATAGATGATTTCAATGTTTTGCCTTCGTTTACAAAACAAAGTAAAGTTTCAAGAGAGTTTTAATTTTGGAGCCCTTGAAGTAGCCTTGCTTTTGTGAAATATTTTGTGATAGCTGAGAATTTGATTATGATTTTTTTAATTCTGGCATCTGCTCATTCAGTGAAGTTTGTACATGTGTCAGAAATCTGATAATGTTCTTAGTTTTACAATAGTGACCTTGTTCATAAGCCGCTATCATTTTATTTTGCAAAACTTGGAGCAGAATTACTGCCCGTAGTTAATTACAATTCTTCACTGAAAATTCAGACTGACTCTTCCTCTCTAGCTGAATTCTGCCTTAGAGCTGCCTTACACTTTTACAGAAACAAAAACCAGTGTTCAGAAAGAAGAAAAATACCCCTCAAATAAATACCACTCATTTTGAGCAGAGCTAGTTGTGTCAGAGAGATTTGGGTGTTTCAATTCATGCTAAAGTTGGGTAAAAATAGAGGCATGGGAGGCAGCTTTCAAGAAATTCAGTTTTAGTTCAACTTTGCCTGCAGTGCCGTGTGTGTCCCTGGTTGGGGGAGGTGACAGCTCTTCAGGTATTTCGTATGTGCCGACCCAGAGTTGCTTTCAGTGAATGTGAAGCTTCGGAAACAACTTTGGTTGGATCTGCTTTTAAGGGAGGTCTCTCCAGATTTTCTAGCTTGTGCAAGCCTAGAGCCTGCCTGCCTGATCCCTGGAGAAACCACGGGTGCTCGTGAATAAAGTGAGATCTGAAATACAGAACTAATTGTCATCGTAGCATTTCTTCTATTTCTTTGATTAAGTAAGGTTTGCTCTTGCTGTTTGGTTTTGCAGCTGTTTTGAAAACAGCATCTTTGTAATCAAAACTGGAGAAGTGCTTTTTCTTCTCCAACTTTGTGACCTTCTCTCTTTCCAATCCTATGAACAGATAATCAATGGAAGAGGCTTGCTGTTAGCCCTGGCTGCCCCTCCATTGTTCTCTCATGCCACAAATAGATGAAGCTATTGATGATATCTCGGGATTAAGTGAAAAACAAAGCAATAGCTGGCTCCTTGCAGGCACAGGGTAAAACACACGCTGGTACAGAAACCAATGAACGTATCTTTGTGGGCTCTCGTTGCTGGTTTACCAGGGCAGGGAGGTGCACAAGCAACAGCTTGGAAGTAAGTCTCTTAACTCCTGCTTTGCTCTGCACACTTAGGTGGGACTCTGAGTGGAGTTTCCCAATGACCATATGTAGGATAGTCCTCAATGTCTTCCTAATATTGTGGACCATTTAAGGCTGGTTTGCAATAACTGGGAACTGATGTAGTGTGCTCTCTGCTTGTTACGCGTTGTCTCTAATGTATTTTGAACTTTCTGACTAATTCAGACAGAATTTAATGACCGTGGTGCAGAGGCTCAGGTTCCATGGAATTTGAGAACCTGTTGCAGTTGTCCATGAGAGGCCAAGGCTGAAGCTGAACTTGGTGGGAGACATGGGAGACTTGACACAAGAGGGAGCCATTATGTATGAAAATACTTGAAAATTAGCTCAGTCATCTCAGTGCTTGGGGAAGAACTTCTTATCTGTGCAGGTGCACAGGAGGAGCCACCATGCTTTTGTGGAGAGAGGTGGAGGGGCTCTGCTCCTCTTGAAAGTCAGGGAAGGACAGTACTTGGGCCATGCTGTTTCTGCTGTACAGCTGCTTGGATGGGTTGGGTTTGGTTTTCCAGCCCTGAAGACAGCAAGGAGTGGTGGATGTTGGGGCAGGAGAAGCTTGAAGGGTGGATGGAGGCCAAGCCCAGGCCCTGCTGCTACTGACCTGTGGATATTTTGCTGCTTATTCCCTCTCAGCTCTGTATAATTTTAGTCTGGAGCTCATGGATGCATCTTGTAGAGGACAGTTGGCACCTCAGCAGCAACAGCTGGGGAAATACGAATGTTCTATTTCTTTCTTTTAAAGACATAGAAGGACTGGGTCCCTTTTTATTAGTCTCTTTTCCCTAGACATCAGTGCCCAAGCCAGGCACCTCCGTCCCCCGCAGCACCCCCAGTGTGGGTCCCCACCTCCCATTTGATTGTTAAATTGAATTATTTTCTGCTTTATCTTTGAAAGCAAAACCGTGTTATCATCTTCCGAGTGTATTTGCAGGCTATAACCACTTCCATTCTTCGGCAGGATACGATGCGGGAAACCATAATCAGAGATCTATACAGCTTGGATTTATGGTGCTTCTCGGTCCTTAAGCTTTTCCTATTAATTAAGATTTTAGAGAATGTCTTTCAGGTTTCCTTCTGCATTTTATTACTCATTTCACACCTTCCTTTGTCCATCTGCTGTGTAATTTTTCTGTACTCTTACGACCTCAAACCCCACCAGGAGCACAGAGCTTCATCGCCTGTGACAAGGCCAGTCTCCACGCGATGCCGAGGTGAAGCTCTTGGCTCCAGTGGGACCTGGGGGTGATGGGAGGGTCTTCAAGGAAGGCTGCATAAGTGCTGTGATGTTTTTGCAGTCTGAAGTCAAGCGAAAAGCTGTGTTTGACCTCACAATATCCGTGTCTTTTCTCTCCCGCTGCGTTGTGTGACTGTGTGTTGAATACGCTTGCACGTTTGTACCTATAAAATTAGGGTGAGAAGCAGGAGGGCAGGTCACCCACGTAGCCCTGATGTGCTGCCACCTTTAGCTCTCATCACCACAGGAACACGTATCGTGCTGCTTAAACAAGGTGTCATTTTCTTCCATGAAGGTAGACCCGTGGCTTTTACTGTTTGATTGGATTATTTGTTCTCCAATTAATTATGTTACCAAAAGAAGAGTTTGTGGCTGTTTCTGAAGCATGGAAAACTTCGTTTCACTGCTGAAATGCCCTGGGAGAGATTGTCAGTAGTTATTAATGTGGGTAATTGCATATGGCCTCTCTTCCAGCTATGCAATTTCCCCTGTCATTTAGTTGTTTTCCTAGTTTTTAGAGGATTGTTTATCAGCATTTATTACCTATCACAGCAAGCACTGCTAGGAGTCAAGGGTCTGCTCCGAGTCCTGGAACTGGTGTCCACTCTACAGGGCTGGAGAACTCAGATGCTCTTCTCCAACGCTCACCAGCAGCCAGACTGGATTTCAAAAAAAAAAAAAAATGCCCTCATGATGTTTTTGATGCTGCTAACACCCTCTAGACCATGGGAGAATGGCAAACGAGGAGTGAGAACCAGGGCATGAAGAGACCCCTCCCAAAATGTGGAGGGGGAGAGGGGTGAAAGGGTTGAAGTTGTTATAGGGAATGAAGAGGCATTAGTAAGTGTGTGTGTTTCCTTTCCTTCAGCCCAGTTTTAATTCCTTGTTCTTTATGACGTTAAGGATATTATTCTGTCTTCTCTGAAAATGAAGGATACCATCTTTAGGGGTATTTTTTGATGTGGAGATTGCCCGTAAAGGAGATGTCATCTTAGGAAAGCGTGGGCCCCAGAGGAACGTTCCTTTCATCACGTTTAGTTTTTCTTTGTAGAAAATAGAAATTAAAAAAACCAAAACGTTTTAGATTCCATAATTCTAACACTTTTTCTACCCAGGAAAGAGAGAGATGCTGAGTCCTCTGAGAAGTGCACAGGGCACGTTTCTCTGAGGCTGCCGTGAGGGCGCTGGGAGGAGAGGTATGTGACATTAGCTGCACTGGTTCCTCCTTGTGCTCCTCGTGCTGTGGTGTTGACTGCCTGTGCCAGCAGCCTCCTCGCAGCCAGGCAGGGTCATTTCAAAGCTTGCCAGGTTCTGGGTCCTCTATATTTACCCTCTAACAGGCTCTTGCTTTCTGTTCTCCACCTGCCAGCGAGTGCCCTGGAAAGACAGCATCTGATTTCCTCTAATGGCTGGTTTGTTTTGGAGGTCAGAAGGAGCAGCTGTAAATTACTATATAGCTCCTCATTCATTGTCCAGATAAAAGGGATACTCCTGATTTTGAAATAATGGTGGAAAAACAGCAGACTCCTGCAGCTTTTCTTTTTTTTTTTTTTTCGTATTGGACTAGATTCTTCTAGTCTCACCTCATTTCGGTAAAACTTTTCTGCCATTTCTGGCACCTGTAAAGCCATCTGCTCTGGTGGGAACGTGCCACCAACAGAGGTGGGCAGGTGGTGGATCAGGTCAGGGGGATGCTCTAGCTTTTCATTGTGACTGGTTGCACCAGCGAAAGCCAAACTCCCGTGTGCATAACTGGGTGGAAAAGGTCTGTATAGGAAGATGGTTGGAAGTTTGTTACCCTGAAAGCCTGGAGCGTTCTCATTATAAATTTTATTCCAGTTGCTATGCTGGGAAGCATGTATCTGGGTCCGTGCAGATCGTCTGAATCCATATGAGTCATAACTGCCTGGATTTATGTTAACAGATATTTAATTTAACTCGGTCATTTTCTTGATAATTTAATATTTTAATTGTGAGCAGCGGGGGAAAAGCACTGAGGGAGTTGTTCAACCAACTCTGAGAGTGCTGCTAACGGTCTTAGATACTTCTGTTGTGTTTCTTCTTACATTCTCACCCCAAAATTAAATACTTTGAGGGGCTGCAGCCAGGGGTGTTTGCGCTGGGAAATCAGATTGTCCAGTGACGTATCTGAGCTGTGTTTGGGCTGCCTCACACGTACCAGGAGGAGCCTTCAGTGCCATATTATTCAATGTTACAGCATTGTATAGAAATCTTTACGAACTTGCAGTAATGTTTAACATCTTTTCTAAAACCTTGTTATCTTAGCTGCAATTTTCCCTTGAGGGTATTGTTGGTTTATCTGCACTGTTTTCTGTAGACAAAATTATGAATTTGAGTCATCTCAATACAGGAATGTTTCCTGTCTGGTCCCAGTAGCTGTGACTTCGTTGGACGTGCAAGTATTGTCTTACAGGCATTGCTGGCTGGCAGGCTGGGTGGCTATTCAGTGGAATCCTTGCCTTTATATTTTGTCTTAATTTAGGTCTGATTTTGTGATCCGTTAGCTCCATAAAGTTATTTAGGAGTTATGAACATGGTTATTTTGTTAAGAATATATAGACAGTAAGCATGGTATGAATCAGGCCGTTTCTCAGTATTTCTATTCAATTTGTTGTGCTTGGGTTATCATTTCAAGATACTGATTTGAATTTAATACTGTTTAGGAAACAAATACATGTCCAAATTGGCTCCAGATGTGATTCATTTCATTTTGTGTCTTGCAAGATGTTTTTAACAGCTGATGTATGAATATGGTGGGAGGTTGCCAAAAGAGATGCTTTTCAATTCAGGTCGAAGCAGCAAAAACTCTTCATCTAAAACAAGATAGATTTTTTTTTTTTCCAATGTTTAAATAGAACCCCTAATTACATATTTTAGTGAAAGGAAATTTCTTTCAGTTCTACATTAATATAATGAGTGTCAGACATAAATAGTTCTTCTGCCAAGACTCCTCTGTTTCCAGCTATCGCAGGCACTGGGGTTATGATGTCCCTTAAGGCTGAAAAGGTGGTGGTGTGACCAGCGTGAACACAGCTACAGGCTTGGGTGAGGAGAGGAGAGATGGATCCCTGCTGTAGAACATGGTATATAGATTGCAAAGGCAAAGAAAATAATTAAGCAAATAAGTCCAAACAGGTGTAGGACATGCTTTGAAAGCTGTTGGCTTTGACTCCTTAGATACTTTTTTTGATGTAGAAAATACCAGTATTCCTTTCATAGCCCTACATACAGTATTAAGTGAGGAGAAATTCATGAACTCATAATATACTTCCCTTCCTAGGATTTTGACTTTTCAGTTTAGAATGTATTATTCAAAGACCATAAACTGTCACATCCAGGGACGTTCACTGCAAAAGCAGGTGTACGTTTGAAGCTTTACACCCCAGCTTTACAGCCAGCTAATACACTTTAGGGCACAATTTGTGGCAATAAAGATGCCAGGGCTGAATTAGCCAGCAAGCAGCTGCTCTGTGTCCTCCTGTCTCAGAGCCATTGAGAGTCTGACTCGTTCTGTGCTGCCCTGTATCCCTGTGTGTGCAATCATGTGCTTAAACTATAGAAAGGTATTAATGGGATGTGCGTGTTCCCTAATCCCACTTCTGGCCTTAATGGACAGGAGGAATTAGGAATTATGTAATTGAACATCTTCATAGTCGTCTGAATCATAGTATGTGTTTGAGTGGCTTTTCATTAAGCTCTGTATTTAAACTTGTAAGCAGTAAAAATAACCCTACCCATACAGATTGGTGTGCTTTTCAGGTTCACAGCAGATGCAGCTGATTATTTCATTTTCATAAGTGTAGTAGTCATCGAAACCTTCAGCTGCACTCTCATAAAGGCACTTCTCAGTGTTTTCCAATCCATGTAATTTGAGGCGTGTTGGGCGGTTTCTGTGTGCAGAGGAGGATGTGGTTCCCTCCGCAGGGAAAGAATCATAGAATCACCAGGTTGGAAGTGACCCACCAGATCGAGTCCAACCATTCCTATCAAACACTCAACTGCGAAACTTTCCTTTCCTACAGATACAGACAGTGAGGCTTTTGGAGTAATGATATCCATGGCTCTGATTGTGGAATTAGGAAGAGGTTTTAGCAGCAGCTTGTGAAAGGTCCCGTTAAAAGGTGGCCTCAGCTCCTCCTCCCCTCTTCGCTCCCAAAAGCTCTTGATAAAAATTTGAGAAATTTTCAAGCTCATAAAAGATGTATTAGAAAAGCTGAGGCGCAGATAAGCAATAGCTGTTGACTTTGGAGGCTAGAGACTAGCTTCATTAATAACATTTGCTGATATTGGTAACAAAACCATGAAAAGAATAGCAGTGTTGGGGAGTTTGCCTTGATGCTCTGGGCTGCTCCCATTTTTTATTGACTGCTGTAATCTCTACAAGGTTTGACTCTGTTGTACAGCAGTGCTATCCTGGTGGAATGATGGAGGATGATGCTGGTGGCATCCTTCCTTAGAGATGGTCATAATCTTTCAGACCTTTTATCTCCAAGGTTTCTGCAGTTGTCATTTTTCAGCATTTCACTCCATGTAGCTGCAGTCTTTCCATTTATAACTTGCAGGAGTCCCATCTGCAGGTACATCTGCCAGGTGTTGTTTTAAATGTGCCATTATCACCATCTTGAACTGCACTGTTCATGTTTTATCTCAGGTTCTTCTCTGGTCTTCATTGCATCCCTCCCTCGCAGCACAGCGTAGCAGCTAAATGAGCATGTGGGAAGTGAAGTATCAGGGAATATGGCATTGAATAAATGTGTAGTAACATTTTTCTTCCTTCAGAACCCTCACTTCGCAAAGCTTTACCCATGGAAAAAGCACACTCTTGGAGCACAATCCTTTCACAGATAAGGCTTTTCTAAACGTCCTTTGAGGAGTTAATAAATTAGAACCAAGAAAATAATTTTATTCCAGGGTCTCCCTGGCCTCTAATAATTAATGAGGGGGTGAAGGGCTACAGTGTGATTAAAGTTCATGCTTAGCTTTCTTGAAATGCCTTTTAATCTGAAAGGCTGGAGCACCTCCCATTCAAGGACAGGTTGAGGTGTTGGGCTTGTTCAGCCTGGAGAAGAGAAGTACAGGAGGAAAGACGTGGTAGGCACAGGGATTTGCAAAAACATAACTGTGTGCAAGTGCATTTCTGTAGTTTCTCTAGACGTCTGTGTAATAGAGACATCTCGGACTGCCCAGGCTGAGGCGCTATGACCTCCTGCACCCTTTAACGGAGACCCAGATATGCAATCTTGCTAGATTTTCTTTTATTTTAAGGGTTACGTGGTTGTTACTAATGAAGGTCACCATCACATTTTATGCACGGGTCACTTGCGGTGTATGTGAAATATGAATTAGGCCACCAGGCTGTTGGCTGGTATCTTTGGGATGACGGGGTGCTACCTCACGTTACCTAGCAATATAATTATTTCACAGTTCAAAATAAATTTATCTGACAGCCATAGGTATCCTTTCTGCTTGACTGACTGCAACTCAAAATGCAGTTTGCAGTATTACAAATTCTAGCATGTGAAGCATAAAATTTTAGCATATTAGTTTTAAAAGTTTTCAGCTGTTTGGCTGCTATTATGTTAAGAAGAAGAACACAGCTCAAGAGGTTACTTTACTTGCTTGGATAAGCTTGAGCTGGGACTTCATCCCATGCATATGACTCTCTGCTTCTTGGAGTGCATCAGCCATAGAGGAAATGGTTGATTTATTCTTATTCTGTTGACATGGATGCAGACAAAGCTGTCAAATGATGGTCTGAATCTTTTGCTGTTTTTACTAGAGAGGTGATTCTGACCTAAGCAGAAGAAATGAATGAACTTGTATCTTACAAGGGAGGGAAAATAAATAAGTAAATGCATTTTCTGTTTGTTTATTTATTGACAGCAGGGAAAAGATACTGAAATAAGCAAAGCCAGATCTTTATTTGAGTCTTCTTTTCTGTATTGCCAGTGAAGGTTAAGTCCTGCAAACTCGCAGGTACTCCACCATCACAAAACTGGGGTCAACTATCCCCCTCTAATCTCCTTTTTCCTTTTTGTCACATTTCAAATGGTTTGTCAGAAGCCTCTACTGATACGTCGTTGTTTGTACATCACAAAAATCACACTGAGTATGAGAAAGACCTGACAGGACCAAGGGCCTGACCCTGCTTCTAATAAATGCCATTAATTTCCTTGCTTACCTTCTAGAGCAGGAACTTTCAGTCATTTTCTATAGCTGTTGTGTTTCATGTGGTGCTAAAGACAAGGAGAAAAGCATTCATGCAAGACCATGTATAAACTGATTTGACTGTCATTAATGTAGAGTCTTTGTACGCTTGCAGGGGGCTTTAGCAAGATACCAAGATGATTAGGAAAGGTTTCCACTAGGGAAACAGGCAGCTATCAACAAGTCTTATTATCTCGCAGAACCTGCTGCATTGGAAGGAATTCCTTACACGAAACTTAATTACATCACTTCTTTAGAGCACTCAGTATCCAGACCTTTGCTCGTCACACAGCACAACTGCTCTGAGGAGCCCAGCGCGTGTGGTGCAGCGCAGTGAATTACTTGTGCCTCGGGCTACAGGTTAAGCTGGATCTGTTTGCTGGCAAAGAAAACCACACAGGGTACCCAGTGGCTGAGAGCGTGAGACACGAGCATCACTTCTTCCTTCAGAGCCCTTAACAAATAGAATTTGTCAATAAAACTATGTTAAACCAGACTTACTATTATCAAACCACCTCTCTGAGCAAAGAAGAGCTTAATCTGTGCGGCATTTTAACATCCTTCTCTACCGCAATATTGGATTTTAATCTCCCAGCTGTAATAAACCTCAGAGTTGTATCCTCTTCAGTGGTTTGAGTTCCGTTAGCGTCCTGTGCTGTTTGGATGCAGCTGGTGGGGATGGAGACTGGCTGTAAATTGTGAATAAACCTGAGCCCTTGTGACACTTTATGGTTACTGTGAGCGTAGGGCATGTAGTCGTGTCAGTTCATCGGGTGGCCGAGCCCTGCGACCCAAGGGATACATCGCTTTTATCTGTCACTTATATTGTACTTAATGCACTTGAAATAAGTAGTGTGTTAGAAAGGAGGATCCAGGGAACTACAGGCCTGTCAGCTTGACCTCGGTGCCAGGGAAACAGGCAGCGTGTGAGCTTGCCGTGGGAGAGACGATCCCTGTCCGAGTGACAGATTGAAATTTGGGGAGCTCTTTCCTTTAGGAGGGTCTGCAGGGAGCCTGTTCAGTCCAGAGCACAAGCTGAAGTTTTGCAGCACAGGGACAGAAGTGCTGAGAGCAACAGTGCTGGGTCTGGGTGGGCAGCTCCCTCAGGGCCTTTGCACCCTGCTTCCCAGCCTTTAAATTGTGCTAATTCCCTCTCAACATAGGCTCGGTGTAGTGCTCTCACAGATCAAAACATAGTGGTTTGTCATTCGTGCTTTACCCTGGAGTATCTGTCACTCTTGGTGCTGACAATCTTCAGGAAAAACATGTTTTCATCCCTTTATTTCTGCAGTAAGAAGCTTCCCTCCGTACGTTAGTGACATATATAATGAAAAATCCCACTGCCGATGGTTCAGTGTGGGGATATTGTTATCTTGACAGGCCTCCAGCAGATCTACTCTAGAACTGGTACCCTGAGCCACAGAAAGGTTATTTGCGTTGTCAGCAGCAAAGGATTTCTAGTGCTTAGATGACTTTCCCATTCATCATCTATTATTATAGTGCTTAAGAGAAAAGGAGAAAAAATTCCCACAAAGAAATAGAGAGGAATTCATCCCCAAAATTCAGCCTGTTGAGCTTTGATTTATTCAATCTGTTCCCTGATTTGCTGCATTTGCTCCTCATGTGTGGATTTAAAGTAGAAATACAAATCTAGTTGTTTCTGTTGTCTGGGAGCAGGCAGGACAAGCGGCATCTGTTTGTGTTGTAAATGGTGTTCCTACTGGTGCGGTAGGAATCAAAGTCCTCGTCTGCACCACTCATACCACAAAGAATCTGATTTAACACTTGACGGAGTCAGAACGTTCTATCTTTGAGTGGCACATTCTGACTCTGTCATGGGAGGCTCTGCTCTTTTCTGGGCTGGCATGGATTGTACAGAATGACTACAATAACAAAAACCCAACTGAAGTATTGGAAACCCTTCAAACTGCTGCAGCAGAGTCGTTCTGACTTCATCGCGTTCTGGAGGACTAAGTGGACTCTCATGCGTACATGTGCATGTTGGAGGTGGTTCCTTGTAATCTTTTATTGCTGGGCCAACTTAAGAGCTTTCTGTGTGAAGTTTCTTATTCCTTATTAATTTTTTTTTTATGTTAGAAGTACTTTCTCCCTCCTTGTGTGCGTTTTCCTCTTTAGAAGTTAACATTTTATAATTACAGTGATGCCCTTTAGGGTGTACATTACGATCTACTAATGAGATGTCTGAGAGGTCTCCTAATGACATCTGAACAACAGTCACAGCAAATCGTTATTAGACCATTACACACATCCTTAACAATAATAAATACTCCTGCTTACTGTAATTGTATTGTCCTTTGGTGCTTAGCAAGATGTTCTCAAGTCAAGAGACTTAATGGTTTGAGTGCAAGGTGGGAAAGTGCCTAAAATGAGCAGTTGTTTTGCTGCAGATTTCTCTGCATGTCTTTGATGATGAGGATGTCGGAAGGGCACAAGATCTGGGGAGAGTAAGGGTGTTTTCTTATTGCAGTTGGATTGAAAATGCCAGGAGAACTATTTGCCAGCAGGTGTGTGTACCCTCTATTGTCCCTGTCTGCAGGGGCGGTCATAAGCATCACATACCTTCTGAGAGGAGAGGAGAGAAACAGGGTACCCATAGGCAACGGCTGGCTCAGAATTGCTTAAAAAGTTACTGTGATAAAGGACAAAGCTGTTCCAGGGCAGATCATGTGGCCTTGTGATCGAAGCAAGATAGTCTCCAAGAAGGCAGCAGGGAAAACCTGTTTACACAAACACCCAAGAAAAGAGTTTAATGTTCTTGGCTGTATCCATCACCGAGGATGGCATGCAGTAGCCTTTATCATTTGTATTGCTGGTCGTGGTACAGGTAAGAAACTGCACAGGAAGGTACCTGTGTCTGGGAGCCAGTTTCATGAGATCCCTGGCAGAGAGTGGAGGTGAAGTGCTCCTCCTGGCAGTAAAAGACAATGAATTGTTTGGAAAGGTAAGTGTTTCAAAGCACAACAGGATCAGTAAATTTACATTTGTGCCAGAGGACTTTAACATTTATTAAAGCTTCCAAATAACGCATTTGCTATCTAGAAGTATTTGATAGATGTGCCAGTCAGCTATGAAAAAGTGAGTATTAGTTACTTCCCGGAGGAATCCAGACAATTTTGCTTTCTCTAATAGGAATAAGGTAGAGCATTGTGAAATGTCAAGCAGCAGATTGCATGGCATCATCAACTGAAACAGGCATGAGGAGCAAATATACCATTTATCTAACAAAAGCGTGTTTGGTTTGGTTAATTTAAATTACAGCATGTCAGGGTTGAAGTCGTGATGAGATTTTTTTTGCGTAGAAATGAAGATTGTGAATTGGCTACATGGAAAAGGTAGCCAAGGCTTTCTGGTCACTCAGACCAATGGATCGTGTCTCTTCCTCATGTAACTACCAAAGTGAAGGATGACCTAAGATGTGAAGAATGAACTAAGCTAATCATCACTGTACAAAAACTAACTCTTCCAGTTCATGATGACTGCCCAGAGAAGCAGTGGCTGCCCCATCCCTGGAGGTGTTCAAGGCCAGGTTGGAAGGGAATTTGAGCAACCTGATCCAGTGGGAGGTGTCCCTGCCCATGGCAGGGGGCATGGACTGGATGATCTTTTAGGTTCCTTCCAACTGAAACCAGTCTGTGATTCCTGACAGCCACATCTGATGCCATGGGCATTTCGGTGCTGGCAGGAGATGATAAAATTCCCAGAAAAGAGTAAAAAACACAGTTAGTCAGAACATGAGCTGTCTTAGTGAGAGCTGCTGGATCCCACAGCTCACCAGAGAGGACAGGTAAGGCATGAGCTGAGCCAAGTGTCAGTGCAAACCAGGAAAGATGACACATGGGATGCAAGAGTTACGGTTTGATGTACCAGATAAATGCGTAACAAAATTCGGTAGATGGAAATTTAAGCTAAGCAAATTAAAAATAAAATATGTTTGCCCACTGAGACTAAGTAATCATTTGAAAAATTACTCTTATATACTTAAATCAGGGCTGGAAGCCATCCTAAGAGGTGTGCTATACAGCGAACAAATCATGGAGCTGCTGCAGGCAAATCTCATTGAGTTCAGTGCTTGTGGAGTGGAGGAGGTTGGAGCAGGCACATGATCCCTCCTGCCTTTAAAAATCTATAAATCTGTGGCACATTGAAGATACGGACTTGATAAATTACATTTATGGCACACTTTCCCACCAGCAGGCTTCCTCCTGCCTCCCTCCTTGGTGCTTCTAACGTTTCCTGCCTGTCCCACTGCCTCCTCCCTCCCAGGAAGGATGCAAATCTAGAACTTGATTTTAGACTTCGCAAACCAAGCTGTAATTCTTCTAGTTCCCGAGAAAGGCTGCAAGTCCATCCATCTCTTTTCCTGTGCATTTGGGGCTAAGGTGTGTGATTCATTTCGGTTTATGCCCTTTGGAAGGTAATTGTTTAAGGTAGGAATAGAGTTTTTGTTTATAGAACAGGGAATTTATTTTCTGATGCTGTAAGTTTTTAATATATTTTAAGAGCTCGCAAAGTAATAGATGGGTGCTTTTTCTTGTAATAAAATGAAATATTGAAATAAATATATGCTGAGGCAAGTTTTAACTCTTCCAGGTTGTAAATGTCTAGTGTTTAATAGTATCTACTTCACAGAATATATTCCATTTCTGTGATATATTCGGTGAGCTCCCAGTTGCTTCTAAATTAAATATGGATATCTGATAAATGTACATCTTATTAACTGAAACATATCCCTAAGATAAGCAAGTTAGTTTGGGCTTTTATTGTTAATTGAATTTTTTCAGCAGTAGCAGCTGAAGGATTGCTAATGTTTATGAATTTGCATGATGTTAAACATCTGCTCCTCTTAGCAGGAACTTTACCAGAGTTTCACTTTACTTGTGAATTCAAGTTGGGAATAAAAAAAGCACTCAGCCTTCGAGGAGTTTGGCTGTGTGGAAAGTAGGCAGGCGGGTCGCGTTGCGATGAGGGCACGGGGCACTTAGCCAGCTTCGCTGAAACGTCTTGTCTGTGGCGTGTGGCTCCTGACACAATGACAGTGAAGAACTGCAGAATGGTTTGGGTTGGAAGGGACCTTTACAGGTCATCTAGTCCACCCCCCCTGCAGTAAGCAGGGACATCTTTAAGTCTGCCAGGTTGCTCAGAGCCCCATCCAACCTGACCTTGAATGTTTCCAGGGATGGGGCATCTGTCACCTCTCTGGGCAACCTGGGCCAGTGCCTCACCACCCTCAGCAAAAAAAACCCATTTCTTACTAATATCTAGTCTAAACTTCTCCTCTTCAAGCTTAAAGCCATTACCCCTTGTCCTATTGCCCTGCTAAAGCATTTTTCCCCATCTCTTATATCAGCCCCCTTTAGGTAGTGAAAGGTCACAAAAAGATCTCTTTGGAATCTTCTCTTCTCAGAGCTGAACGGCCCCAACTTGTTGAAAAAAGCAGTTTTTTTCTCCTTCTTTCCAACCATATAGGAAAAGTAGGAGAGAAGTTCATCCAATGTCTCCATGTGTGTGCAAAAAAGAGTGATTAAAGAAAGCAGATAATAGATATAAGGAAACAGATAGAAAGCATGGAGCAATGGAGGTTTGTATTGAGACCCCTGAAGAACTGAAGTAATCTTTAATTTTCCTGTCCTTATGTAAACCTGCTCTGTCAAGGCAAATGGGCCACAAGGCCGAGGATTATTGATGTAAAGAGTTCACATAGTCATCGCACTTGGATTCAGTGATCCGATGTGTTGGGACTACATTTTTGCAGTTCACACATGCCGGCACTTTGATTTCGTATGCATGAAAATGAGCTGTTGCTGATGTGCCATTTAGGGCTAAATTGCCTAGGAATTAAGGAGCTACACTCATAAATAAATTTGTATCCCATAACATTTTAGTTTAGTCCTTTCCTGGTGCTTCCAATAATACTGGATAAAGCTTAAGTAAAGCATATGAAAGGATGGGCTGCTTGAAAACAAAACCTTTCTCAAATCTCTTCAATTTTGTCTAGAAATGTGGTTACCAAAAATAGCATCTCTTTTGCCTTATGGAAATGGATGAGAAAACAAAGCTTGGTGCTCCCACCTCCTGCTCTGAATTTCTCCCTGGAGCTATAAAACTGCCATAGGAACAGTTGAAAATAGCCAGCACGGTCTAAAAGGAACTGTCAAATAAAATGACACCCCTGGTGCCTCCTGCCTTAGAAATGACACTCTCCAGCCTGCTCCAAACAGCTCTTTATTACTACATTTGGTGGTTGGTGAAGGGTTGCCTTGAAAATTAGTGCCACTGGAGTTCCCCTTCGGTGACGGTTTGTGCTGGTTATTATCGTACTCCCCGCGGTGGCCGAGACAGCAGCGCGGTCCTTGCTGCTGCAGGGGGATTTCTGAGCGGGGTGATGGTGGTGTGGGATCCGGGGCTGGCAGCTCCGTGTGGGATGCCCAGTGGCGATGCCCTAACTCACCTGTAGTGATAACTTATCAATTGTAGTCCTAGGTTGGGACTGCTGGGTGGGTTTTCAAGAGCTGGAGCTCAGACGGGAGAGCACGGGGGCTGGTGCATCCAGGCGTGTGGAGAGGCAGCCCAGAGGAACCGCCTCCAGAGTCTTTGGAGGGTCACAGGACGAAGTTTGAATCTCCGTGCAGGCCTTCTTGTGCAGATAATCACGTACTTTTGTACTTAGCCTGGATGCTAATGACCACACAACTTTTGTCACAGACTTTATGGAGAGCTGCGGGTGCTGTTCGTGCCGCCTCTGTAGTTGTGCTGAAAAATAGCTCAATAACCAGTAGGGCTCAAATCCTCTAAAGACTTCTGTACACATTTAGGCTCACACCTACTGTTAGGTTAGCTGTACACCGAGAGATTTGTGCTCTCTAGGTGTTATCGGATCATTCTTGGTATTTAAAGCAGTGCTGGTATTTCTAGTAATCGCTGCATTGTAAGACACCTTGCACAGTAATGTTTTAGAGAGAGATTAGTTTACCTATCAAAGCAAGCTCTGCACTTCTTCACTTTGTTTTTATTTAATGTTAACCGGTTTTCTTTGAAGGATGCTTAATCCCCAGACTTGCTGTTTCTCCCTTATCTGCTTTGATTCAGAAGTGGGCTGAAGATTGCTCAGGGACCCGACTGTAAAAACCTAGAATTCAGAGAAACCAGGAGTAATATTCTTAAAGAGGGCAATTATTGAGGGAACTGGATTAATGATCTGTCATCACAATTTAGCCACATTCACCACTGACCTATCTCAGTGAGGATGCTCTTGATAAATGTAGTTCATTACCGAGTTCTGACAAGAAAACAGAATGGCACACTGTGTTTCTTGGCAGGCTGATCAATATTTTATCTGCCAAAGCATGCACAAGTGGTAAACGGGATGAATTACGTAGCCACTGCAAAACAGAGCAAGAAACAGCCTTGCTTGGAGTGAGCAGAGCATGTAAACGTGACAGTTATTGGCCACACTTTAGCAATCAGACCTTAATACGCTGGATTTTTCTTTTACTTTTCTTCTGCCTTATTGTTTTTCTTTGCCTGTCTGTCTTTTTGGTTTTTAATTCAAACAATGCCAGGCTTCACTGGGTTTGAAAGTGCTCTAAGTGGATAAAAAGGGCTTGTTTCTTCAGCGATCTCCCCTGGCGTGGAGGAGGGGATTGTGGGCTTCCCTGGCTGGGGGGGTTGCCACGTGGTTCCTTACTTTCGGCTCCATCCTACATCACACGGATGTGACCGCGGCAGGGGTAGAGCTTGGGGATGGAGAGCCAGTGCTGGCTGCCTCTGGAGGATGGCATGTATTTAATGATCCATTTCTTCAAAATAACCACCAGAAATCCCTGTATTTTGAGCATGGCAAGTATATTGAAGTTTTATTCAAGGAGCACATGAGGTGTGAGCACCTTGTGTGAGGTTTGTTTGAAAGTCACCAGGGTTTTGTTTTTATGAGTACAAAGTGGGATGTAGAGCTCACGGGAGGGCTACAGGCTGATCTCCAGCAGTGGGATGTGAACAAAGGTATCTCTGCCCAGAGCATCCTACCGCAGGACAAAAACCATGCGGCTTTTCCTGGGGAAGGCTTGTGTTTGTTGTTCAAAGGGTTACGATCAAATTAAGTTTGTGTTCAAAAAGTAGAGTGCCCATCAGCAAAAGTGATACAGGCTCTCTGGTGATATTATGTGTTGTTATTAAAGCTTGTGTGGAAAAAAAAACCCACCCACTGTTAGATGATTGGCAGTTTCATTTTGGTGTTGGATGCCTGCAGTATGCCTTCAGCTCTCACCTTCTCCTGGAGTTACCAGGATAAATCATACTGGGATCATAGGTAAAGGTCGAAAAGCAACGTGTGCCTTTTTTTGTCTCTAGCCTTTGCAAAAGAAAGATGATCAAGTAAGTAGAGAATGAGCTTAGGGCATGGAAGATAGAACAGTGAGTTTTAGTTTGTCCTGAATCTGCATCTTGGGTTCTCTGTCTTGGTTCTCCAGCTATGAGGTGGGGAGGGTTCCCTGAGTGCGCCAGTAGGCAGTGGGGCAGCTGGCAGTAGTACCACACAGGCTCTTAAAACACACAGCAGCATTTCTAGTGTTCCAAAAGAGGGAAGGGAAGAAGTCCTTTGAAAACCATCTCAGAAGCGCAGCGGTGGCCACATCCCGGTGTGCAAGCTGGGACCCATCTCCAAACAAGCCACCTCTGGAAGTATGAAACTCGTCTGAGCTGGTCACAATTGCAGACAGAATCCAAGTCCCTGGGAAGCGCTAACAAGGAAACCAAGCTGAGAGACATCCATTAATGAGACCTACCAATGAGAGCAATCTGAGATTAAATAAACTGCTAATGATGAGCTTATGTTGCAAAGGCAACTGCTAGGGGCATTTAGCAAAGCCGAGACAAGAATGGGGACCAGTGAGAGGGCACACAGATGTTTTTTCCTGTGATTCTATTTGTTTAGCAGCCATGGTTGTAATATCTGAAAGAACAGCAAACAGGCAAGTTTCAAGCGTTCCAGTGCTGCTGGAAACCTGAAGAGGTGGCATTTAGCAGATAAAGCAGGTGGATCCCAGGCACAATGTAAGAAGATTACGAGTGTCATCAACAGCAGGAAAGGAGTGGGTGGGAAGGAGACAAAATACAGAGCTTTGCAAAACCTATACAACCAGCTCCAAGGAAGGACTGTTAGCTGTCTCCATAGGGAAGGTAGTTTAAAAGATGAAATAATAATGCCTAGTAAAGGCAGGTAAGGATCTTCACTCCAGGAGACCCTAACTGCCCTTGGCATTGGCTTGTCAAACAATTTGGGTTGCCTGAATGTGTCTCCACTGTTCCTTGGTGGAGGAGGAGGCAGCATCTTTTACAGAGCAGCTCCGGCATCCATGTCTGTTCGCTGCAGTGCCTTAAAGTTGGGTTTGAAAGAGCGTTACATGCAGGTTATAGAATCATAGAATAACCAGGTTGGAAGAGACCCACCAGATCATCGAGTCCTACCATAATGCAGCAGCTGAAAGAGAGGTTGTGGAATCTCCTTCTCTGGAGGTATTCAAAACCCACTCGGATGTATGGCTGTGCAACCTGCTCAAGGTGACCTGCTTTAGCAGGAGGGTTGGACTGGGTGAACTCCTGAGGGCCCTTCCAACCCTCACCATTCAGTGTTTCTAATAATCCCAAGTGATTCAAATACTTTTGCCAGACTTACTATCAAGTCATGGTTTCAGGTCGGAGTATTTCCATTGACCTGGAGTGGGTTTCACCCTGTTTTTCCACTACAGTGAGATTAAATATGTAAGTTATACATATATATGTGTATGCACATATGCATATATATTGCAGTTTTAGTGCATCTTCCTATCAGTCTTTTAGTTCAGCCAAAGAAGCACAAATTATTGATCGTGCACCCCTGGGATGGAACTTTATTACTTTTACTCATCGCCTTGCATGTGGTGTGCAGCTTTACAGTGCTCTGCTCTGAAGCAGCTGCCTGTGCATCACCTTAACCCTCAGATGTCAGGGAAAATGTTGAAAGGCATGAGCCCATGAAGCCTCTCACATTCACGCTGTGGAGAGATGCCAAGGGATCTGCTTCCAGCAGAGCCAGAGAATGTTGTTTTCTTCAGAGAGAAGTGAAGGTAATGAGATTTTAGAGCAGTTTTAACAGGGGCCAGAAGCACCTTCTGACTGTGACTTGTGTTAACAGCATGTGAAAAGGAACATATTTTTTTAAACTGGAGGCATAATTGTCTTATTGCTGATTTTCTTTGCTGTGTATCCAGTGGAATGGCATTATCCTGCCTCACAGGATGGGACTCTGCTGGGTAGATGGTCCCTGACCCTGAAAACAGCAGCAGAGTGGTGGTGGGGCAAATATTGAGGATTTGGGAGTTGTTGCCTGTGGTTGTCACCAGTTCTCTCCTTCTGTGGTTTCCTTTATTTCACTCTTCATGCCCATCATTTACCTGAAGGCTGCAGCACGGCTTTGATGCCATGAAAACCTCCAAATGACTGTGCCTACGTTGGGCTGTCTTGCAGCCCAGGTGAGCGTGTACTTATTTGAGAAGAGCAGTTATGTTTTGAGAGCATGGCAAAATCACAGGGGGTTACAATGCAGTGATAGGAAATCGCCGTCTCCCAGCTCACGCCATGCAACACAGTTGAGAGCCTGAGTGCATCACCAGTGAGTGACCTGGTGAGGTCCTGTGTGCACTGGAGTAGAGTTGCAATGTTTGGATTCCAACATCTGCGCCTTGCACATATTACTTATAGTTTGCTGTTGCCTTAATGCACAGTTCATACTGGAAATTCTGTTTAAACACTCAGTTGTGCTCAGTTTTGGCTGAGGCTCCAGTGTGCAAGGAACCGTCCCACCCAGTTAATCCTCCACGCTGGTAGATGGTATCAAGCTGGTGGCAGGGGGTGCCTGTTAGACAGAGGAGATGTTAATATAAGCTTAATAAAGTGAGAAGGGCTGTTAGAAGAGATGGGGAGGCTTCAGAAGCGCCTAGGTCCTTTTCCAGTTATGCCTTTTGTGGTCAGAAAAAGAGTTGAGGTGAGTCAGAAGGCGAGGAAAGGGAGAGGGCTGGGAAAGCACTGCCCAAGCAACAGTTAGGGAGTATCTGGAAAAAAAAGATCTAACTGCAGGAAATAAAAGGTCTGGAGGCCATAAAGGAAGAGCTGCTTTGGCATATGCTACTGGCAAAAGGTGATGGGAGGAAGAAGTGTGAAATCAAACGGGCTAAAAGGACCTGTCAGGATGAGCAGATCTGGTGGCTGCGATGCACGTGCAGACCCAGGTGTTGGATGGTCCCTGCCATGGGGAGGACCACGACAATGGAGCATCTCACTCAGTGTCACCATGTGGCTTGCCCATAGCCATACTCGTGCTCACAAATGGAAACTGCCAAGCAGAAACTGAGGTGCAAGCAAATTAAATAGGTTTCCCTGTCTTTATTAGCCTTAGGTATGTCTCTGGCATTAAGATTTGACTGAAGAGAAAAGAAAATTCCAGCTCAGAAAAAACTTATTATTGCAATAGCTAAGATGATCTTTACAACAAGATTGCAAAATTGCTTGATTATACTAGATACAGCAATCAGTTTTTCTCTTAAATAAACACGTGATTGGAAGAAGGAAATTTCTTCGTGCTGCCTTCACAATAGCCACCAAATGGCATGGTTGGGGGGGAAAAAACAAAGCAGAAATAATAAACAAGGCTAATTAGCGACTTGTTTTTTCCATAAAACGAGGCTGATTCTGTGTGGGACCAAGAGCTCTTCAGAGGTTGTTTTGAGGGATGGAAAACTTTTGCAGCTGTAATATCCCTGAACAGTGAGAAACTCTCAAAACTAGAAGGGCCTGAGTTCAGGGTAGAAAATAAGCCTTGTCTTGCAGTTATTGCTTATGTAGCACTAGGTCTCTGACCTGACCGGTGAGCGTGTGTCTAGCCTCTGTGTTCTCTTTCACCTTCTAAAGTCATGGTGCTTTTCAAGTTGTGAGCACAGAATATGAAGGTTGAAAGAGGAAAAAAAAAATCCTGAAAGCAGATGGGTTTGCTATCAGAGAACTGCCTCCCACCTGGCATTTTAATTGGGTTTTAGTTGGAGCAGAACCAGAGGACCCAAACTGGTGCATCTCAGTGAGAAAAGGACAAGAACACTAGTTGTCAGTATGCCAGTCTTCTATTATTTTTCAGAGGGATGATGTTTGGAGTGTTTGGGGAGCTGATCTATAAGAGTATTGTCCTTTAAACTGAGATGAGACCACGTTCCTTTAGATTTAATCCAACAGGATTAATGAATTAAAATAAAAAGTTGATTTAAAACTACCATTATAGAGAATAAGGTTATCTATCTTAAAGAGAAAATACAGAGACAAGGGCATCTAACAGGAGGAGCTGAATGTGTCGGTACCTTTGGTGGGTGGTGGTTGATGCCCACACGGTGTGGGGAGCTGGAGCAGGAGGTGCTCCAGGGGCTGCTGCAAGGCACAATCAGCCACTCTGCTCGATCCTGAAGCAAACAGCTCTGCACAAAAAAAGCCAGTGCCATTCTTTATTCTGCCAAGCTCTGCCAGACAGCAGTTGAGCAGAAAAGGGCCATAACATCTTACACCACTTTGGGCACGTGGATGTGTTTCTCCTCAAGTAGGATGCCCTTAAATCACAGTAAAGTGTTCCCCGGAGAAGAATCATGGAAGAGCTGGCTGCTGCGAGCACGGTGGGGGCTTTCAGGGTCGTGAAGGTTCAATCTGATTCCTCCAGCCAAGCCGGTGTCATTTCAAAGCGACTGCCTTGAAAGCTTTTCTGTGATATTAACCCTTTTCCCTGGTCAGGGGCCGAGGAAATCATTCACGTCGGTCTGCAGCGGGGTGGTGCACGCAGGCACCACTGACACCTCAGCTGCAGTTGCTCCCTGCAGTCCCGTGCTCCTCACTGGCCATTGTGCCACCTCGAGATGCATTAAAGGATTCCTTAATATCAGCCCAATGTTTGGCACAGGGTGATGCTCCAGGGTGCCATTTATTTATGTTTGAGGCGCTTTCTAAACATCAGCTTCCCTGTGTTTATTTTTCACTTTATAATCACTGAGTAGATGAATTTATTTCACCTTTGCAAAAAATGTAGACTCGGTTTAATATGGGTGGGGATTACAAAGCTGAGTGTGGAAGTCTGTAACCAAAGCCCTATAATCTGGAAGGAAACATGCTGGTGGGCATCCTTGACAGCAGGATTTAGAAAAACTGCCACCTATTACAAAAGGTAACGACTACAGGAGCTGCTCGAGCACAGAGCTGAGTGGTGCTGTATATGCAGACAGCCTGTCTTTAAATGTGCCTTATTTTTCCCTTTAGGAGCTCAATCCTTTAAAAAGATCAAGGCGAATGGACGTGGCCCAGTAACGCGGTTTTATCTTCTAGGTGACACGTGTACAATGGCAAACTACAGCCGGCTCAAGAGCATCCTCCTCGACCTGCAGGCTCATCAGCAGAGCCCACCGAGCAGCCCAGCCGAGGACAGAGTATCCCAGAAGCGCTTCTTGGTCGAAGATATGTTTAAGCACTTGGATATAAACAGTGATGGGCATCTCAGCAGCTCTGAACTGGCTCAGGTGGGTTATTGTTCAATGAAAATGGAATTATGAAATGGATTGCGTTTTTCATTCAAAGTGCGAATTGAATGTAACGCAGCAGCACTCCAGAGAGAACAGTCGTTTGTAACTGTCCGGCTGGCAGCAGATAAAGAGGAAAAATCTACTGCAGTGTGCGAGTCACTCTCTGCGTCTCAGGGAGGGGCAATGGTGTTGTCTCAAACATTTGAAGTTCCTCTAGAAACAAAAACCACAGCAGCTTTCCAGCCCCATCATTTTTTTGCTCCTGAAAATAGGTGCTGATCCTCACTGCTAACCGTCATCTTCTGGAGTGTTCTCAGATAGCCAGCATGGGGAGATTTGATTTGGATTTTTAGGTGTGTGTGTAAGTTAGGGAGAAATCTCTTAATTCTTCCTCTCTGCCTTCTGGACGGTGGATTAGCATGTGGTAACAAGACAGCAGAGTTGGAATAGTTTAGAACAGGTTTTTTTTCCCAGGATGCCTTGGCAGATACTGAAATGTTGATTAGCGGAACCTAATAATGGTAGAAAAGGTGAGAGCTTGAAAAAAAACTGTTATTTCTAGTTATGGGAGTGCTGTGCAGTTGGAATTCATCTGACTGGTAAAATGAACCAAACACACAGCCCAGGCATTCAATTCAATTACTCTGTGTTCTGAACTTGCTCTTTGCATGTGCAGACCTGAGAAAACAGTCCTATAAATATGAGCAAAAGCGTTATGCAAGATATGGGGAAATGTGGTATTTTCCATTTCATTGCGTCATCTGAGAGGAATTAGAAGCAAATGCCTTTTAAGACCTTTTTGAAAGCCAATACCTGCCTGGGACCTGTTCCAGTTTCCGAAGCTGGCCCTTCACCCTTTGTTCTGCAGGGGTGTCTCCTCTGTGCTCACCCTCCCCAGCAAACAGCAAGTGTGTTGCAGCTCCAGCGTGTAAATGCAAGCTGTGAGCAAGCAGGAGGACAGACACAAGCTTGCTCCTCCCCAAGCTCGCTCCTGTGTAGGACAGTTTGCTTTGAATTTTAATCCTCAGGCTGTTGACATGATGCATGATCCTTCCTGCACAATGCAAAGTGTCAGCGTAAATCCCCTCAGATCTCAGAGCTATGAATACATACAATACTTCATCTAAATGTGATGATTTTTTTATAGAGACACGGTAGGTATAAGAAAACACTTTTATATGAATTCAAAGCCACTTTTGCATAGTGACATCTAAGTGTCTGTTCTACTCTGCAATTTTTTCCCCGTTTTACATGAAACTTATTTTGTCAGGATATTAAAACTCAACTCACATGTAAATAAAGGTTTGGCAGCCTGCGAGCCATTAGCATTAGGAAGAAAATATGACCTGCATCTTCAAAGAGCAGGATTTGGGGCTTTGAGGGCTGCTGCAGAGTTGCTATGGGCTTCATTTGCAGGTGTCTTTGGAGCTCAGGTCTTTCACAATAGCAAGCATAGACCTTGGCTGCTGTTGTTTTAATTCTTCTCTCTGTTATCAAAATTGATAGCCATACATCTGGAGCCTGCTTTGGTTTGGTGGAGCAGAATAAATTCAGCCCTCAGCTAGGAGTCATCTCACCCAAACATAGAGTCATAAAACGCTTTGGGCCAGAAGGGACCTTGAAGATCATCCAGTTCCAAGCCCTCTGCTGTGGGCAGGGACGCCTCCCACTGCACCAGGCACATCCTCGTTATCCTCCACAAAAGCTTGCCCCCCCATCCTTGCTGGGCTGGCAGTATGATCACCTCTCAGAAGACAATATAGTGCCACTTAATGAAGGATATGGATGAGCCATGAATGATTTTAATGTTGTGCTGAATGACACTGATCTTGGGGCCCTGATGGGAACGTGGCTGAAGTCCCGACTGGGCTGAGGAAACATCTGCAGAGCTGCTTTGGGGCTCTCACAGCAGCCCTATTCACAGTTTATATGTAGGATTCTTTATTTTTCTTGTTAGCTCTAACAAGGTGATTTTTATGTGCTTTTCCTTGATCAGTTTATTCACCTGGTGTTCAAGGGGTTTTTTTTAGGTAATAAGCAATTTTTAATTTTCCACATTATAGTCTCAACACAACTTTTCTTGCCTTGTTAGGTCAACTTTTCTTGCCTCGTTAGGTAGATTTGTGATTGATTTGCATTGGCTCTTTAATTTGAAGCTCTCTGCAACTTTAAAATTCCCCCAGAGGTGGGAATCTCATTGCCCATGGTAGAGGCAGCTGAAATGAATGTGGTGCAGTGGGATCTCACTCTCTCTGGCTGCAGGTTGAGCTGCTGCTGTGCATTTTCTTTGTTTTATTTAAGAGAAAAATAGTCTCTCGAGCGCTATAACCTTGTCTAAGGAAAAACTTGAGGCGGGTAATGTGCACTGCTGCAGAAAAAAAGTCATTTTTAAGACCTGAAGCGGCATCTTTAGGAGGCTCAGTGCAGAGGGATTCGCCCCAAAGGAGAAATTGGAAGCCGAATTCCTCCAGAGAGGACAGTCCTACATTGAGACAGCACCTAGCACTGGGAGACGGTGAAGATCTTTGCCCACTTGGTTATTTTCCATGACAGAATTGCTTTTAGCCAAAAAGGTGGCAGCAGATGGTCCATCCCTCTCTGTTTGGAGCTGCTTTGCCTGCTCGCTGCTGGCAGACTCCATAGTTTCCCTCCAGACCCAGCAGTGTGAAATGCCCCTGTAGTTTCTCAGTCGTGGATCTGCAGGGCTATTAACAATGGTGGTAATTGGAATATTATTTCTATTTAAAACTTTGTATTTTAAAGCCAGATCTACTGAATCTGTTGCAGCTGAGTGGTTTGTGTTAGTTATGGGGTTTTTTTTCCTGTGATCTTAAATCAAAAGCACTAGTAAAAACTTGTCATACTTATGAAAAGTTAATCAATTTTCAATACAAAGGTAGACTAAAGGAAATTTCTATCTTTAGAAGATTGATTGTGGAAGGTATGGCTGATCTCACTTCTATTGAACGTTTTTACTTGCTAGGTGAAGGGTCATTTTTTTAGCATTATTACTTTAAATTGCTTCAGTATAATGGGCCAAGACAAGAATAGCAAATAAAATAGTCCCTAGTCTACAGGAAAAAGCCTTCCTGCCCAGAAGATGCAACATTTCAGCAGTTTTCTTCATGTTCTACAATAAATCCAGAGAACCTAACGTTTTCATTATGCTTAGGTCTGATTTGGGCTGTTTGCTAACTTGGATATATGATTTCTAAGGCTCTCCTCATTTATAATGTAGAATGTATGAAATGTTTAGAATGCATAAGGAACAAATTGTCAGAGGCTGGAAAAACACATTGGTGTTGAATACACCATCCGCTCCTGCCAGTTCTAGTCCTTAAAGCAAGGAATACAATGTTGTCCGTGCTACAGAGGAGGCGGGGGAAAAAACTGCTATTTCCCTATTGAAGATTTATTTTTCAATACATTTGGAAAGTGAAAATGTGTTTCTGTGCGGCTGCTGAAGGAAGAAGGTCCTTATTCTCACCACTCTATGGCCCATGAATTGCTGCAGGAGCCTGAATATCAGTTGTATCTTGATACAAAGCAAATACACAACAATAGATACGACATATCTATATAACTCCCCAAAGGTCATTTAATGGAAAATTGGCTGGGTAAGCCAGAATGATAGTCAGTAGCTTTATGTTATGTGTAAGATTACCTGTTCTCTTTGCTACAGCTCATGAAGGAGGAGGACCTGGGAGATGATTTATTGGATTGTACACTGGAAGACCTTCTCCGGTTTGATGATTACAACAACGACGGCCGCTTAACCCTGCAGGAGCTCTATACAGCCTTCCGTGAGTCCCAATGCTTTTGTCTGTCTCAGGTGTTGAAAGCACGTGAATGTCTACGATGGCAATGGTGTCTTGCCCAGATGTGCTCAGCAAAGATAGTCCTTTTTTGTATCTGATGTCTTGAAATGCTATGGAAGGCTTGTTTCTAAAGGTTACCGTGCTCCAGAGGATAGGCAGGAACAAGGAGGTTGGTAAAAGAGTGTGAGGCTTATTGTTTCCTTGTGTATTTTGTCTTGCTGCTTGTTGATGGCAATAGAGAGAGATTTGGGAACTGGCCAGGTCTGTAGACCTGAGTGCGTGGTTTCTCAGTAACCCTGAGGAAACAGGGTTACCTGTCCAAATGTCTTGTGGCAATGTGAGTTAGTTAGCTGTGGGGAGGCTGTTTTACTGAATATTCTGCCTGGAAATCATGGTTTCTGTATTTTGTTTCTGTGTTAGTAAGTGGATTATGGTGTGCAGTCTTTTTACATGTCTCAGCACCGTCTGCAAAGTTTTCTAGATCACTGAGCTATTTAAACAGCCCAGGGAGGAAAAAAGTATTATCCCGTTTATCTTCATTACTTAATGCTCATGCTTTAAGTTAAGCATTCATTGAAGTCCTTCCTTAGGAAAGGCCTACATTGTCTCCTTCACCTGGATGATAATATTGATACCTGTCCCTTTGGGATACTAAAAAAGACGGACAGACAGCAAATTTGAGGGGGTTTGCAGCAACCAGGATAGTGAGCTACAGTGTGATTATTTGTGGTGTATCAAAGATATTGTTAATACACTTCAAGCAAAATCAGGATTCAGCTGTTTAGCCTTTTGCCTGCACTCAATTGTCCACACTCAATACCAAGCTGGTTACCTCTTAAGCTGGATTCTCAGATCATTGATATGACATTTTAAAGACAAAGTCATTTCAGTACTTCATGATTTCACTTTGTAAACCAAAGCTCCCTGCTCCAGTGCCTCTTTGGTGGGAAAAGCTTGGCGTGCATGAGAGTCACCATGCACCCTGCACCAGCACGTTCCTCATTGATGCTCTTTGACGAGCCACAATGCTAATGCAGAACCTCTGCTTATCCTGATTTCTAAATAGAGTGGTTTCCATTTCTTGGCATCTGGCTTTTCATTAAAAACAAAAAAAAACCAAAAAAAACTTTAGATAATAATGTCTAAAGTACTTTAAAATTAGCCCCATTTGTCACCTTGGACCTCTTTGAACTGCATATGCATTTAATTCAACAGAGCGCGCTCAAACCAGCAGATATACAGTAAAACATAAAACCTCATACATTAGGAAGATCATAAAGTGAATTAACCCAGCTATAAAGGCTCGACACAGAGTTATTTGGGAGCATATTTGGATCAATGGGTTCTCAAAGTCACAGCAACTCAAAGCTAAGTTCCAGGAGTCAATTGTATGAGTTTTTGGTTCAGTGAATTTTAAGTAGGCAATGAAAATAAGACAAGTACAAAATATTAGCCAATGAACAGAGATGATAATCGATAAACTGCAAAAGTACTGTAACAAAACCCAAGGCGTAACATGAGTGTCTACCAAAAGGATTTTGCATGTTGAGAGGATTGTTCTCCGTCTGAAGCTGAAAATCAGACTTATTCTCCGTTTTCAGTTTTCCCTGAATCTCCACTTTTATCGAGAGCCATTAATGGCTCATTAGTTTTTAATTTAGAAACAAAATTTTGTTGCTTGTAACTTCAGAAATTTTGTGACTCTGTAAGCAAACTTTAGTGCCTGGGGAAAGTTTATCTTCTTCCTTTACTTTTTTACATAGTGTAGAAAAACCATCTCAAAAATACTTATAAATCTTAAGCTCACGCTTTGGTTTACAGTCCTTTAAGTGTTTATGCAATTTGAGCTTCATTATGAGCCAGAATTTGGCTTGTGATAGTAGTTTTAAGGTACAACATCCTGCACATTTTTTGTATTTGTGGCCCATTAAGGTGATCCTTTCGTTGCTTGAAATTCACCCACGCCTCTCATTTTTGCGTGCTGGCAGCAGCCTGTGGGGATGGCTGCTCAGCTAACCAAGGGACGTAATTACCGGGATCCAGTGACATCAGAAACTCTCAATCTAATTTATCCTCTCAAAAACTATTAAATCTGTTTCAGCACGTCGTGCTCTGGTGTAGTGTTGCAGTGTTGGAAAAACTTGTAATGACCTTGATAATATGTAGAGCTTTCCAATTTGTCATTCCCGTGCTGCTTTAGAAGTTGGATTTCATTTTCCAGAGTCTCATGGCCTCTCTGTAACTCTCAAAGCCACAAAATGGTCTCATTCGCTCACTTCATTTGTGTGTCTTGCTTTCTCTTGACCCATTGTCTCTTGCCATTCAAAGAACGTTTTTGATCCCCGTTCCTGTTGATCAGCTGTAAATGGATGAGAAGTGCATGGATGAGAAGAATCCAATCCTTAACTGTTTTGAAACAAGGTTTTGCTGTGCAAGAACTACATCTCATAGAGGCTGTTTTTAATAATCATATCTAATCATGCTAATCATTTGCATACAGATCTAATGTGCAGTTTGGAATCATGGACAGAAATATTGACCCTCCTACTATAACCCTGTCTAATTCATCGTCTTTCTTCTGATTTTCTAAAAGTTCTTGTCTTCCCGAATCCCAAGAATATACCTTTTAGGACTTTGCTTATGTGTATGGGGATTATTTGAAATCTCTGTTAACAGAGGATTAAAGTATGACTTTTCAAATCACCTCAATCGTATGCAGGTAACATGTGAGACAGATGAAATGCACTTCTGGCAGCTTTAGCAGGAACAACTTGTAGGTATCTTCCAATTTCTCATTAATAAATTTTATTAGATAAGTGGGCTCAGGACCACAATTTTTTAAAAAGTCATTTTTAATATGATGTTCTTGAGACTTTCACATCCCAAAAATAGAGTACTGGCAAGTATGTTTGTCCATTGTCTTTTCTTTCTATTGTCACAAAGATTGAATAAATGATAATGAACGAAAGGTTTAGTTGTCATACAAGCTCAAGCAGAGCATGCATCTAATTAATCATCATGGAGATAAGTCTGGTGAATTGGCAAGCTTTTCACCCAGCTGAGTCACACTTTAAATATGCTCAGATGGGTGATTTTTGGATGTAACTTCTGGAACCGTATCTGACTGGAGGTCATTAGAATTAGGCATGTCACTTTTGGCATTCCTGTTGTCGTCCCTAATGGGAAAGTAGCAAGTTGGCAGATGTGAAAGCCTAGCTGAAAAAAAAAAAGCCAGTAAACTCTTCTAGATCTATATTATCATCAATGTGGACAGGTCAATTTGTAATACAAATATGTCGAAAAGAGGGAAAACATGCATTCCATCAAAATGGCTTTATCTTGTCAACGTCGTTTAGCTACTAAGAAGTTCTTAACCCTGCGATAAAAGCCCCTTAAATTCTAGCTCATTGCCAATCAGAGCGCTCTCCTAACCAACATCCACTTCTCACAGCTTGCCTTTGCATTTCATTACTCTTTTGAAGGCACAGAAAAGGCCTTTTGCAGGAACCTTTGCTATTCCGCAGCAGCTCTTTCCTGTAGGTCCCACTGGGTTTAGAAAGCTGTTTGACCAAGGTTGCATCAAAGACCAGGAGTATTTCACTAGATCAGGGTAGAAATCATACCTCAAGATAATTTCCACATCTCGATGCTATCTGAGATCACTTTGCTTGCTTCATATTTCATGCAGAAATTAATGCTGAAGAGGCTGTGGGATCAGTGTACTCTTCTCTTAAACTTCCTCTTGTAATGCTGTTATACTCTTTAAAAGGAGTTTGCTGTTTCTGTTTTAGCTCAGATTTTCCTTTTTTCACCTGTCCTTAACACGTATCAAAGAAGCTTGATGGAGAAATATGAAAATGGGATATATACGCTGGCAGCTGGAGTTCAGGGTAATGCTGGACGCCACCCGGAGAGGGCTGTGGCACAGCCTCGTGTTCTGGGTCTTCCCTAGCACTGTTGGGTTGGGTATCTTTTATTGCTACCTTCCAGCGAGATTGGTCAAGCCCAGTTAATTATAGTGGTTGACTGTATTGTGAGATAAAATGTTTTGCTTGAGGTGTTCTTTTAAGCAGTGTTGTAGCAGCAGTTATCTACCGGATCAAATCATAGCCCTAAAATATTGACAGTTTGTGCACCATGCTCTGCCTCTTCGGCAGCAATCTCCCTGCTATGGAATTTTCCTTTCATGTTGCTGCAGATACTGGTACAAACTTGGAAATAATTCATTAGCTTACCAACATTGATTTGCTTCTCCTGTGAGCGATGTGATATCTAAACTTCAAACGCGTCTTAGCAAGCAGGGGAGCACCAGCCTCCTCTTTCGGTTTGAGGCAGTGTTAGAGGTGATGTGAACTGCTTGGTAAAGAAATGAGGTTTCCTTCAGTTGGCCAAACCAACCTGTTCCTGCTTGCCTTGAGGAATGATGTGCAGCTGTGTTACTGAGGATGAAGGTAAGATCTTATAGCGATAACAAAACCAGAAGTTAAAAATGAAGCAAACAAGCAGAAATGTGGAACTCTTTAGCTTGGTTTCTGCAGCAGGTGCGACTGGCCGAGCAAGGATGACAGTAAAACCCAACAAGCATCCCAGTCACTGCAACAGCATTTAGTAACCAGCATTTCCACAGCGGAGCCAGTATCCTGCATTAGGTTTTTAGGTTTGATTAGGATGGAGTAGTGTTGTGGGTAGACGCAGCAGCTTTGCAAAGTGGAGCTACGGCAGCTCGGGGGCTCTACGTGCATGAGCTGATGCCCAAGCTGTAGCGCAAGGCTGAGCTCCAGGCGCACGCTGGAGGTCGGAGGTGCCTTTGATCAGCTCTCAGGATCTCCCTGCTCAATATGTTTTGACTTTTTAGATGATCTTCAGAAGCACCCAGCTCCTTGCCTTGCTCATAAACGAAGTGTAAGATGCCTGGCTTGAGAACTAGACGTGATCCTATTGCACCTGGAAATGTAAATTTTGACTGGTAGGATGCCTCAGCTGGGGATATCTGAGCAAGTTCATCCTAAGTCCATTTTAGTGGGCAGGTAGTTTCTGAGTGTGGAAAATTTTCTTGCTTTGATTTTCCCTTTTTTTTTTCCTCCCTTACGATCAAAGAAACATGTTCTGCAGAAAAAAAAAAAAAGTGATTTCTTTTTCTTTCTTTTAAAACTCTTCTCGTTGTGAAAATGTTCAGTTCTAAGCTTTAAGATTTTAGCACTGGCCTCCAACAAAGTGCCCTGCAATGTTTGCAGTTCCACAAAACGGCTGTCGGAGCGATAGGATGAGTGGGAATGGTTTTAAATTGGAAGGGAGATTATTTAGATTAGACATCAGGAAGAAATTCATCACCTTGAGGGTGGGGAGGCCCTGGCCCAGGCTGCCCAGAGCAGGGGTGGCTGCCCCATCCCTGGAGGGGTTCAAGGCCAGGTTGGATGGGGCTTGGAGCTCCTGATCCAGTGGGAGGTGTCCCTGCCCAGGGCAGGGGTGGGACTGGGTGGGCTGTGAGGTCCCTTCCAACCCAAACCATTCTATGAAATACAGTTGTGGTAGAATGGCAACTATAGATGTGGTGAAAACGATTGTGGTTTTGTGCTTTTGGGGCAAGAATTGCTGTCCAGATTTTCTTCATGAAGGGGCAAGGGGAGTATCTCATGCTGGTTTTGCTTGACATATTAGCTGCACACTGGAACCGATGCACTCAAGTGTGAATTGCCACACTCTACTGGTTTTTTTCCAATATCACTCATTTCAAAGACAATATCTGCAAAATGTCAGCAGGCTTAATGTGTAATGACTGAATAAGGGAAAATGGACTAATTACATGTTGTTATTGGAAATCTATTGTCTACAAATTGCAAAGAAAACTCACTAGAACACAATGTACTGGTGATCGAATAATGCTTTTCAGGGTGCATTAATTTGTTAATCTTGGTTCCGAATGCAAGAATTTGCAGTGTGACATGGTGCTTCAGAGGTGATGTAGTACAAACCATATCAAACGTCTACACAGACTCTTGCAGGAGTCGAATTTTTAAATATTTATAAGTACTTAGGAGTGACTCACTGGCGCATAAACACAGGCAAATACCATTTCTCTAAAAATTATTTGATCCGTACCGGCAGCATTCACTGAAGCAATTTCACATTCACAAACAATAGTCTTTGCAGTTGCTTGCAGACAAAAAATTACATCAGTGAACAGCAAATACCAGCACTGGTGAGATCGTAAAATGTCTGACAGTCCTGGGAGACTCGTGCCCCTTCAGACCGTGCAGGTAGGGGTCTAAAAATTGTGATTTACGTTTTCAATGAGCTGGGAAAGAGGGATTGTCCTGGTCTTGCAAAATCAGAGGCTGTTCCTGAAAATCCGACCGAAACTTTCTCCGTTGCATTCCCTTCAATTTTTTAGTTAAAGTCTGGCTTTCTGAGAAATTTGTGAAGCAAATACAACATAGTCATTAAGCAAAAATGTCCTTTCACTAAAAATTGGGAAAATCATAGTTAGACTATATAAGATTTGACATCAAGTCAAAGGTGTGATATGGTAGCATTGTGGGCATGCTTTCCCAGATCTTGTTTTATTATGTAAAGGAACATGTTAGCTGCTTTTTTCCTTGTTTCTTGTTTTCTCTACCTGTTTTTCCTAGTGGGAAATTGCTAGAGCTGTATTTTTCTTTTGCAATCTGCCTTCAGCTATGGAACGTTGCTGCAGATATTCTCTCTTTGCCCTTTCAGGCATCTCATGGATGCTTTGAATTGCTTCTCCAACTACGCAGTCTTCTTTTCTTCAAACAGTTGAGCAGATTTATATCTTTTTAAGGCAAAAAATGCTCTTTAATATATCAGAAAAAAATAATCTGACGTCTGTCTTGGATGTGGTGACTGCAGCTGTGGCTCCTGATTCATGTTGTATTTGTCTTGGGTAGCTCGTGGGGTGCCTTTTGGGTTCAGTACAACCAGCATTGGCGTAGAGGGTAACATCTCCTGTACACTCCTTTCCAGGCAGGGATCACTCTGGCCATTGGATGTTCTGTCACTTACTGACCCTTCAACCTGCTAAAGGTGAGGGTGGAATTAGCTACTTCATCTGGTTTTTGTTTCATAGATCTGTCCTGCCTTCCTTGTTCCTGGACTTCTTCAATGTGTTATACATAACTGTAAATGTGGTTATATTAAAATACTTTATTGGGCATGGATGCAGATTACTAGCCAACCCAAAAAGCTCAGCAAATCAGTCCTGCCTTATGCTCTATCGCACTCTGGTGCCTGTTTTGTCAGCTGTGGTTTCTGTGTTCATTCAGATCTCGATGGAGATGTTGAACAGATTTAAGCTTTGGAAGCCTCTTCATGCGGTGCCACTAGAAACAGCCCTGTTTGAGTGGTCCCCTCTGAGAAAAGCTTTTAGAGATCTGTCCATCAGCCAGTTCTTAGTTCATTTAGCATGGCCTTTATTGATATTGTGTAGCCCTACAGAGCTGCAGTGCTAATTTTTTAATCAAAATGCCAAAGCAGCCATCAGAAAATTACCAAGTACAGTCCATATCCCCAGTGCAATGATACGATTTATGTAGAGCCACAGCTGAGTTGTTTTTATTTCATGTTCTTCATAGGAGAAAATCTCCTTGACAAATCCAGGATGTCCAGATAGAAACTGAAAAAATAGCAGAGGAAAATTGAATAAGCTGAACTCAAAGGTTGGTTCTGCTTTAATACTTCCAAAAGGAATAAAAAGGTGCTAGCCTATAGAGAAAAGTAAAAGATGCTTCAGTGGCATCAGGATTTGAAGTGAAACTCAGCTGTTGCCAAAGTCTGTCTTCAGCACCATCATAAAAAGCTCATTCTCAAGTTTCTTGATGATCAAAACTTCAGAAAGAACATCAAGAACCATCGATAGAAATAAATAACTCAGAGCTCAGGCCTGCCATGCCTCCAAAGCACCGCTTCTGCCGTCAGATTTTCACTCTGCAGTACATAAAATACATCTGCAGAATTTTTGCTTCTCTTTCTGCAAACCAGTAAGGGTCCTGCTGAACTCGTGCTTTGAGATCCTGTAACTTTCACCACAGTCCAGGCACTGACATCCCAGACGTATTGGTAGGAACTTCTGTTTGGAGAAGTAATTGGTGAATATGATTTGCCAAAAAGAAATATGCTAAGTATATGTGGGGTTCTTTTTCTCTTCATTTGTCATTCTGTTCATCATGCAAACCTGAATAATGTGTTAGAAGAGGTCACATGTACCCTTAGGGGCAGTGAAACATGTGGAGTAGTGTCTGGCTCCGTGGCCAGCTGAAACCCAGCATCACAGCCCCCAAACTGCTGGAGTGGTGATAGAGGGCAGAGAGAGACAGAAGAAGTGCTAATGACAGTAATTTCAAAGCAAAACACCAAAAGAGGAGCTGGGTGAAAAGAAAGCATAAAAATATCCGCATCCTGTGATTTCATGAGCTATATGCAGCTTTTTAAATATGAAATTAAATGGGAGAAATGAGCACTTTGAAGACCAGAGTAATATTTAAAATATGCTTTCAGGCTGGATTTCAACGCAAACTGTGTTTCACAAGGTTTTCCCACTGCCTGGTTTCATGCAGGTTCAATGCAGGGTTCCAGTCTGATGGAACTGCTGCTCAAACTGCTTTCAGGTAGAGACCAATTTTGAAGTTTTTCCTGAAAGGCACTGCCCAGACTGACTTTTCCTGTGTTTTTTATCTCTTGTCTGGCTCAGTGACCTGACTCTCCATGTCATTCAAGCTTCATTTTAATCATGGGGAAAAGTCAGCTTTCCCCAGTGCTCGTGCTACCACAAAGCGGAGTTGTCCAACCCCTCCCTTTGCTGGAGCTGCGCCTGCTGCCTGCGCTGCTGTCCTGCTGGTCACAAACGGAAGCAGAAAAAAGCCAGCCAGGTAAGTTTGACCCTGGTATGTGAAAACCCAAGAACCATTGCCAGTCATGATACCGTATCAGCCAAGTTCAGGCAGTGCCACCGCGCTGGTTGTTGTTACAGCAAAGGTGCTGTACGTGTATTTTTAATATACAGTCTCACAGCTGTTATTTGATAGCTCTCACAGTTGGACCTATAAAAATTTTGCAGCCCAAATACCTCCCTTTTCCATTCTGCTTGCCTCTGAAAGGCTATTGGTCCAAGGAATCCATTGCTGGTGGTGGTGGAAGAAGGAATTTCTGCCATGAAAATTCAGGCGCTGTGTGTGGAGCCCTTAGCAATGTGAGGAAATTCAGCGCTGCTCCTGCTGGCCCAGGCTTTATGGTGTTCTGGGTATGCAGGCTGTCTCCATTAGCACAGCCCTCTTGAATGCCCCTGAAAGTGGGAGCTGGAGTAAAGGGTTTGATAATGCTTGTGTGGTGAAACTGGGAGTGATGTGCTGTGTCTCCTGCTGTTCAGCATCTTCCCAAAAACCTGTTACGTGACTGGGAGAGGGTTCTTTCAGAGGATCACTGCTCATCTGTAGGTGTAAGTCCACATATGAAGTTATGGTTTCCTGCAATTTACAGCAAAGTAGTTAAAAATTAACCATCCAGCAGGGCCTGATTCACAGAACAGGAGTCAGCATCGATAGGCTGATGCTTGACAACTTCTCCATCCCTTCCTAACTTATGCTGGGAGGTCCTGCTGCGTCAGAAATAACAAATCTTGTTTCTTAGGTATCTCATCTCTTTACTATTCGTAGGAGTGCTGATGTGTTTTCTGTAATATGCTAGTCCTGCAGTGAAAGGCTGTGGCTGCTGTTTGAAGACACCTTGGCTGGGGTTGGGAGGCACGGACCTTCCCATCCTGCCTGGCTTCCTCCAGCAGGGCACCCAGATTCATGAACAGACCCAACCACACGGAACCAAAACTCCTTTTTCTGCCCTAAATATCCTAACAAGAGTATGGCAATTTGATACCTAGCTGATGCGCAAACATCACTAGATAGGGTTTATATTCCTGTAGAACCCAGAGGCAAATTGTTTCAGAACTAGTGATAACATCCAGTTGCATTTGGTTATTATGGATCTCGGAGGTGGTTGCCTTCAATGTTTTCTCTTCAGAGGATTGCAGTTTATTGTAGCAACAAAAAGTGCTCTATGCCAGATTCTCCTGCAGTAAACAGCAAAGAAATCTGCACTGTCCATCTTTAATTCATATAACACTGTGGTAGCCACCAAAATTATCTCCAGCCCCTGAGGCAAGTTTATTTATGGGCTTAAGAAGGTATAACATGGGCATACGTTATGGCTGTTTTATAAAGCACATCTCCAGTTGTTTTAACTTGAATTATTATTGGATTTTTTTCACCTTCAGTCTATACTCAATGTAATATAAACCATGAAAAATACAAGTATATATCTCTTAGGTAAACTGTTTTGGAGTCTGCTATGAAATGCCTCTTCTGGAAGGGCTAAGAGGGTTGTTTTGCTTTGGATTCCATTTTTCTAACAAGTCATCTGCTAAAATATGAGATGTATAGGAAGCCTAAATTTGTTACAGAATTGCTATTATCCTCCTTATTTTACTTTAAGATGTATTTTTATGAACCCATTCACTCCAAGTCAGGCAAGATACATTGATGGAAAGACTCCAATATGTTAATTGGTATTTATCGAACACTTCAGTGTAATGTGATGAACAGGCACTGTGGATTGTAATTAATACATTGACAGCCAACAACTATAGCTGAATGGAAGATTAAAGCAATTTATAATGGACATGGCACACATTCATCTTGCAGTGCTATGTGGACACCCACCAAGTCAAATAGCTTTCAAAGGGAATGGAAATGCATTTTCTTTGTCAGGCAGGAGGATCGTGGCAATAGCGAATCTGACTGACACAGCACAAACACAGCCCTGTGGGCACCGGAGGGGGCTGCTAATGCACTGGCTCCCCCAGAGATCAGCGCACCCCTCCAGCGTTAGTGGGCTCCCGGGAAGCAGAAGGTTGCTGAGGCCGTAAAAGAACACAGTCAACTGCTGCTATCCAGGTGAGCGCTGCTGGTGTCTCCTCCCGCTCTCCCCTTCCACATTTCCCTTGCCCTGCACTCTCGCTGGCTTGAATTTGGTGAAAGCAAGTGCATTGATGGCAGGAGTTTGGCTCAGAATATAGTTTTCTCCTTTCTTAAATAAAGTGAGAGCAACCCACTTACTCCTTTGATGCATTAGCACAGGTGGCCTCTTGAACGTAGTGCATTAAACAAATTATATGAACTGCTAATAATATGGTTTGTATTCTAGTGCATAATCAGGGCTACAGCAAATAAATAAACTGATGGCAAAAAGCTACTTTTCAGATTTCACTTTCCAAGCCCTGCAACGAGGCACTAATACAATTATATCAAAAATGTGTTGAGCAGATAGGAGTGATGAACTGTTGGATTCCTCGTCTTTAACACAGGATGTTGGGGAATAAAAGATTTGCCCTGCAATAGGCATCATGTCCAAAAGCTTTAAAAATAAGAGCGGCAGGTTAGCTTCATTCTTCTGGCTCCTGGGAGAAGATTGGCAGCTCTGAGCAATCATTGATCAGCTTTCCTTTTGTTAAATATTAGCAAAGGGAAGTCCTGGCAGGCATAATTTCCTTTAAGGAGAAAGCAAGAGGGAAGGGAAAAGGAAGTCTGGGAGGCTTGGTACCACATTGTACCGAGCCATCGCTTTAATCCTCCCATGCAATAAATCTCCAAGTTGCAGATCTTCCATCAGGCTCCACAAGTGTTCTTCTACCCATGAAACAACAAGTGCTTCAGTGAGCATTAATTAATCCACTAATTTCCTATAATAAAAGAAACTTTGAGGAAACCAACAGGGCAAGTGGCAAAGCAATTTAATTACGTCTCTCTTGTCAGCGTGCTGGATAATTTGCTCTGAGCATTAGATGCAGGTTGCTCATGGAAGAGGTTGAAATATCTGATGAAGCCATTACACGGCTTGTGGGGATTTTTTCTTTCCTGTCGTTATTATTGCTATTGTTGTTGTTATTAGTTTTTGTGGATGATGCCCCGCAGGAGCTGGATTGAGAAAACCAACTGATTTCCAATTCTAGCTTCAAAAGCTGTCAGATGAAACCCATTTTAAGTTGTTTGAAAGAACAGAATTGGTTCAGCGCGGTGGAGATGGCTGGTGCCGGGCTCAGTGAGTAGCCGAATAAATGTTATAGGTGTTCACAGCACTGTCAAGGCAGTAGAACGATATCTGAGCCTTACTGTTTCTCTTTGTTATCTTGTGAAGAATTAGGCAATAATGACTCAAACTAAGCAAAATGGTTTCATTGTGCTGAAGTGCTGTTTAATTAGTTGTCTGGGTCGTTTGTGCTGTCGGGAGCACGCCAGGTTCCGCGGGGGCTGAGCTGCTGCACCCAGCTGACGTGCCCAGCTTCAGTCTCCACAAAACCCAGGAGTGGCCAACTTTGAAACGTTATTTCTCGTAAGTCTTATCTCTTGGATATCTCTTGTACGTGAAATGCAAATTCTGCACGTTCTGGTCGTTGCCCATTGCAGGTTTAAGCTGATACGACCTCTGGCTATCCAGTTCCCTTCCCATATGCCTGTAACTTGAATAATTTTTAAGAAGCTCCTTTCCTTTCGGTGGAATTGCTTAGTGTCACAACACACCTAGCCATAAATATTTGCAGTCTCAGGTGCTGAGAAACCTCCTTTCGATCCATTTCTTCTGCCCGCTCCATAAAATCACCAAGGCATCTCTCACTGGGGCAGCCTGCCTTATAAATAAATAAATAAACCAGTGACAGCCCTGGAGGGAAAACAGCACAAGGAGTAACACAAAGCGCTGATCTATTTTGGTTTTTTTTTATCCCTCCCTGCCTTCAGCAGGCTAATAAAGTACAATAAGGAGCCCCCGTGCCATTTCATTGCATCCACAGCTCTGACGCTGCTGTCCTGGTTTGTTTATTTATTTATTTATTAATAATAATTTTTATTTATTTCTTTATTTCTTTATTTATATTCCCTGCTGAGGCATACAGGAAGGTTGTTGCCCACGGCTGCCCGTGCAGGCAGCTGCAACCTGCCTCTCCACTCTTTACACTTTGCTTGGCTGGCTTCCTTTTCTCAATTAGCTCTGTTTTTTCATACCTGCCTCTTTCTACTCTGGTGGAAATCAAGCGAAAGGTTTTCAAATGTAGGCACAAGAGGAATGCGAACAATTCCCATTTTGGCAAATTAAGGGATTTCTAAGTCCCCTCCTTGCATAACTCTTGAAAAATTTGACTACTGGTGCCTAAGAGATGTTTTGAAGACTTTTTGAGGCTTAGGAATTATTCTGAATCATAGCAGATGGGCCTCTGCTCGCAGGAGCTACAGCATCTCTCTTCAGCTCACAGAATTCGGAAAGCTCAAGGGTAATTTATATCTCACACTCTTTCTAACCAGAACAAGAAAGAAACCATTTATTCACCATTTACACCCCTCTTATCCATATCTGTTGTAGGACTTCTCATGTCCTCCTCCTCCTCTGGTTGTGGGACATCCTCAGTGCCAGCCACACGCAGATACCGTTACAATTGCTTTGCTGCTCACTGCTGCAAAGGGTTTTCATGCTGACCATCACATTTATTTTTTCCCTTATGAAAAGCCCAACTGCCTTCTAGTTCAAATGGAAACTTCTGAAGAAAACTTTACCTTTCCTTCATTTTTGACAAACCTCGGAGTGACTTTTCCCCATAATGTGACCTTGCCGTCACCACCCGATGCGCGTGTTGTGTGAGCCGGGGGTCCAGGGGAATCGCTGCCACCAGCCACTATTTATCTTTCTGTGAAGTGTAACAAGCACAGTCGGAGACAGCCACCCTTGTGTATCACACACAAGGACTGGAGTAACTTTAAAGCCGAGATGACTGTAATGTTGAGGAGTGATTTACAAAGAGGGTAAAGGATCATGCTCTGGATTTTTAAAAGCAATGCGTTTGCTGTAGGTGGTTTCTCTCAAAGCCCTCTTTTCACCAGAAAGAGAAAGAAGCCATAGGACAGAGGTGCCAGGTTTTCATTTGGTTTAAATGCCATCATTTCATTGCAATATATAAACTTAACCTAATTGTGGCCATACAAGCTAGAGAACCTTAGACCATGAAAGACAGTTCTCCCAAGAGAAGGTGGGAGCTGGCCTCTTCTCCCAAGTGACAGGGGACAGGACAAGAGGGAATGGCCTCAAGCTCCACCAGGGAAGGTTCAGGCTCGACATAAGGAAAAAATTCTTCACTGAAAGGGTCATTGGGCACTGGAACAGGCTGCCCAGGGAGGTGGTTGACTCGCCTTCCCTGGAGGTGTTTAAGGTGCGGGTGGATGAGCTACTGAGGGGCATGGTTTAGAGATTGGTGGGAATGATTGGACTCAATCTGGTGGGTCTCTTCCAACCTGGTGATTCTATGATTCTGCTATTTTTATAGAAAAGAGTAAGCCGTTCGCTGTGTAGTGGGTGCACAGCAGCTCTGATGCTATGGGTTCAGATGGGGTTTACTGAAGTCTTCTCGAGTTTGCAGGGAGATAAAGGAATGTTTGGTCCTGGGTGGTGTACAGCAAGAGTTAGGGCATGTCCATCGGATTAGAATAATAGAATTGTTTGGCTGGAGAGGACCTTTGAGATAGAGTCCAACTGTGTTTAGTCAAAGCTAAGCTGAACCAGTGAGCCCTGCTCTGCGCACTTTTGGCAGCTGACTGCAGCCACTGAAGGGTTAACCGGGTCCCTCCTCAGGCGGTTGCAGGGTAATATTTGTGGCTGTCTGGGAACAGCTGTATTAGCCTCTTCTGCAGCTAAATCTAACTGTAACGGTGGCAGGAGAAGATGAAGAAAGGATTCTTGAAGAAACCTCCAAGGCTGAATTGAGTAACTCTGCCCTGCAGAATATGGGACTGTCCAGCCTGACTGTCTCCTGGAAAAATAACATCTCTTGTAGAAAGCAGTAAGAAAGGCAACGCGGTGCTGTCTGTGCTCCAAGGCTGTGTCCTTAAATCAGTGAACCTGAATTTATCGAAGTGAACCACCTGTCAGTTCCCTCGGAGGGGATTTTTTTAAAAAGCAGCAGTGTTCCTTTACATCGCTTGCCTTGTCAGGACGCTGCAAACAATGACTCTTTTCCCATCGTATTACCTGGCTAGAAACAGCAAATAAGAACATATGAAAAGATTATTTTTTTTCTTGAGCAGCCCTATTTTCCAACTTGCTGGGCTGTTTGGAAAGGTCCAGGCTGGAATCTGATGGCAGTGTTTCAATATTGATTGTTTCCATGCATTCTGTTTGCTTCCACTTCCTGCAAAACCATTGGCCCTATCTTCTACTTTCAGTCAAAAATGCAGAGGCAAAAGTTTTAAATATGTAAAATCTTACTGAAAAACAACAGAAAAGGAAACAAAAATTATCTTTCTCCCCAGCTGTGGGAAATGCTGGAGGATGAGTTCGCTGCCTGGAGACAAGAAGGGGCACACCAAGAAGAAAGCTCTGCTAAACCTCCCCCAGGCGGAGGGAGCATCCTTGGGAGTTCACATCATCTTAGATGCCACAATCAACCTACCTTGGGCTGGTGGTGGATAAATCAAAGCTGCTTCACTTCCAGTGCTAATAGAGATGGTCCTTTGTAACTGTAAGAAAATAGTGAGATGTTTGTTGTTGGGTAGGTTACCTTCTTACTGTATTCATGTGTAATAGCAGTAACAGCAGTGTCTTTCTTACCAAGTTTTACTTTCTGTGGTAGAACGTGCAAGTTAATCACAAGATACCTACTACTCATCTGTTCTTATTTCATGAAAGTTTTCCAAAACTAATAGTTCAAGCAGTTTGCCCAACCCCACTTAAACGCGTCTCACTGCAACTCCATTTCAAACCTTTCATCCCTGCTTTGTCCATCGCTGAGCGTTCCCATTCAGAGGTTAAATCAGCGTATGGCAAGACAGGAAGCAGCTTGTTCGATCTGCCTTTAAGCTGTCTATTCGCTTACAGATGCCAGTAGCCTAAACAGCTTACTTGCTGGCCAAACCAGACAAAATTCCATTTCATTCTTTTGTTCTCCTTACACCTAGACATTGTAATAGAAAATAATTAATCCTGATGCTGTTCACGTGGCCGTTTGCAGCTCTTGTTGGTATTGCTCTGTTGCTCCAAGCAGAAGGAACTTGCATGGTTGCTTAACAAATTGACTGCTTAGAATTGTTTAGAGTAGTCATTTTTCTTTTAGACTACTCTTTTCTTGGAGGGATGAAAAGCTTTCAGTAGGCTGCTTTTTATTGCATCTATGGGCAAGCAGAAATATGTTAAGTGAGGATGTAACAGTTCATCTTTACTCCATTTGCATAAAAATACAATTCATACTATATTCTTTTTCCATTGCTGTTTTCCATGTTTTTCGCTCTTCAAAAATAGCAGTAGAAAAATGAAAACAGAGTTATATTATGTTGGTGTGTGTCATAATGTGGCGAGATCTGTCACGCCGTAGGATCCTGGGAGCAAGAACTGTGCCCTGATACGTTCACATGGACTACAGGATGCTTGAACTTGGGAAAAGCAGTTGACTTTGGGTATTGTTCTATTAAGATACAACTGCATATTGCCATCCAGTGCTATCCTGTGTGCTTGGAAGTTGTCAGAAATTTTTGAGCCATCTAAATCTGTTCGCTGCTTGTGCTGTGTGACAGTACGTTCACAATTTCTGCCTCATCTCGCGCAGAAAAGAAAGAAAAGACTGAAAGGTGGAAATCTGGTTCCCTGAACCTTTCAGATAGATTTAGTCTGGCTGCTGTAATGAGTTGAAGTGATTATAATGCAGTTCTTATTTCATTATTTTGGGGGTTAATATGACACTTGAATAAGGGTGCGGCATATTCTGTCAGGCTGAAATCAAGCTGTTTTCCCCCTGAAAACCAGTCATTTTGAGCGATTTCAGGTAAAACACCTTTCTGTGTTTTCCTGTTTTCAAGTATCCATTTTACACATGCTTACCTTGTCTAAAAATTGGGTGTCTGCCCATGTTTTGGTAAAGAATGCACACAATGGGTGTGTAAACTGCCTGAAGTAGTGTCTAACATCAAAATAAAGAACATTTTCCCTGTTTCATCTTAATTATATTAGTTCTAGGAATTCCAACAATGGTAGACTTCAAGGAATTAGTATTTCCTCTATCTTTTGTTTCCCTTTATCTGTTATCCTTTCAAAAAACATTGCCCCTTTCCCATCTAGATTCTGTGGCCCGTACTCATTAATTAAAGGATATATTTTATCAAAAATAAAATGTGCCCTTACTGGTTGTGCTCAGGGGATGGTGGAAACCTGCGGGCTGAGTTGCAGACATGGCACATCCTGAGGCTGAGGTGGGATTTCTGAACCGTTGTGCTCTGATGGCAGATAACAAATGGCCCATGGGCCTGAACGTCTTTGTTTGTGGATCTTTATTCTTTTAATATATTTGTGCTGTTGCTTCAGTCAGAGGACTGCATCGCTCAGGGATTGCTTGTGTCTGCCTAGAAACCAGAGGGAATAAATACCTAGAAATGTTTTCAACAGGCATACAGTAAAAAAAATAATTAGGCAATCGTGCCATTGTTACCATTTTATATTTACTTATTAAGGGTCTATCATCTCTTTTGAAAGCCTCAGCTCTTTACTGCTTCATTAGATACTGCCATCTCCTCCCAGCTCCCTCCCATTTCTATTTAGATAGATTGGGCAGATCTTGTTAGCTTTCTCCTGGTGATGATGGGGACCAAAAAGTCATTTAAACATATTTGGCAGGCCATACATCTTAATGCTACCCAGTAATAATTCAACAGAAGAAGAAGTTTTGTGACTGCAGGCTAAATGAAATGAAATTAGGGCTCTGTGCTCCCTGAGGGCCAGAATCCCTTTGTCTCACTTGATGTAAATGAGGTGGACTTTTGAGCTGTGTAATCAAGATGGAGAAATGATCTTCAGGTTTCTTCACTGGAGAGAGACCTTCTCTGAATGCCTCTAGGTGAGCGCGGGCTGCTCGTTGCAAATTGTGTTCCCGAGGTATCTCAGTGACCCAGAGCGCTGGTAGCCGATGTGCAGACCCTCTGGAAGGTGCCAGCCATACCTGGAAAACTTTGAATTTGCTTTTCCAGCAGTAAACAGGAGGAGAGAAACTGAGAGCAAACAGGGATGACAGGCAAGGGTGTTTCCATAGTAGGAGAAATCAAACGTGTCATTCATCACCGCTGTTGCAGGAGTAGAAGCCGAGGTATAAACAGGGCTCCAGACATTTTTATTACTGTGCCATCAAAGCCTGCCTGGGGAGATTTAAGGCATTATTGCTGGAGGTAGCAGTCAGTATAGTCAAAGAAGCATCTAACCTCAGTGAAGAAATTATCTAAACTTCTTGCTGCAATAAATTTATTTTCCCAGCATTAAATAAAAGGGGAGGATGTGTCTGGGATGGGAGACGTGCCACTCCCGGCACTCTCCATGCTGCTACCTGCTGTCCCCGAGCTTTCCTTTCAGCTGTAAACTTTCCATAGCGGTTATATTGCCGTCTGGGGCAGCAACTTCTTCTGGGTTGCATGTATTTATATGAGCCACGCGAATGCTGGTGGTTTATTGCCCGCTTTCTGGTTTATGCATAGTTCATGCTGAATGCCGTGCACAGGGGGGAACCAAACTGCCTAAGAGCACAGAGTCCCTCTTAACCAGGTATATTAAATTATTATAAGCTTAGGCATATCAGATTTTTAGCTCGGAGCCCGCATTTTGTGTGTTGGATGGGTTATATTCAACCAAGCAGCAGGGGATATAGGGGCTTGGGTGCTCTGGGCAGGCTCTGCCCCTGCGGCGAGGCTTGTATCCACCTCTGTGCCATCGAGCCCAAAGAGCATCAGTTGCCATGGTGGAGGTGATGATGTTTTGAGGCATTTAAATACAAAGAGATATGTAACATCAGTGGAATCAGTGACACTGTTGGAGTTGGTGGAGCTTTTTGGGTATACAACCAGCATACATCTAAAATGAAACTCGGGACTGATGTGCTCACCTTTGCAGGTAAATGGGAAAGCACCCATGGCCACCAAGCAGCTATTGATCCGTGATTGTTTTGCTACCATGAGCTAATGTCCAGTATTGTGTTGTCAATATTTGTTCTCCTCCTCCTATTGAACTCTGTCTCCGTCTTCCTCTGTTCTCGAGCTCAAGGGTTTCAGCAGTGATTTGGTTGCTCTTTAAGGATTTGATCAACGTATAAAAAGGTCTATGCCAAAAAACCCCAACTTGTCCTAGGTGCGACATCTGTTGTCAGATTCTGCAAGTTCTTTTACAAGTGCTTGCATGATTTTAAAGGAACCGACACAAACAACATCGCAAAACCCGTACATGCAGAACCCTGAAATGAAAACGACAGCATAGGGAGAGTAAAGGTGTGAGAGAAAGGGATTTCAGCTCTGTTGTCATTTTAGAAACTTCATTATCCAGTTATGGGCTTTGATATTGCTATTGATTTCACACAGAAGGTACTCAGATAATACGGTGATGTGAATCACATATAACCCTAAGACAGATCGCTGCGAAAATATAATAAGGTTGTGGTTACAGCTTAAATTTTAAGTGAAAACTTCCACTAATAGATAGAAGTCTAATAAAATTGGTCCTTAAATTAATCAGAAATTTCCTGAATAATAATTAATCTAAATCCCCTATTATGTCATACTCCGATTAATTTGGACAGGATATTATTTTAAGTTAGACTGTAATTAACTGAGTTGGAGTTTGGCCAAGTAGCCATAATTTATACCTGGACTCTGAAGAGATATATGAGAATTTTAATATTAACAATTGATTGAGAACTGCCTGAGTTTTCCATTCATTCAGAAGACAATATTTTGCCTTTCATTCACATTTAATACGGCAGAACTGACTTAGAACTTATTTGTGACTCCTGCCTTTACAGTCAAATGTTTTTGTGGCTGTGAAACATCACCTACGTGTTTGTTTAAGGTGTGACATTTCAGCCAAGCTAATTTTTTTGGGGTGGTAAAAATACAAAGGCAGTTGGCAACCTGTGGCATGTGAGAGAACGTGCTGTGCAGCTGCGTGTGCTCCGAATCTATGCAGGCAACCAGCCCAGCGGAGGGAGAGCTTGAAGTCAGAAAGATAAAAAAGGTACCCGCAATCGATACTTTTTGGATTAGGTTTCTATTTTATAGGATTAAAAATGTTTCATGAGTGACCCAAAGGAAATATTTAGACTGGAGGCAAAGTAGAAATGATTCCTGTACCTAATAACTTCCAGGCATCCGGTAATATTTTGAGTAAAAGGATGAGGTGCCAGTTTCCAAGCGCCGTGTTGCAAGCTCCAGAGTGGTGTTTTGTTTTCGTTGTGGGTTGCTGGGTTGATTGTAGGGTTTGTGAATTGGTGCAAAATCATCCTTTGCTGGAGAACTGTCAAAATAACTGCCTTCTTTCTCAGAGATGAATAACTTCATAAACGCGATCTTTAGTACTTACGAAATGGAAAGAACACAGTGTATTTCCTAACATAGTTTTTGAGTCATTCCACTTGCAGACATAACACACACACCAAATCTGTTCTATAGGGGTATAAACTGGCATATGAGGTAGTTGGACCACAATCTGCTCTTACCTAGAGCGTGGCAAGCCATTTGTGGATCTTTATGGGACTTAATAGATTTATCATGGACTCATCATTAGTAAAAGCCTAGTATAGAATCATGGAATAGTTTGGGTTGGAAGGGACCTTAAAGCCCATGCCTGTATTTTCATTTTAAGACAAGATTGAATGCAACAGTTGCAAGTCAGCCTTGTAGTCAAAGCCATGAGATCTGTTGTGCACAGCAACACGTTCCTGTCAGCAGCAGAGTAATTTTATAAGTTCACAGAAAAATAAATAAGATAATACTCAAAGATTAACCAAAAAAACTCCCCAAAATGTTAAACTTGTCAGCACATATTAGCTTAGATCCCAGTGAATAAAAACCTATTGGTTCTTTCTGTGTCTTAAACAAAAACAAATCCCTGTTCTCACCTGGCAGCTGTCAGCAACAGGGAACTTCACCTTTCAGATTATCATTTATTGAATCTTCAAGAAATTGAATTGTTCATTATGTGTGTCAGCTGTAGTTTACTAGAACACTTCTGTCCCTCCAGGAAAGAGCTGATTGCTGTAAACATGTGACTGCTTTAGCCTGCAATTTTGGACAGTGAGATGCAGTCCTAGAGCATGGGTATTTCTCCTTTCCTCATAACATCATCATAGAAAATGTATTAATTTGAGTGTACAGAATTAATTGATTGCCCATCACTGATAGATCAGATTCAATTTAAAAGACAAAAATATACTTTTAATTAAAAGAACTCTTTATGAATATGGCTTGTATTAACATCTGCCTTTTCTCCCTCCTGATACCCAACACTTAATCCAAACACATAGTTCATGTCTCATCATCTGTGTGCATCTCAGTCGGCCAAACCTCCTCTCAGTCTAAAAGGTCAATGATCTTTTCAGAAGAGAGATTCAATTTCTACATGACTTGAAAAGTCATGTAAAGACTTGTCTACCTCTTACTCCTCCAAGGCAGAGCTGGGGGGTCCCTTCAGCTCCACACTGGGTGCTGTTATTGGATAGCGTGGGTTAGGTTATTTCTGATGTGCAGCATAACTTGCACTTACTTGACATCACTGGATCTCAGTCGCCCTTTCACAAAGAGGGGATGGGATATAATTGGGCTAGAACCAAGTGGCTGAGACTCTGTGTGCCCAGCTTTATCCTCAGCTCCAGCTGGGTGATGCCAGTTTTCCCAGCGGGTCCAAAGATACTCTTCCCAGTCTAGGTCAGCTCCAAACCAACACAGAAAACACTCCAGCACTTAACTGCAAATATTTTAAAACAGTTTACCCGATTTGTCATGGGATTTGTAGCACTTTCTGTCAGTGGTATCGACGGAAACTATTTCAGAGCTGGTTGATCACATACACGGTACAACACGCACCACTAGGCTTATGGTAATGCCTTGGTTCAGTGGAAGATAATATTTAGTACACAGCCTGTGGGGTTCTTTTGCAAATATTTTACATGAAAGAATGTGACTGTGAAGCTACAGGAAAGGAAATATAGAAGGATTCATATATCAGACCTGAAAAGCAGATAAAGATTCAAATCCTAGCTCGTTCAACATGACACAATCCTTTTTTTACTCTTTAATGATTGTGGAAGATAAATGTTGTGGCAGCAGCTTTCATAGTGTGAACGTCTTGTAAAAATAAGAAAAGGGGGTTGGTGGAAGTCCCAGCAGGAACGTATTCTTCACAAATTGCAAAGGGATTTATGAGGATGAGAGGAAGGAGCAAAGCTGGATGCTCTCTGCAACAATTAAAGGACTCGGCAGTACCTCTGTGTGTGTTGCTGGGACCCACAAAGGGAGCCAGGAGGTGCTTCACAGGACATTTGCAGGAGACTTCTTTGTTGGAAAATGAACATATTTATACAGATATGCTTTTGCTGCTTTTGGAGAACTTCAGCCTGTAGCTTTCAGTAAGAGCTTGAACATGGGATAGTGATTTTAGGAAAGATGTTTTCTGACATCTTATAAGATGTAGTGTGCAGAGATCCTCTATTTTGGAGAGAAGCATCATGAGATATTGCACATGGGGCTGCAAGCAGCTCGTAGCTGTTGAACAATCAGAAATGGCGAACAGAAACTGGCTCAGGAGCTGCTTCATGCCTTTGCACAAATGTCAGTGTTGGGTTTTTGCGTGTGCTATGAGATAATATCTAATGCAATGCTGAGCAGGGAATAAAGAAAACACCATCCTAAAGAGATTAAGTTCAGTGGTAGCAGCAGGTACTGGATGGGGTATTTTAAGACTAACACTCCCTTGTTTTTTTTCGGGTAGTGTTGTTTGGTTTATTGGTGTGAGCTAAATTGTGCTGTACTGTATTGCCCACTGGCACAGAGCAGCAGCTGGAGACAAAACCCGATGCCAACGCTGCTGGATCCTACATTTCACAGCAAATGTTCCTGCAGAAAGCTGGTCCCTTCCCCGAGGTGGATAACGCAGCTTGCTTAGAAACATACAGGTTTTCTCGCTGCTTGGGTATTTCAGCATCTTTGCACTGCAGAGAAACTCTTCTGAGAGGGGTAAGCAGGGACCCTCTGTGCTGCCCACCCTGGGGGAGAAGGCACCGTGGCGCGAGAGCTGAGATATGAAATTATCCAAAACTTGCCAGGGCTGGGAGACCAAAGACTTCTGCTCTGAGGTGACTAGTAAGATCTGTACTCTCCTGACATGTCTTTTTTCATCTCTCAACTTTGTTTTTCCTCGTGGCTTCCTTTGGACACCAAAAATAGTTCTGTGATAGAATTTAAAAAAAAAAAAAAAAAAAGAAATAACCCCCCCCAAAAAAAACCAGTTTAACAGTTTAAGCCTCTTTTCTATTTAATCAGCAAACAGATTGATTGCATTGTGTTGAGTGCTCAGCGATGGAAGTGGTAAGTGCTGTGTTCCCAGATGTCTGAGTTAACATTTAGGATGCTATATTGCCAGCTGCAGCAAAATAATTACCTAAGCCTGATGTCAGTGTGTGTACATATATTTTTTTCTTTTAGTTCTTTAAGAATTCTTAATATTAAGGTTCTTCCACAATGTTCTGTTTAAACCTTCTATGCAAGTGTGGATGTCTTTATTTTGTAAGCGTATGTATAACACGCTCCGTTAAAAACATATAGTGATGTAGAAGCAAGAGCTACCCCAAAGCACTTTCTGCCTCTCTGGTGGCATTGTCTTTTCATAAATTAAGAGCTGTAAAACTTGTAGCAAAAGTTGTTGGTTCATTTAGTAAGAATTCTCTCCCAGGTATGGATTGCAAGCTGTTTTCTCCTCCTTATCCAAGCCTTGGTGGTGAAAGCCTGAAATGTAACCCACTGCTCCTTTCTCAGTGCTGATTCATTCTAGGGCAGTACAGCAGCCGTAGCACCCTGTGTATTTTTGTTATCTATGAGAAGCGTTGCAATTTGGGGTAAATATTATACCGTTGCTGATGGGCTTGAAATTCATTTCAATTTTTCCAATTAGGTATTTCATTTATTTTCTGAATGTGAAATGACGCTGCAGAGAGCAAGCTGTGAGCTGGCGTGTGCCGAGTTAGGAAAGGTTTTGTTTCTGCCTTTTGCATTTAAACATGCAAAATTAATTAATGAAATGAAAGTTGTTCTTATTTACTGTGCGATGCCTTGTATTTCTCTGCCTAAGGTCCTGATGTGCACCCGCTCCTTATGGTTTATGTAGCAGGAAGAAATGAATGGTCCCTAATGGCCCAGTCGAAGATACGCTGCACTGACCTTAGGTGATGGCTGGTGATGTGATTGGGAGTTGCTTTAGGAGGACAGGAATACTTCGTGATGAATAACCTGAGATGGAACAGAGTATGTTTTATCAGTTATTTGCCTCCTGCTAGGTGTGGCTTTTGCTGGTGGACATAATCACGAATAGCACTTGAAAAACTCCAGAAAGCTGGCTGCACCTTCAGCTTGCTTCATCCTCACAAGCTTCCCAGCAGACAGTGTCTGTGGCTGGTACAATGGTGCCAGTGTTGGAATAGACCGTGTTGTAATTGCAAGCAGAGATAAGAACAAGCCCTATTTCAACCCCACTTGAGGAAGTGCGTGGTCACCACAGATGCCTCACTGGTTGGTGTGAACCCCTGGAGTTGTCCTCTTCCACCCAGGCTGTTCTAGACAGAAACCCATTCCGCACGGTACCTCTGGCTTCACTTTGTGTGCGGTGAGAGCTGCCTTGCTGTGTTACCTATTACTCTGGCATCCCTTCTCCTTGTAGGTAATGAGAATGTTTTTATTTCTTGCTTCAGCGATAGCTCTGTGTATCAGTGGAACACTGAGAGGTCATTCCAGCCCTCTGCCTTTAAATATTAAGCACCTGTCTGGAGCTTCTTTGGTAATCAGGGATGGAGTCTACACTCCTGTAGGCTACTTGGTGGTTGGTCCTTGAGGCAGGGTAGGGTAAAAGAGAAAAAGGTGCATTTCTAGGTATTGAGTGCTTTGGCTTCTTCCACAATGCAATCTATAGTTTGGCTTTCATATAAGTCAGGTGTAAGAAAAGATCGGATACGTTATGACTTTGCTTGGCATAATTTAGCTCACCTTCATTCTCACTCCTGCACATGTAGTGCAGACCAAAGATTGCCCGTCTGCATTTGAACCTGCTCTCACCGTTTCCAAAATCTGGTTCTGTAAACCTCTTTGTTGTCATCATCTGTCGTGCACTACAGCTCGGTGTTTTACTGCTGCAAACCATCAAAATGCTCCTCGTACATCGGGAGGGGAACAGCAAAGCCCCTGCCAGCCGTGGTGCACAGGTGGCTTCGGTGATAACGGCCGCCGTCACAAATAACCCCGTGCAAAGCGGAGAAGGAAGAAGCTGGCCTGTGCTATCTCGTGCGTTCTGTTGTTTGGCCAGTCCAAGTTTGGCACAGTAGGTGTTTTAGGACTGAAATAATTACTGATGGAGCACATGGAGCTCAACAAAGCCTGAGGCAGTTTATAGCCTCCTGCAGGTTGTGTTGTAATACATATGTTAAACCTGTGATGTTATAAACAAGCATTTCACCAATTAGCTTACATTGTTACTTTTCTGCTTAAATTAGACGTGGCGCGGCTGCTCATGCCATGCTATTCAGTTAAAGAAAAAGGATTATGGAGGGTTACTGTGAGTTATTGCATACTGGGTGGATTTGTGCTCAGTACAAAAACACCCGTTGTGTTGTTCTAATCTGCTTTGTCCTCTGTCCTTTCCAGGATGTCTGGGTTAAGGTTTGGGGTATCTTTTCTCTGTGTAGCCTCCTTGAGATCGTGGGTTTATGTCCATTTTTTCTTCTAATGTGCTTGGCTTTGCCTGTCAAGTGGTTCCTTAAAGTAATTATTGAATTAATTGCATATCTAGTTTTGAAAAACAGCACGTCTTGCTGGACCTCACTCTTCACTCCAGAGAGTGTTAGACGTGAACACCAGCTGATAATGGGCCCACTTGTCAAGTGTCCAAAAAGGACATAAATACGCGGTGGGAGTTCAGAAGCACAATTGCAGGATTTCAGTGGCTTCTTGGTGGGAGCTGGAGATCTGCTTGGGCATCCCTGAAGTTTATAAAAGGTGTTTATCCAAATGTTCAAGAATCCAAATGTTGTTAAAGAATGAAGAATAAATTAGAATAAATAAGTGACTCTAGAACAAAAGGGAGATCAGACAGTCCTGGCTGAAAATTCTGCATCAAGTAAAGCCACAAAATCCTGCCCATTTTTTAGCTGTTGATGAATTGTGGCAAATTCATGAAATCCCATTTAGGCCCTTAATGTACGGATCTTGTGCTCTGTTACACCTGGAGATAAACCCAAAGGTGCGAGTGTGAGAAGGCCGTTCACTGGCTGAATTTGCAGATCAAATGGTAGGTCCTGGGGGTACAAACCCAGAGGTGGGCAGAGGCGATATCGTTGGTCCTAGCCTATAATCTAGAGCCACGCTGGCTTCAAACATGAAATCCAACTATTCAGGGGGTTTATTTTGCAGGCTAAAAAAGGAATTAGTTTTCTTTGTTCAGTGATCAGCAGGGAAAAAATGTACATGTCAGAAAAATGCATTCACATCTTTATTTTTCATTTGTGCATGAAAAGGATCAATGAGAACAAATGCTTAGTGCAAACATTACAGATGATAAATTAGTTCAGATATCTTTTTCACAAAGCATAGCTAGCAGTCGCGCAAGACCCAGCAGCAAACCATCCCAGTGTTTCAGGTGAAATCTTAACATACTTAAGCACATGGTTCTGCCCAATGTTAAGATACGAAGAAAGAAAAATAAGTTATTTCATCTCAAGCTGAGAGTTTTACCTTTTAAAAACTGGCAAACTGATTTACAAGGTTTCTCCTGTAAGTCCCTTAAAGTAAATTACCTGTCACAAGGGTCGTGGATCTCTGTCTGCATGTTCGAATAAAATGTGTAGCAGATTTATAGCATTAATAATGGGGCTGTCTTTGAGAAGCTCTCAATTTGCAACAGTAAAAGTGGAAAGATGGCAGATTGGTTATTTAACACCTTCCCTGTCTTCTGAAGTTCTGAGAACTCCTTGGCTGGTGATTATTTAAGTTGTGTTCAAGCACGTTGACTTTCACTGGAAAGCCTAAAAACCTTGTTACCTGAATAAGGAGTTTGGCAAAAGCTTTGGTTGGAAGAGGAGTGAGCTTGGGAAAATGGGGTGGTCCCATAAAGCAGCACTTCATCATTAGATTTTATCATTTTTACTCCATGAGCAGAGAAAATGTGCACAAAAGTTCCCCTTTCTGTGCCACTCATACCTATTTTGCTGAACTGAATAATATTATTAGAAAAACGTAGGAGGAAAAATTTTTTGATGTCCCTGACTTTTCTCATCTGAGGAAGAAGTGATCACCTGCCAGTGCTGGTTTCTGTGGCAGGAAAGTTTGCATGCCAAAAAATTTACCAGGTTGGATAGGGCTTTGAGCAGCCTTACCTTTAGCGGAAAGTGTCCCTGCCCACGGCAGGGGGTTGGAACTGGATGGCCTTTGAGGTCCCATCCAACCCAAACCATTCCATGTTTGTATGAAAATTAACCAAGTATTTTGGGAAAGTAAGAGCAGTCTCATCTTGAGCCTTGATGGACTTCATATACCAGAGTATCCTATTTAGCCCAACCACGAAATACCCTCCAGCCATCCTGGCATCTCCTTCTCTTCAGACACCCTCCCAGCACTCTGATGGTGACCTCCCCAGCCTCAGCTACTTTCCAGCTCTACCTTCCCAAGCCCAGGAGTGCCGGTAGCTGCCCACGTCCCAGTCTGTACAGCTGGTGGTAGGTGCTGAGTGTGTGAGATGCAGTGCCTGGTAGATGAGGTGAGGATGCACATTTTTGTTTTCTTCCTCAATTCTTTAGTTGGCAAAAAGCTCCAGATCAACTGACTGATTCAAGCCATGTGGGTAAAATTTGTTACCATTCCTGCAGAAATGGGAAATAATGAAATTGCTGGTTTAGAGCCTCTCTTTAATAAGATACGCTATCATCAGACTAACATTGTGTCTCTGCAGAAACTCATATGAACGAAATAAAATCCTGCACTTTATGAACAATTCCAGCTGAGTCCTGCAGTAATGATACTTCTATATTAGACAGGGATGAGTGTCACCACAAAATAGAAGTAGCTGCTCTTCCATGCATACACAGACTATTGTTTTACATAAATGCGTGTTGTAGAGCCTCAGTGACACAGCGTGTATATCTTATTCATCTGAAAAGGGTTTATATTTCATTCTCGTTTATCTGTAGACAATCCACACAGCTCCATGGCAAGTGAGAGATGGATGGAGTCACTGATGGGAAATTTAATGTGTATCTGAAACAGATGTAGAGACATTCAGATAGGCATCCCCTTTTTGTTTTAACCAGATCAGCTTGCTAGAAGTTCAGACACAAGCATCATTCTCTTTTGATGAAACAACAGGTTGTACATGGGCAGAGCTGCCTGTGGAAACAGGAACATGAGGTCTCAGAGCTGGTCACCAGCTCCCAGGAGTCCAAACCCGAGCTGTATCTTCTTGAAGCAGTTAGAAGAGGGCACAGTCTGTGATTCAAGGAAGTCAGACCTTTCTGTCCTGTGGGAATTAACATCTTTTTGCCCATCTTTGGCAATTCTCTTTGGTCAACTTTGTGGAGTTCTTGTTGACCTACTCCTCCAGTGGGTCAAGGTCGCTCTGTAAAGCTCATAAAATCTTTTTGAGTGCCTTTCCATCATCTCTTCTCTGCTTCGAGGAATGGAGGAGCCATTTCCGCAAGACTCCTCGTGGAAATGATGGGAAAAGCTGCCTGTTCTAAAACTGCAGTGCAGGTGGTGAAGCCAAGTGCTCCTCTCCTCTCATCAGTCCATGGGGGTCCTCCAGGGTAGCGCTTCTCTGAGAGGAAAGAATCGTTCTTAGTGACGGGAAATGTGCACAAGGGGTCTCTTCTCTTATTCTTCTGGCCATAAATGGTTCTGAATTTTGCCTACAGACATTTGCTTTGCTGGGAAGTTTTGCTGCTTTATATATTTGGATGTATTTGAAGTAAAAGGTGTTGTTACATTGGATTAGAAGAATCATAATGATGTGAGTTAGCAAAATATGAAGAAAAAAGAAGTTGCAACAGTGTTGGTCAACTTTATACCAGCATTGATGGCATAAACTTAAAAGAGTTTTTGCCAGTGTAGGTGATGGGATAAAAAATTCCACTTAGAACTGAGATAGTCCAGACTGGTCTGAGGACGGTCCGGTGCTGTCCTGCTTCTTTCGCAATGTTAAGGAGAATTCAATCCTAAATGAGCTTTGCAGTGACCTTCTGTGCTGGGCAGTGACTTTGCCAGCACTGGTGTTAGAGTCACACACGGATTATCTACATCATGGCAGAGCTGTAGTTAAGAATAAAGAAAGTAAGATAAAACCATAGACAGTCTTGAAACTGTTAATGCATTCTAGAAAATTTTAATGGAATACCAACATTAATATGGCTGTTTCAACACTATTAATAGTCCCAAAGTAGTATTTCAATATCATGCTATTTAATGCGATACCAGTGCTGGGTATTTTGGTTTATTTGCAAACCTCCTGCCACCTGGATCTGAATGAAAAAAAAACCCACTTCCAGCAGAGTAAGAAACAAGGCATGCTTAGAATATTAAATTTCCACAACAATTTATATTACATTATTTTTAATTACATTAGCTTTCCTGCCACATAATTACTCTGCAAATGTATTCCTGAGTAAAAGATATGTAGATTTGTTTGCACTGCTATCTTCCATTCCAAAAGTGTAACGGTACTTTTTGGTATGTTTTATATGTGCATAACTTAACTGGGGAAGTTGTTAGATCTTTAAATGCAAACCGTAATTCTAATAATCGTGTGTGTTCTTTGGCAAGTTGAGGTTGCTTTTGCTGCTGCTGATTGCGTTGCTCGGTTCATGCTGTGCTGCAGATTTCACATGGAGCACCGCACTGGCCAGGATTGCCAAAGGAAATAAGAAAAAGGGTCTTTAAAATTAATGCACTAAGAAGGTCACCTCCATGGCTGTTGTTAATGGGGAAGTTCAGTGAGGGAAGGTGGTGATATTGTACAATTAAAAACACCAAACCATAGAGGAAGATACACCTGGTATCCACTTAAAAACATAAGAATGCTTTGGGTTGGAAGGGGACTTTACAGGTCATCTAATCCAGCTCCCCTGCAGGAGCAGGGATGTGTTTAACCAGACCAGTTCATCTTTAACTAGGTCAGATCATCTTTAACTAGATCAACTCAGCCTAGTACAGAATGAAACCATTGATTTATTTTCTCAGTTGCACCAACTTTTAGTGTACTTGGTTGCGACAGTAGGTTTCTACCCAAATATTATAGGTAGCATCTAAGTTATATCTATACATGTTACCTTGCAGTAATTTAAGATGAAGTGATACTTATAAAATGTGAAGCTTGCTTGCTTGGTTGGTGTCTAGATTAAATTATGATAACTTAAATTTAGACTATTCTAATCTATTAAAGCCACATACAGAGCTGTTAATTTAATTTCATTACTTGTCCATTGAAGTAGCGTGTATGGTCCTTACTGAGGAGTGTGACACTAATACTGTAACTACAGGGAGAAAGGAAATTGGCATTAAGATTTGACGTGATCTTTCTATTGATCCTTCATTAGGCGTTTCTCGGGGTCTGTTGCTGACCCGGGTGGAAGTCCCAGACAGAGGAAATGAGCTGCTCAGGATCTGGGGAATCAAAATTGCATTGAGCATTTGCAAAGTATAAGGAGATTCTGAACAAATTTTCATCTCTTTCTCACGGGTCTGAACATGGCATCGTGTTGTAGACAAAGAACTAAACTGGTCCTTTAAGCAGTATACAGGTACAATCCAGTTACTTAGTAGAAAAGTGGACATTTAGGAGTGTTAAGCGCATCTGATCTGGGAACATCATTCTTTGTCCTGTTTTCCATATGCTGGAGAGGATTTTGAGATGGGTTCCTTACTTGACCGTTGTCTACAGTTGCTGTTCCCACATTGCACTGCACCTTGGAGGTGGCTCCCTGCTGTCAACTTGGAGGTTTGCTCCATTTTGCCCCAGTGTGCACTTTTCTCAGCCTTCCCTGGGCTATGCCAGCTCATGGCTGACTTTTTTATGTCCAAAGGGCTGGAGAGGGTTTATCTTTGAGGTGGCTTGAGTCTGTCTGTAGAAAACATGGGCATCCTTCCCAAGGGATGTGAAACATCAGTATACAGCGTACCTGCAGCATCAATATTACTCACAAATGCTATGGGATCTTGGATCCCTTTTTGCTATAAAAACATTTTATTCAAAGCTGTGCAATTAGGAAAAAAAAAAAGTCAAAAATCTGTAATTTACCTACCAAGTAATGTGCAATATTCATCCCTGGATTTGAGGTTTCTCTGTACTCACGCAAACTAAATGAAACTAAAGCTGTAATATCCAGCAGGGCATTAATGCAGAATTGCTGCTTTACATATATTGCTGGAATTTAAACACTATGCAAGAACCATAACCAGAAAGTTAGAGGCATGCTCTGCTTAAGCAGCAGTCAGCTAATGAGATCTCTGAGCCTTGAAGTAACCTTGTCTGGGTTTTGTGTAGGTTTCTACAAGGAAAATCTTTAAAACCTTCCTTCATATGAATTTGCTTCAAAGGGCTTTGACACAGCAGTAAAAACTATGCTATAATATTTGTAATATTAAATTTAGTGTGTGCAATAACATTTGTCACTGTCATAGTGATTATCTGCTTCTAATTAGAAAAGAGCAGAGAAATCTATGAGCCCTCAGTCACCACAGCAGTTGGAGGGGGGACGTGCTAACCTTGCGTCTAAACCCTACCAGCTGAAAGAACATTTTTCTGCTCAATCCAAGTGGCTCTCTCTTGACACCTGCAAGATGCCAGTTAACAGAAACTCATTAAAATGTTTGGTTTTTTTTTAATTTCTGATGCAAATTACTGTGAAGTGTGCTTCATCAGGTAAAACTGGTAAGTGCATGCATCTTGTTGCTCAAGCTGTGCAAACATCCCCACTCTCCAAAGCCAACATAAGATGCAGTCTCCTGTCCAGGCTCTTGCTCCTCCCTGAGGGTTTGATGCTGGCTTGTTGCACGAGGCAGTTGTTGAGGATGAGGACGCAGTATGCCTTGACGATGCGTAAGTGGAAATTTGGGTGATGACAACCCAGTGTTCTCCAGTTCCTCCTGGGACAAGACATTGCTCTTACCCTCTGTCCAACGTCTTCATGTCCGTGGAGCTCCAGCCAGCATCAAGTGTGAGAGTCTAATGCCTCTGGCTTGGCTAAGTAGAATTAGAAGCAGCATTTTGCTTCTTTCTATGTATAAATTATGTGCAGTTGTTTAAACGCAGGAACTCTTTCTGATTATTTTTTTGTTGCAATGTGAGAGAATGCTGCTAAGGGCAGGTGCCTCGCTGTGAGCGTGGTCTGTGGCTTAATGCATCACGGGAGCATCTCGTGGTGTCCAGCGTTGCAGGTGTGCCCTCTGCTTCCATGGCCACATCCTTTCGTTTGTTGAGGGAAGCCGTGGCAGTGATGTCCCTGCATAGAACGAAGTTGTCTCTTCAGAAAAAACACAGCAATGCTGCTGGAGAGTTTTGCATCAGGTTGAAGAAGGAGTCTGAACAGCTGCTTGAAATGGGTGTTATTCTGGAGACCACAAAGAGAAAAAGCTTTGGGCTTCAAATTGGAAAGGCATTAAAATGCGTGCCTGAAATCCTTCTGTGTTCAGCAGCCAGTCGTGCATTTACCTGGGATCAAAACCCAAGCTCTTGAAATGGCACTCCTGTGTCCGTCTGCATCCAGAGGGAGAGCGCAGGAGCAGGAGGAAGCAGAGCAGGTATGAGTGATGCTCGGATGGGAAAAGGCACGGGAGCCAGTGTGGTTTTAAATTTTTCCAGAGATTTATGGAATAGGGATTTGATTTGCTTGTTGATTTATTTCAGTCCACGAGTGAGAAAATACCCAAGACTGTGCTTTAACAAATTGGATGTCAGCTGCACTGAAACAATCAGTGGGGTGGGAAGTGAGCCAACTTTGCACTTCATTTTCTCTCGCTGTTTTAGGAGAGGCAGGGGATAGCTCTGACTGCTTTCCCACCCTGGGGGCGGCATGGGGTGAGGAAGCCATGGGATCCCTCTCCCTGGAGAACAGGCCTTATGAGGAGCGGCTGAGAGAGCTGGGGTTGTTTAGCCTGGAGAAGAGGAGGCTGAGGGGAGACCTCATTGCTCTCTACAACTACCTGAAAGGAGGTTGTGGAGAGGAGAGAGCTGGGCTCTTCTCCCAGGTGACAGGACAGGACAAGAGGGAATGGCCTCAAGCTCTGCCAGGGGAGGTTCAGGCTGGACATTAGGAAAAAATTTTTCATGGAAGGGGTCATTGGGCACTGGCAGAGGCTGCCCAGGGAGGGGGTTGAGTCACCTTCCCTGGAGGGGTTTAAGGGACGGGTGGACGAGGTGCTGAGGGGCATGGGTTAGTGTTTGATAGGAACGGTTGGACTCGATGATCAGATGGGTCTTTTCCAACCTGGTGATTCTATGATTCTAGGCTGCTGCTTGGTGTCCCAATGCGTGATGAGGACAGAGAGCCTCACACATGCCACTGAGGACTTCATACCTTGCAAACACCACTTTAATCTCCCTTTCGAGAGCCACTTGCCATGCCAAGGGGCACTTTGGCTTGCTCAGTTATGTCTCTGGGCTGTCTGGAAGCCCAGCCTGAGCTGGTACGTCCTGCTGGGAGATGAGCCCTGAGGGATGTACTTGACCCCTATGGGTCAAGTCCTATGGGGAGCGAGGCAAGCCCCGCGGAGCTGGCTCCAGCAGCAGGGAGGAGAAAGGAGTAAGGCCTGGGAAGCACCAGCCAACACCTCCCACTGTCTAGCTACACTTTGTCTTTAAGAAAATGCTCTGGTGCTGCATCTGCTCCGCTGGAGCAGGCAGTGAAATGACCACCATGTGTGGACGCACCACTGCGAAGCAGAGGGAAGCCCTGTGCCCTCGGCCGTGGCTCCGCGGCAGCTGCCTACGTGGCAGCAGGCATCAGACAATCCGCTGCGAGATGAACGCTTGCTGCACGTGGCCTCGCAGCCTGCACGGCAGCTTGCGATCGTGCCGAGACCGGGGCTGCTCTGGGGAAGGTTGCTAGTGCAATAATGTCATCGGGGGGTGGGAGGTTTGCTGTAATATTTTTATACCTGAAATAACCCCGTCATCGATGCGTTGGACTCAGCACATTAGTGTTTTGCCAGCATAGATATTTCAGCGAGGGCTGGTCTAAGCTGTAGCAGCAAAGCTCATTTCATGCCTCTATAAATGGCATGTGGACAAGGCAGATTTGCTGGTGTAGCTTATCATTGCTGGGCCAGTATCAGCAGCCTTTTCCTAGCAGGCACCTATCTTCAATTTAGACTTTGTCCCCAAGCCCACTCTATACCCAGAAGACTTTTGAATATCTCAGAATAACTGCTGAACGCCTTTTATCCAGCACTGCTTTTAAGCATTCAATATTTAAATACATTTTAATCATCCTAATATTCTTATTATCGCCCACACGTATTGCTGATCCCCAGAGTCGTTGTGGATGCAAGTTGGCTGAGGAGAGGTGAACTGCAAACCACTCTGCTCCCATCCTGGTCCTGGGAGCATCACCCAATGCAGCGATGCTGATGGGCAATAGGAGTTTCACAGTAACAGCCAAAACCCTTTTTAAATGTACCCTCAGTTGGCTGGTAAAAATGCAAAATGAGATATCCAGCTCTTCCAATGGCTGTTAAGGGGTGAAATATAAATTATGTATTTCTGGAGTCATACAGTGAGTTACTTTGCTGTGTGGAAATGCCACCACGTCTACAGTATTCCATTAATGAGCATGGAATAAATTATCTGTAGATGACATTTTTTAATTGAATCGCAATCTAATATCCCAGTAATATATTACAATAATAAGATTATTAATATGATTAAAGTATTTTTAAAACCTAAGCCAACTGAAATGCTAACACCTAGTGCTGGTAAAAGGCACATGATGTATATATGTCTCGTTGATTGTCAAAAATGGGCAGGTAATTTGGTGATGTTTGGCTCTGCGGTGTCATAAAGTTCCTCTCTGATGTGTGCTTGAATTCTGTTTCTTGTCAGTTTTAAATGTTTCCTCTGAACAACAGCAGTACTGGGGGCTACCTTAAGTGCAGGCGTAAGCGATAATATATTTTGCATACATCTCACAGAATATGTAGGTAATGATCGCGTGGAAAAACCTTAATTCCTTTCACGTTTCCTCTGGGAGAGGACTGGGCATGCAGCATCAGAGCCGAAATCCAATGGAGTTGAGTGAGAAGGTTTCTGTTGGCGTTGGTGAATTAGTTAGACTTGTTTATATGGGTTTAGGATTGGTAACTCTCCTTGGGTGACTTGCCTAAATACCACAAAGGCAGCATGGGGGCATAGTTAGGAAGCAGGGTTGACTCCAATGTGATGTAGATGTCTTTTGTTTGCCCTGGAGATTTGATGAATCACTTAAATAGACCCATCCTACCTCCTGTTCCATCACGTTAATTACTGGCAGGTAAAGCATTTGCTGTCAAAGCTGCAGGAAGGAAAAATACTTCACTGGCTTATAGCACTTGGTTTGTGTTAGTTACCTTGTCAGCTTACTACTTGTTAGCAGAAACGCAACAGCCACTGGTGGCAAATACACGTAAAAGATATAATTTTATATATAAAATATATTATATTTTCTATTTATGGAAGTCCTAAAATGGACTTTCCTGCTCAGCTTCATTAGGAATAAAGGACACAGCTTTAATTGCATCAGTTTGGAAGCTCAAGGATAATCTACAGCACCCTGACAACAGCACAATATAGGGTATCCCAGCCTTTTCCCACCTTCCTTCTTGCCTTTTTCTCTCTGCTCTGTATCCAAACAGACCACCCTCCACTGTGTAACCCAGGAAGATTGTCCATTGTTCAGCTTTTCCAGTGCCATGAGGTTCGGTCCTCAGGCTGAGAAGCACAACAACCTTCTGTTGCCACAATCTATTATAAAATTTATTACGTCTTAATTGATCTTTAATCGTCCTGGCTTGGTTAGCGCTTATTTATTACTGAGTAACACGTGCTCCAGAACCCATTGAAATAAAACCTATTCCAGGGATGAAACTGCTGACTGAAGACTCCCGCGACCAGTCACAGGGGAAAATAGCAGAGGCAGAATCCCATTAGATGAATGCCTGTAAAGAAGAAGCCAGCCTTCTGTGAACAGAAAGATAAAATGCAGTCATAATTTAAACTGTTTGATATAGTAAACAGTTAGATATGTTTTGCAAATTCCTTACCGTAGGGGTGAATCGCTCCCAATTCGTTCGCTGCACAAATATCGGGCTTGTCAAAGAAAAAGTATTTCCTGTGCATTTCCAGTTTGAGATTGAATGGGCCTGGGGGGAGCACGTACACTGAAGGTGCTTTAGGGGGTGTATGACTGTGCGTGCATCTATATAGACAAGTTCATACATTCATCCGCTGTGGACATCAGAAAGGCAGAGGCTGCCGACTCAAGAACTTGAAAGTCATCATATGGCAGATTTACAGTCAGGAAGAATTAAAATAAATCAGGTTGCAGGCAGTAGTAACGATCCCTGGTCATCAGCAGACTTTAAACCCTCTGTTTTTGGTCACTGGTGCTGAAGCTGCAGGGGCAGCTGGAGGCAGTTTGTGCTGGGGGTCGTGAGGTCCAGCTGCCTCCTTGGGGATGGGTTTCGTAGAGCAGAGAGAGAGTTGATCATGGAGAGAAGAGTCACAGAATGCCAGGTTGGAAGGGACCTCAGGGATCATCTGGTCCAGCCTTTTAGGTGATATATAGTTTAAGTGAGACGGTCCAGCACCCTGTCAGGCTGGAAGGGGTGCAGGGCTGGAGATGGAGGAGAGGGCTTCACTGGAGGTGAGTTAGGGCCAAGACTTTGAAATAAAACCGTTTCAAAAGGAGCCAAGGAAGGTCAAATGAGCAAGAAAAGAGGACAGTTTTGGAAGTGGATGGAACTTTCCACTCCTGCCCACCCTCAGGGGGGCTCGGGGTGCCTGGGTGCCACATGCAGCATGGGGCTGCCCCTACAGGAGCAGCCTCTGCTCAACCCATCCCATGGAGAGATTTTATTTCCAATTCTTATACCTTTGCCAAGCCAAATCCATTGGAGCTGCAGTGCTCCATGCCAAGAACCCGTTGAAAATGAATTTGTCTTTTTTATTTGCTTTCTGGAAGCTGCGGTGAGAATTGCTCAGCAGCTTTCGGTAACAAGATTAGAGAAATGTCCAGTGTTTAGTCCGTGCTACTGAAAAAAGCCCAAATCTTATTATTGCCACTACAGTGTGAAGCTCTAATACTGGATATTGCGCAGCATTGGATTTAAACTCAGCAGTTGGGCTGCACTTGGGGTCATGATTCTTTTTCTGAATTTGTCATATGTACAAAAAATTAAGCAAAATTTAAGAAAATTATGAGTCTTTGACAATGTTGCTTTAGGTGAGCGAGATGGTCAGTAGAAGGAACCTGGTGGGGTTGTTGCCTGATCAACTGTTATCCTGTAATTCTTATAATTGTACAAACTTCTGGAAAGTTTTGCGTTACTAAAGTTCATAAAACATTCACCGAAGAGTGATGTTTCCTTCTTCCCCTCCCAGTTTTTTTTCTATTATTTTCCACTCAAAATTACATTGATAGTAAATTCCCACCTGGTAGAGCAGCAGGCATCAAGTATAATCATTTATATCTCATTAGCGTTGAGCAACTTCCATGATCATGGAAGATAATCGGTTCAATTTGGAGAAATACAGTGCTTACAACCTTTGGTTGTACAGAGATGCTGGGGTGTAAGACTGCAGCTTTGGAATGATAAACATTTCTACACCACCTACAAGAAGGGTTCAAAACATTTAGGTTTTATTTTCTCTAGTTGTGAATCAAAAATCTGTTAGAGATCTCTGAGAGGGTTTGGGTCACAGTGCTTGTTAAGACAAGGATATTGGAGTTGGATCATGATTTGGGGTATTGTGTGGGAATTTCTTGCCTCTACAAACCCAAGCTTTAGCTTCTACAGGTCTTGGGGTGTTCCCATATTCCAGTACAAGGAATTTTCTGCTAAATGGAAATAGTCGGATTTACTAAATTATTTCACCCTGTGTTTGAGTCAGTGTCTTTGGTCTCCAAGTATAAAAACCTGCTGCTGGCAGAGCCAGAATGAAGCCTTCAATCACCGCAAACGGGATCAGCTGATGGCACCGTCACATTGAAGTGCCAGCCTGCTCCTCTCTAGGAAATCATTATGAGTAATTACACTTTTTAATTATAGCTCCTCTCAGAGCCTTACATATGCCCATAAACAGTACTAAAAATCCTTGACATCCTGCATGGGATGTTTCTCTGTCTGGTGGTGATTTCAGGGGATTTAACTTAAGTTTATAATCTCAGCTCGAAGCTGGAAGGGTAGAAATAAGCTGAAGGGAACCACTTTTCTGCTATTTTCTGTTATTTTCCATAACAAAATATCTCCATCTGCATCGCATAAGCACAAGAATGAACCCTGCCAGCAAGAGCCTGACCTTTTAGGGTTACAATTAACTCCCTTCCACCCTGCCTTTTATTTCAGCTTTTCTGGTGGGCAGAAAGATTCAGCGGTTTAATTTGTGGAAAGCCTGGGAGCTAAAGAACACGACCGGGAAGAAAAGCAGCAATCGTGGCTTTGTCATTTGAGGGGGAGGCTGACCCTTGTGCCTAATCAAATTTAGGCCTAAATATATTTTACCTTTATTGTGAAATGCCCTTCAGCTGGCACAAGAGCTCCTCGTGCCCTGAGCTAATGCATTCAGCAGCACAGGCTCTATAAGGTGAGAATTGAATGTTGTTGCCCCTTGACAGAGATGGAATAATAGTGTAATGCAACAGAACAGTTTTGAAATGCTAATACTTGCCACCTGCAACTTAATTTTATTTTTTTTCTTATTGCCTTTTTTTATGACATTTCACAGTCCCATAGTCTCAATAGATGGATCGGCGTCATAAAAATGACACACTGATGATTTAAGAAGGATAGTCAGGCTGAGTGAAACGGATGGAGTGCTTTAAGAGTGTCAGTTTAGCACCTATTACATAGGGTCAATGTTCATTTTCAATACATCATTAAAGCATCCTGCTAAATCACTCAGAAAATGTTCATGTTCTCCTTTTTGAGCCACCATGTTAGATTACAGGGATAATGAAGTGTAACTGCACATAAATGGCAGTATTACACAAGCATATTTTATTGTTTTCAGGGCCACTGTTTTAGGTTGTTCTGAATATGAAACATTAAAAAATCCACAATGAAATACTGAGTACCTCCTTAGGTGATAGTTCCCATACTTAGGTTTACAGTCAGCTACCAGCTCCATCAAATTTGATATCTAGTGAAGTCATTTTCCCACTCTATCAGTTTTACAATATACAGTGTTCACTAAACTAATATCAATAAAATCAAAACTGCTCTCAGCCTGGTAGCTAGTTCTTAAATTACATTACAGAAGATGTATTTCTATTATTTTGGGAAGAACCTGGGAAGCTCAGTTGTTTCAATAGAAGTCACTTTGCCAAGGTCATTTTGAGCGCAGGGTGATTTTTCCCGGTTCCAGACGCTCGTGTCAGAGCAGGGGCTCAGCGATACCTCTGTCATGATTGAAATTTTGATTATCAGGTTAAAATGGGGCTTTGGAAGGCGAGAATTGGGACTTAAGAACATAGAATGTTAAATATTTAAATAAGTCATTGTAGTCTATCCATAACGCTGACCCTTTCCACAGCGCGTGCTGCTAAGCACTTGCTACGAACCCGGATCCTGTCAGTATTGTATATTAATACTGAAAATATTAACTTCTGTTGTATTGAAGCAGGGAGCAGAATGCTGGCTTCACTCTAGCAGGGACAGAAAAAAAAAGTCAGGTTCCCTCAGGCTTATAAAATATTTATTTTCTTTTATTGCATTTTGTAATGGAAAACATGGCTTTTATTGACAGAAAGGTGATGCAAGTATGTCCCGAGGCCCCCGTTCTTCGTCCCACCTAATCTTGGACATCTAATTGAGCGGCTTAAATTAATACCTCAGTTACTTTGGACTTTCACTATCTTCATTAGACAGAGACTGATACCTGAGACTTTCTCTGTGTTAATTATGGAGAGAATCTTTGGTTTCAGAGCCCTAACTTGTAGAGCACATCTATCAGGAGTCATCTGTCCTGCTGGTTTGGGTTGTGTCGTTTTCATATGTTATAAATATGAAGGCAGAGTGAGCTGTGGTGTGGGAACAGAGAGTTTTGGGGGTATCATTATGGGCAGGATGGGGACCTGGAGAAGAGGAGAGAGATGAGAAGTGGGGTGCTGGGGGAGGGCCTAAGGGACAGGGGTCCCAGGGCATGGGAGACAAGATATGGCAGATTATTGGGTTGTATTTGCAGGAAAGCAATTGTTTGCCTAGGTTTTTTCTGGTTGGCTTTTCCTTACATAGAGGTGCAATTATGGGAGTCATATCATTTTCATCCCATGTGTCATAGAGCTGAACACACTGTAGGTCAGGACTCAGAAAGTGACCTTTCTTCTAGTTTTCTAATGTTTTTCTCCACTCCAAATTAGTGCAGATGTTCTTTTTGTCTGCAGTGCAGACAGAAGGGGCTGGCCAGCACGTGACAGAGCTGTGAGAGGTTTTGCAGAGAGTAAGAATCACGATGGGAAAGGCTCTAGGGTGGAAGAAATATCTGAACAGAGCAGAAGGTGGCACTGGCTGTTGTGCCATGGAGCCGGGCAGAGCAAAGGAGCTTTCTGTGGCAGCTAATGATGCAGACACTGCAGGTTTTTTAATGCTTCAGTTGGGAAATTCCTACCATTAACAAGACGTTTGTCTTAATGACAGGCTTATTTTAGAAAACGTTCAAAGCTAATAACTATACTCAATAATGATAGTGAACGTTATTGAGATTTCCCCATTCACCTGTAAAGGATTGTAAAAGTCTTCTACCCGACTGCCAATAAAGTCTTCTGCAGGCTGTATACTCTGCTGCTCAGCTTCTCTAGACCCTTCTTACCAGGACCTGCAGGGAAACATTACTTTAGATGGTGTTGGTTCACAAAACATGGAAGAGGTATGGAAAGAAAGGATTCTTACGTAAAGTTTTTTTCTCATTACAAATAAAGCAAGTGTGATCTGCAGTGGAAAACTTATGTGAAGAGCAGAGGGTCATATTTCTGTTCCCAAGATCAGTGGGTATTTAAGTACATGGTATTCCTTCTCCAGGACAGATTTACATGGGTTCCTTTCAGGAATGAGACCACAGCTCTGCTCTTCTTCTGTTGGATCAGCTTCCACTCATGGTTCAAGGTTGGCACAAGTCATCTGTCCCTTCTCCCCCCACCCTCCTGAGCTCTGGGGAATAAGCCTTTCAGCTTGAACTGGGATCGGGGAGCTCCCCCTTTGTTTGGGTCCAGGGAAAAACATTTACATTTGTATTTTTGGAGCAAATTAGTTTCTACAAAGTCCACAGAAATGGTCCTGTTAGCTATGGAATTTGGTCCTAATTCGGAGACAATTTTCTTGTCCTTTGAATTTATTTGCTAGCCTTCCCTTTGGAAACAAGCCAGCAGTCCCTCCATATTCTTGACTTCAGACCTGAAAAAAATATTTTTGAAGATCTGTTTGTTTTATTTTATGAAGCTGCTCTGATTTCTCCAGTCTGCCCATATTTCCTTATTATAGCACTCTCTTACTCTTTGTGAGCATGGAAATATATCAGTAGCATTAGGTTTTCAATCCTTTCGCATTTTGAAAGCTTTGATGGGTAATCCCGATATTTTCCTCTTAAGGTAGTGAAGATGTTATTTATGCCCTGCCCTCAAGCTCTCTTGTCTCAGGCTGGTTCTGGGGCTGCAACGTCCATTTCACAGGTCAGCAACACTCTGCTCCTTGCCACGGCCACCTAAGCATAGTAAGAAGAGAAGTCGCGATGTTTTGCTTGCTTTCTCATGGCATAATAGCTTTGTTTTGTTTTTCTTACTGTGCAGTAAATGGTGTTTGCAAAGGTTTCTGTTCAAAATAAATTAATAAATTAATACTCGCGTCCTGTTGAGCGTTGCGCATGGCTGCAGCAGTTAGCAGCTGCTCCCTCGATAGATTCTTTGCTCATGGGCTAATTATTTCATGTCTGTCTAGGCTGATCAGCAGCTGATTTCTGCAGCTGCAGTTTCTTGTGTCATGCAGAACTTCTGGAAGGCAGCTCTAGCCTTCTTTGTGGTTTGCTCTGCTTCTAGACTTTGGGAAGCCTCGTGACCTTTGTGGTTTTTCTGTTGCAACAGAGAAGGGACTGTGCTTGCCCGAGCTCCAGCACGGAGCATGCAGCTATTTCTGCCCCTGCCATGGGGGGCTGTCCCCAGGCCAGCTCTGGCCATGGTTCATTTCATGGTTTGTGAAGTCAAGGACACCGAGGGAGCTGCGGCACCTCTGCGGGAAGCAATGCAGCCATGAAGATGTGTTCACAGGCTGCCGTGTCCTGCAAAACTGGTCATTAAAGCATCTGGAGCACAGGAGCTCCTGCGATAAAATACAGCCAAAGAATTTAAGTATTAGCTTGAGGATTGCTGTGCTGTCTGATTTAATGCTTCTGGCATTTTACTGACAGGTCAAAGACAAAAGTGATTCTGTTAAGAAGCACTGTACTTGCACAGAAATGTTGCGGCTTTTTAAAAGATGATTATTCAACCTATTGTATGCAAGATTGTACAGCCATCATCTCTTTTAGCAGCTGGCCCTCAAACATCATCTCTAAACCTTTGAACCAACGATTTGTACTATATGTCTTGTCATTTCTATGGCAAACCTTGTTCCCCTGGTGACCTTAGCGTGAATTAGTCAGAAGAAGGCATTGTACCTCGGTTAGAACAAACACAGGATCCTGAGCGCTGGCAAAATTTAATTCTGCAGGCTCAGACATGGTCTCATGGCTTGGGAAAATTGTCAGTTGTATCGATGGGTCAGCATAGCTCTCCCAGCTGAGCTGAACGGTTTTGGACTGATTCGTATACATCCCTGCATCTGAATGTTATGCCACTGTAAAACAAGATACTCAGGAATAAAACTTTAAAGGTTGGTAATAAAAAGGTAATAAATGGGGATATACAATAGGCTGATGAGAAACTTCATTTATTTCCCTGAGTTATGGATGACCTCATAACTCATGAGTGGTGGAGCGAGGTGGAGTTATGAAAGTCATGAAAGGTCATCAATAACAAGTGGAAATAAATGAGTTAGTCTATTGTCTTTTCTGTTTGCACACATCACCCGATGATAAACGTGACAGCGGTGTTGGGATGATGAGGTTGGGAGGCAGCCCGGGAGGAGTGGAGCACCCTGCAGCAGAGCTGCCAGGACTCCAGCCCCAGCCCTAGGACACAGGGCCATCTTCTCCATCCCAAGTTGAGGATGAAGAAAAGCTTCTGGCTGAAATAGAAAAGAGGCAAGGAAGGTGCCAGCAGAGCCGAGGAGGTGACTTGTTGTCCTGTTCCTAGAAGGTAGCATACCCAAATTTGTTTTTGGGATACGTAGCTGGTGCAGGTCTCCAGGGCACACGTAAACACCAATCAAGGATCAGAAGACAACAGCAATACTGACTCAGATGACTTATAATGTAACATAGCATGAAGGTGCAGAAAATCTTTTGATGACACTTCTTGTGTTGTTAGATTTTCAGTGATCATGTATTTTAATCCAGCCCTCAGACTCCTCTCAGACTGTATTTTCAGATTCAATGGTAACTGTGTCCTCTGCTCTCCTGCAAACCCTTGCAGAAGCCAAGGTCAAACCAAGACATGACGACCACTGAAAACTCAAACCTTGCTTACATTTTAAGACAAGTGCTCCAAGAAGGCAGCTGTGCACGTGTAGCTATTCCACCCGTAATAGGATTATAAAGTAATCTCGGAGCGGCTGGAAGAGTAACCTTGGGAAGCAAGGCTTGTGTCTGGTTCTGGTTCAGATACGCTGTGTAAATGCAGCTAAATAACGTCTGTCTCTGCTTCAGCTCGCTATCTGTAAAGCGAGGAATTTTACGTTCTTTCCATAAAGGAATATTACTGGGGAGAGAAAAAACCCCAACTATGAATTGTGCAGATAGTCTTGTCCTGGAGAGACAACCACAGAGCAGTACTCGAGTGGAAAGTCACTAGGGCAAACTAAAGAGTATTTTGATGAGTCAGTTAAAGAGCCAACACTCTTCCTGCTGACAGAGTATTGAACTTCAAAATTTGGTTAGAAGGCACTGTTTTGCTGACAGTACTGTCTTTCAGAGGACATGCAAAATCAACACCTGACCATCTGTAGTCATTAAGATTCACCCATAACATTTTTTGTAATAGAGGGGTTGTTGTTAACCTTGACATCCTGGATGTATTCCAGTTTCTCCCACTCTGCATTCGTCATCAAACATAAACTACTTGCATCCTGTTCTGTCATGGAATGCCCTTTGAGTCTTGGACTTTTGCTGTATTTCAAGCCTCAAGAGCAAGCACAGGTTTGCATCTCCCACCGCCGTTACACCAAACTAAGTTTCAGTGATGTGGTCTACATAGTCCTAGAGTGAGGCTGCTTCAGACCTAAATTTTTCCAAAGAGACCAACACCGGCAGGTTTCTCCTTTAGTGCTCTGGCAGAGGAGACATCTAGGCTTCTTCTTGGGGTGATCTTTAAGGAGATACATGGATGGTGTGTGGAGCACTTGTGCCATGTATTAATGGGAGACTAGGAAGGAGGGCTCTCCTGACTTTTATCTTCCAACCTGTGTAACAATGCAGGAGATAAGCATGCTTTTTCCTTAAACATGTAGCATAAATGTTGATGAGCAGTTAATATCCTCAGGTATTGCTAAGTGAAGACATTAGGAGACAATAGTTTTAAGGAAGTTTCTACACTGTGGTAGGCAGTATTACAGAAGGTCAAAATGAAATATTTCTGTGCTTCCTTGCTTTAAAATATTAGGGAGCACTGATCTACCTAGTTTGGTGTCCTTGGCTTTTCTCCTTCCTTCAATCACTATTATCTTTAACTTGGGAATAAAGGCTCCATTCAGTCTGAAAGGAGCAGTTCTGTTGTGGTTTATGAATGCTTTGTTTGCTCAAACATCTGAAATATATTACTCTGAATCATTAAGAGCCTTTTTTCACAATACGTCCCTGACTACAGTTCTTCATCCTTGACGTTTCCTATGTAAGCATTGCTCTTGATTTATACTGAGAGTTAATGATTTGCGGTGCATGAACTGTAATGAGATAGCCATGGCTTCAGAGGGGGGATTTAAAATTTCAGGCATCGCTTTAACCTGGGGCAAAGAACAGAGGTGCCTATAAAAGTCAGTCTTTGGTGCACGTCTTGAGACACCGCTGATGGGCTTCATAGCCAGGTGCATTCAGTGGCTCACTGCAGGGGGGCAGCCAAAGCACCGATGGGCAAGGATCATTTCCAAGACCATTTGACCGATCCGGCAAGGTTTATCAAGTGCAACATTTGTGCAGTGAGCCAGCTGACCACCACTTTGCAGAGGGTCTGAAGGAGTTTTCCTGGAAAGCTTCTGCTGCCTGTGGTTGGAGGTGAGGTTTGCCTCGCTCATCGCAGTGCTGAGCGCTGCAGTCTTCTGCTCTTAATGAAATGGGGGTGGAAAGTTACAGTCCTCCTTGATCTGACCTGGACTGAAAGAGCTCTTGGCTTTTGGCATTGGTTGGAGACTAACTAAATAATAGCTCCATAAATTGCCATTAATTGTTTACCCAAATTAATAATAATACAGTTAAGCCAATTAAAAAGTGTAGGATTTGAGATTGCTTTGAACAGCTATAAGCCACAAAGGACTCTACGTCAATTAAAGTGCTGCAGAAGGCTTTTCACTGAATGCCCTGCAGGTATGTGTTATATCTTAGGGAATGAATGTCATGTTACGTTTGTGGAAATCATTTCATTATCAAAGCCATGATTTACACAACGGGTAATGTATGCTGGCGTGAACAAACCAACCACTGATCTTATTAAATACTTGTATTGGCTGCAGGTTTTACGCTGGGAATTTTTAACTTTGACATTACCTGCGCTTTAATACTGTTTTCTGCAGTTTTCCTGTCACAGAGAGATTATTTAGGTAAGATATTTGCAAGAGCACTTGAGCCATCAATGCTGATGTTCTGCGCAAGATAATGGCTTTTTATGATGTACTAATTTGTATCTGACCTTTGAGGGAATGAATATGGTTTAGATGTTGTTTCTGTGTCTTTGCACAGCTGTGTAAAGTAGAGGGGGAGGAAGGTTCTGGTTCAGGGAGGAGCCAGCTATGAGGAGGGACACCTCAAATACTGTGTTCACTTTTGGGCCCCTCACTACACGAAAGACATTGAGGTCCTGGAGCGTGTCTAGAGAAGACCAACAGAGCTGGTGAAGGGGCTGGAGAATGAGAGTTATGAGGAGCAGCTGAGGGAGCTGGGGTTGTTCAGCCTGGAGAAGAGGAGACTGAGGGGAGACCTTATCGTTGTCCACAACTGCCTGAAAGGAGGTTGTAGAGAAATGGGTGTTGGTCTCTTCTCCCAAGTGATAGGCGATAGGACAAGAGGGAATGGCCTCAAGCTGCACCAGGTGAAGTTCAGTGTGGACATTAAGAAAAATTTCTTCAGTGAAAGGGTTTTCCAGCACTGGCACAGGCTGCCCAGGGAGGTGAATGAGTCACCATCCCTGGAGGTGTTTAAAGACGGGTGGATGAAGTGCTTAGGGATATGATTTAGTAGTGGACGGATACGGTTGGACTTGATGCTCTCAAAGGTCTTTTCTGACTGACCGATTCTATGATGCCGCTTCAATCGCTTCTTGGTTGCGGTGGTGTCACGATGTGCCTGTGGACTTGCAGCCTGGGACAATTTCTGGGTTTTTCTTCACACTAAGAGTGAATCATTTCTTGGAAAAACAGAGCATCTGGTTGATAATATTTGTGATGAGCACTGTGTTAAAGATGTTAAAAAGAAACGTCTCCCACACTCTTGATATGATGAACTTTGTTACTTGTGGCCCTTGGTGCGTGGTGGTTAACACTTGCAAAGAATTTAGCAGTAAGCAAGCTTTCATTTGGCCCACTTGATTTCTAGGCTGTTGTAAATTAAATATATGTTTAAAGATTGTGTTTGTGTTTAAGGTATAGACTTAACCAGCAATAATTCATTATATATAGTGCAATGAGCATTCCTCAGGTGTCAGGTTTATTGAGCTGATTTTAATTTGCGATGATTAAATGTAAACAAGGCAAGTACGTACTGCAGTCAGCCTAAAAAGTCAATATTTAACAGCCGTTACCAAAATGGTGATCCCTGGGACTGTGTTCTGTTAGTACAAGAGAAATCTCTGCGTTGAGGTCTATAATCACCTGTACAGGGAGGAGGTGGGGGGGGACCACAGAGATATTCAATATCACATCCAAAGAGATAATGAGATACAGTTGGTGGAAATAGAGAAGAGAACAATTATAAAATAGAGGGGGAAAAAAACCATTTTCATAGGAAGAAGGAATGGAAATATGTACATTATCTTAACCACTGTCGGTTGGAACGGGTGATGAAAAATGTGTTGCAGCAGAGCAGAGGTGGGCTGAGGGCTGCAGGGGGAGAGGCAGCCCAGGTGGGGCTGAGCTTTACGATGCAAACCCAGAAGCAGTCTGCACAGATTTGCACAGGGGAAATTACTTCTCAGGTTTTGGCACAGAAATTCTTTGGGTGAGAAGCAACAGAGGACATCTCTGCAGAGCCAGGAGCAGAACCACACTGTGTTTTGTCCCCATCAGCGTTTGCCAGACCGGGGAGGCAGAAAGAAGGTAGATGTCAAATCTGGAGGAGATGGGAGGAGCTGTGCCTGTGAAATAGGGAAGGGAGACTGGGCTCAGCACTCCATGGGGTGAATAAAGCTTGGCAGGTAGGGGAGGTTTTGGCCAGGTGAGAGCTGGGAGCAGGCTGGAGCTGAGCAGAAATGATGCACGGGGGCTAAAAAGTACTTGGTGCCAACTAATCCCTCTCTGAGGCCACGCAGCTTTCTCAAAGCGAACATGTCAAAGGTGCATAGGAGCATTTCTGAAGCGGATTTGACTGTGAAGAGTGTTACAGAAATATCCAAGGAGAAATGACTTTCTGCCTTCAGAGCTGCATTTGAATAGTTGGAAATAAGATTGAGGGTATAAGATCAGAAAAAAACAAAATGTTGAGTAGCTGCTCTCTAAATAAGCCCTGTCTGTTCTGAGCAAAAATAGTGTACGCTGATGTGATTAAGAAGGGCATGCGTGCAGTCCAAGAGACAGAGGCTGTCTCCGCTCTCCTTTCCTGCAGTTCCTTCCCTTTGCAAGCTGAATGTTCTTCTAATGCCAGGGGGTTTTATGTGACATAAGGCTTATAAGCCTGAATGATAAAGAACAGCTTCTATAAATTATTTTGCTCTGCAGATTTCAAAGTTTCAAGAACCTGATGTCAGTCGGTACACAAAGTATGACTAGCCACATTTGATTTTGCCAGCATATCTTGCTTTTCAATATGCCTTTTAATATGATAGTCTGGGTGATTTGTTTTTCCTGTTACTTTCAAGGATGCAGCATTTATCATTCTTACATTACTGGAATTTAAGTTTCTCACAGCAGTAGCTGCAAATCTCTGCATCAAAGTATTTTTGTGTAATTAAATTTCAGTTTTCTCAGTGGATTTTATCTGTGAACCTCTAGGGGTTTTTAAAAAGAAATCCACAGACATGACACACTTGTGGGTATTCGTGTGGCCCCTCTTACTGCAGTTTTCAAATGTGTTATTCCCAGAGAGGTCTTTTCCACGGGGGAAACTGCAGCAGAGCAGGGCTCCCTGCTTTTTCTGGGCAAGAACTTAAATCTTCTTCTCCTGCCATAAGACCACCACTCATCCCCACCTCTGGAGCTCTCTGCAGAGGTTTCCTCTCCACTGGAGAAGCTGCCTCGGTGCCTGCGTGAAACCTGTGCTCACCCCTTCCCTGCTAGTCCCTTCCAAACCTTTTGTTGTCCATCCCGCAGTTCCCTGTGGAGACTAAACCCACGGAAACCACGAGCTACGCTGGGTCTGAAATGCTGATTCATAGTTTTGTTAGGAAGCCCCAGCCACCTGCCAGGCATCGTGCAGGAGCGCTGATGGATTGACCAGCCCTTTCCATGCGGTTGTTAACAGGCTCTGAACTGCACGGGCTTCGGCTTGGGAAAGGTTTAACCAGGAGAAAACTCTCTCTTTAGTGTTTGCTAGGAATGGTCGGACTCGATGATCCGGTGGGTCTTTTCCAACCTGGTGATTCTATGATTCTGTGATTCACAACAACAGATAAGCTGGTAGCACAACCCAGGAGATTTTCTTTGGATACTGTTATTTGCTCTCTGGTGTCCCTTCACCCTCTTCTCCAGAAGGAAATGTTATTTAATGACCTATTTCTTTGCGCATTGCTGCTGTTTTTCTACACATTTCCAACTTTCTCCTAAACTTAGACAGTTTTGAGTATGGTAAGGACATGGGCGAGAGCACTGATGCAGAAGTTTTTATCAACCGATGTATTTTTAAAATACAAGATGTTATCTGGATAAATATTGCTGCAGAGCAACCTTGCTGTAACCTTGCAAGGTGCCCCCAGCCAGCTCTGCGCTGTGTGTTCCAGCTCCGGAGCTGGAGATCTCTGCAGCGCGTGGTACCTCAGCCCGAGTCCTCACCCTCCAGGGCAGGGCTGGCAGCACCAGCGGTGCCATCAGGAGAAATGCATCCTCAAGATGCACATTCTGCTGAGCCCTAGTGTCTCTATGTCCATAATTCTGCTTTGCAGCCTGGAAGGCAGCATTTCTGCTCATATTATGCAAGTTCTACGTCCAGCCAGGGCTGCATGGCATAAATATCTGTGTATGCCCTATAGCCACTCGCTTTTTATTGCATTGTTTTTCCCCTGCTTATGTAACTGTAATTTACAAATGAAATGTGCTCTGATTTTTATACTGCTGGCTTGGGACCCGGAAAGCTGTTTGTAAGGAAAAAAATGCCAAAAGCCTTGGAGAGAGACTGAATTTTGACTTTAATGAGGCAAAACCCAAATGGGCAATGGCTGGAGTGGAAGTCGAAGGAGGGAGATGAAATAACTCAGGTTCTGCCTTGGAATGGCGTGAGCTCAGGAAAGCAGAGTCCTTGCATTTATTAAGTATCCTGAGTGGAGCTACAGTCAGAAAAGGTGGAAAATCCATACGAACACCCCAGCTAAATTTGCAGTCATCCATAGAAAGAGCAATGAAAGTTCCATGAAGAATATTTCTAACGCTTATTTACAACTCGAAAGGTGTGCTGTCACCGATTTGGTGCTTTATGGATGCGGTAGATGTGGGAAATATGAAAGAAATAAATGCACCTGATTTTAAATGCTTGGGATTTTTTTTAGAAGCCCTTGATGTGGGGTTTAGAAGCAGTGTGGGGCGCTTTTTTGTTTCGTGGTTCATGCATTTTTCAGTGTATCGCATTCATTCCATAATGCTGGCCGAGAACTCAAAGTAAAATGAACAGAGAGTGAGAGATTTGAGCCATTCAGTGCAGCCATTCTTGATGTCTCAGTGATTTTAAACTATATGTGAATGCTTCTTGAACCCCAAATACCCCGTGGCCTGACTTGTCTCTATTTTTGAAGTAATTTACGTACACATTACAGCTGTTCCCACAAGTCATGCTGGACTTAATGGTCTGACAGTATTTCCATGATAAACCCTAGGGGTTTATAGAGCAGCCATAAAAATTCACTCCAGGGAGAAACTTGGCATGCCACATCCTCCACCAGAAGCTATCTTTTTCTGCTTTAAATCAGGTATAAATCAGTTCAGCTGCTGTAACCTACAGAAGTTACAGAAAAAAAAAAAGTTTAGTGGTTTCATATGGTTATTTGGTCCTCTGAAACTCTGAAATACCATAATTTAAATATAGATAGTGGCTGTTCTTTGCTTTGAAAGAACCTGGCCATGCTAGAGAGTTCTCCGTTTCAAAGCTCAGGAATTTCTGAAAGACCAGGAAAAACTTTTAAAGTCCTAGAAATGCTGAAATAAACCTTTTACAGGAGACAGTTCTAGCTTTTGTGGCAGTGAAACAGCTGATGCTAATTATGTCTTTAATTCCGGTAGGATGGAGAGTAGGAAACACAGGGAGCAGCTCTAACACTTCACATCTGTCCCAAAACCCCATAATGTTCTTTTTTCCTGTGGATTCAGTGAGCGATCTTAAAACTGCTCTTCTATAGTTACGAGGACAGGCTGAGAGAGTTGAGGTTGTTCAGCCTGGAGAAGAGAAGGCTCTGGGGAGACCTCAGAGCAGCTTCCAGTAGGGAAAGGGGCTCCAGGAGACCTGAGGAGGGACTTTTTCCAAGGGCGTGTAGTGATAGGATGAGGGGGAGTTGCTTTCAGTTGGAAGGGGGAAGATTTAGATTAGACATTAAGAAGAAATTCTTCACAAAGAGGGTGGGGAGGCCCTGGCCCAGGTTGCCCAGAGCAGGGGTGGCTGCCCCGTCCCTGGAGGGGTTCAGGGCCAGGTTGAATGGAGCTTGGAGCCCCTGATCCAGTGGGAGGTGTCTCTGCCCATGGCAAGAGTGGCACTGGATGGGCTTCAAGGTCCCTTCCAACCCAAACCATTCTATGATAAATTATTCAGAGAGGCAGAGGACACTATATTGATTTTTTTGACTGGTCTTAAGAAAAAGGAACAAATCTCTTGAGAGTCCATCTTTTGAGGCCCATGTTTAACTGATGTGACTACCAGAAGTAAATCTGAGAACCTACTTGTCCATTAGTGGTTTTATTTTTCAGATTAATAAATCAAATGGGAAAATGCGTGGCTGTTACAATCTAGGCAGGACGCTGTTGACACAACACAGGAATATTTTATCAAAAATTAATCATATCAACGTTGCTCTCAATCTGTGGGAAATAGGAATTTAAAATAAAAACAAATGCATTTATGTAAACTGTTCTCTCAAATAGATGACTTATGCCTATTTACATAATGAATCCATTACTTATCACCCTCAGGAGATTAGATAATTAAGCACTGAACAACTTATATTTATTCATGTACTTTCAAGAATGAATGAATTATCCCTTTCTGCACAAACTAAATGTTCTCCCTCTCATTAGTAACAGGAGGCCAGTGATGGGATTTTGTGATGGAAAGTGTGTTGCTTGTTTTCTTTAAAAATAAAAAAGAAAATTATCTCTAGAATAGAGCATATAAAGAAGCTGTGTTTGGTTAAAAGTCAATATAAATGATATTTAGCAAATTTATTAGCTATGTCAATGGCCTTGATACAAGTTCATATGGGAAAGCTGGGCTTCTTTTCTTGAATGTGTATAATTTTTGAAGGATTTTGTTTAATTTTTGTGTAATTTAGATAAATACCTAAGCAGCTGTTTGAACCCAGTTTGCTTCTCCAGATGTAGACGTTCCTAGTGCAGGTGGCTCTGTTGGAGTAGCTCGTGTGAAGTTTCTCTATAGTCAGTGTGTGAAATTGGCCTTTCTTGGGAGCAAATCACCCCACCCTGCAACGTGTCTGAGCCAGGAGGGTGACCCAGGGCCCTACACGGGCTCTGAGGGGCATTGAGACACCAGCTTGGAGATGGTATCAGGCTCCAGGTCTCTGAAGTTCAGGAAATCTGAATGCATCCTTGCAGAACCGATCAAGAAATGTCCGTGATTGCTCCCAAATGCAACTGCTGGAAATGACGTTCATCCTCCCTGGGGATAATTCTTCACTCTTCCAAAGGGTTCAGTGGAATATGCAGGTATTTCATAGGAGCAAGGGCAGTTTGATCTGCATGTAAAGTCCTATTTCCTCTTAGTTAGAAGCTGGACCAGACACTGACATGAGATTTCACCCTTCCCCTTCAAATTAAGCTTTGTTTTATTCTGCATATTCTCATTATCTAAATAATCAACCACTCTGAGCAAACAGATCTAGTGAAAAATGTCCCTTCCCATGGCAGGGAGTGGCACCAGATGATCTTTGAAGGTCTCTTCTAACCCAGACTGTTCTAGGAGATGTCAGTGATCATGTATTACGCACACATGTGCTGTAGGAAAAGTAAAAGGCATTGTGATAGTTAATTGTTTCAGTAGCTGCTTTTCTCTTACATTTAATCTAAAAGTCATGGTCATGCAGACTAGAAGAGTTGTTCAGCTTGACAGGGATGAGAGACAGGGTCTTGTCCTCTAGCAGCGCGCCAGAGCTGGATATCGCCGGTGATTTGCACACATTTATTCTGAATTCCATAACAAGACAGGTTTTCGCTTGAAGTGCAAGGTTGGGACCTACCTCGAGGAGTCATAGCCTGTGGCCTCCAAGAGTAATGACAGAAGAGGGCTTGAGGTACTAAATTCTATCATACAGCTAGAAATATGATTATGCCTTTTTATGACTTAGAAAACAGCATTACTAATTTAGTAGAGAATTTACAATAAAACACTTCCTGAAGTAGCATGCCCAAGGTTCTGAGGATTTATAAATTACAGTAAGAACTTGAATTATTGCAATTACAGAATAAAGCTGAGAGATGAACATTTCTACTTGGCTTTAGGAATCATTTTATTATTCACACTAATTAAGCTCACAAGCCTTAGAGGAATGCTGCATTGTGGTACCTCTTTTTGAGGGAATCCAAAGTCCTAAGATGTCCCATGGAGGCCAGATGGACAGTGGGGAGGTCACACCAAAGGTTCCCAGAGGTAGAGCCAGCTCTTGATGGTGTTTTTCATCAATTATAGACCAGAAGCCTCATCCCGATTGCCTGCTCTGAACTGATGCGGAAGCTGTAGGAATTCTCTGGGTCAATTGTGAACAATTTGATTCATGTTCATTAACAGCTCTAATGTTTTAATTAATAACGTAAACATTTTTAGTAGGATGACTGGCTTTCCTGTAATTCTAAGTTTTCGTTCAGAAAATGGAGTTTTCTTTTGGGGCTGGGGAACGGATAGTCCTTCCACCTGACTCCAAACAGGTGAGAAGACAGCAAATACTGTAAGACTGGCTTGTTGAACCTTAATAACCAAAACCTGATAGCATGGCTACATTTCTTCTGGAGACAGTCCTAAAAATAGCCAGTGTGACAGGTTGGTGAAGGCATGCAAACCCAGGCTGATTTGTGTGCTAAGGTTTTTATTGATTCATTTATTTGGTCTATAGAGCAGGGTAGTAACTAAATCACATGCTAATGCGAGTAATTTATAAGTGTATTATGCAGTACTTTGCAGATTCAGATGCACTGTGAACTGCCCTTCATTTCTTTTAATCTCTCTCAGCAGTGAATAATTAGATGACCACGTCTCATCCTAGGGTCTCCCAAACAACATCACCAGAGTCACTCTATGACCAGCCCAATCTCATGTTCAGTTCTGCATTTATAAATACATCTCACTTACAACACGATCGTTTTAACCTCCATTAGCTGCACTCAGCTCAGATTTAAGAGGGTCTAGAATTGTTCTCCTGTCTCTTTGCAAAGCCAAATACATCTCATCAAAATTATTGTGGGAAAGGTAGTTATAAGAGGTATGTCCTGTTTTTTTTCCTCTGATTCTTTAAGTATTTTGATTTCCTTGAATAAGTTAGCTGCTCGCCTGGGAATGTATCGAGGTAGAGAAGACTTTTATCTATTGAAACAAACACTAGGATCACCATTGACCTTAGTGATGCAACATTGGTCCAGAAGGCAATAAACAGATTTTACTAACGCAATGCCGCGCGTAAACAGCTGCAGGACTTGGGGAAATGAGGGAGGTTGCAGTTTGCATCGGATTAAATCATTCCCGACTTGAACCACCGCTGAAGAACTGTGATGCATTTAGGGCTGTGCTACCCATGCTTCACTTCACAAACAAGAGGTCTGTTAGCTCAGGAGCGTTAATTTGGGGGTGAGAATGTATGCTTGAGAGTTTCTTTGAAAGCCATCCTGCTCTTGCTTCAAACAAGGCTGCGTTTTGGTTTGTTGTCTCCCTGCTGAGAGGAAGTTACAGAGTTGAAAAGGTTTTGCCTTGTCCCCTAAGCGGAATCTAAGCAGTAAAGACACTTACTCTGTATTCTGTTTTAACAAGGTAAAATATCCATGAACAAGTGTAACTGTGATTAATGGTAGCAACACCGTATTAAAAAGCATACTTTCTTTAGATATAAGGTAAAAGATCTAATTAAGGATACTAAACACTTGTTAAAGTGTGAAATCTGTTTCTGTGCGTAGTGTAGCAAGAGCCAAGGCAGGCAGGCAGCCGACAGTTACTATGTAAATTATCTCCTCGCAGTGCTAAATCAACGAGTTTTTCTGCATAGATGCTCATTCCAGGTTGCTCCCTGTAATGACCTCAATTATACATGTCTTCATTGTGAAATTATGATTGCCTTTGGTGGGCTGCAAGTGACAGCAGAGGAAAAGATTTCCATGATAAAACAGCACAACAAGTAATACCTGCTCGCATTAGTATGCAAAGGTGCAGTGCGACTCCAGCTTAGCACCTTAAGAAAGAAAATTGGAGCAGAGGAAGGGCCAAGGAAAGTGTTCGACAATATCTTGACATTTTTAACAAGAAAAGGAATTAGTAAGTCTTCATGTTCTCACATGTAGCCATGGGACCTGGCGTTGCAAGAGATTTAAGGTAAGAACATCAGATGGCTACACCTGGGTCACCAAAGGTCCACGGTGCTTTGCAGCCTCTCTCAGGCTGAATATAACAGCAGAGAGAAAAGGTGTGGGAGACAGGACAGAGCGATCCTTGCCCTCAGAAATCTCTCAGCAGCAGCTGCTGGTACCCAGGGAGTGATCCCTCACCCTCCTGGCTGGGGGAGACGGGTTAGAAGGTGGCACTGCCCTAACTCTTGGAGATGCACAGTTTTCAGGAGCTGAGCTGCTGCCATCACCAAAGAGAGTTTGCAGCATCCTGACTGCCTTTTACTGACCTTGATTTTGGCACAATACCTGATTGATGAAAGATAACTTCAGGACCTCTGATACGCAGAGACATGGTTACACCCGTTCCTTTTTAAAGGTGATTATTACAAAGGATTTGCCTCTGCCTTGAGCTACTACGAATTGTGTCAGGAGTGATAGCATCCCATTCTCTTACGATAACATCTCTCTCCGATGGCAGAAGGGTTGGCAGGAACCTCTTTTTATTTCTGGCTGGAATAGACTGAGGAGTTGCTTCAACTGAAATCCTGGAGAGGAGTACCAGGTTTGACAAGAGTTGATAAATATGATCAGTTGGGACTGATACCGATTGAATCTATTGAATATAGAAAGCTGTTTTGCATGCATCATCCTGCAGAATTTCCAAATGAACATAAAACTGCTCGATTTTAGAACCAAATTCCATTCCAGCTTGTGTTCTGCAAGTGAGTGCACTTTGAATATTGCCCATTTGTGCTGTTCAGTTTTGTATGCGTGGTAAAAATCCTTTTATCTCCTAAAGGTTTTTAAAGCTGAAATGAACAGCATCCAATACTAAATCTAGAGGCTCTATGCGAAATTATTGTGGTGACTTGAATAATTATTACACATAAATCCAACTAGCAATAGTGTGTCTAAGCTTTATAACTGAAGCACGATGTTCTGAGTTTCTTTAAAGTGGTTTTTAAAAGCCCAGCCCTTGCATCCTCTTAGGGAACCTCTGTTTTCTCCCTAATGCACCTGGTTTTGTAAGGAAATATTTTCTAGTGAAAGCAAAAAAAAGCAATGACTGAAGTTACACAAAATAGCCCCGAATTAGTAGAAAAGCTTTAGATGCTAATAAGGTGCCCTCAAACATACTCCGTAGGAGAACTCGAAAAAGAAGCATTTGTATCATTAAAGTGGTCTGTACTAATTACATGCTCTAACATAAAAGTCATCTCTTGGCCTGATGTGGTTCATCCAAGAATGGTCTCCATGCAAGGTGTCTTCTTAAGTAACAGTTAATGTATTTTTCATTACTGTTCTTCTAAAATATAAAACTGAAGCCTTTTCAGCTACCATTTGGAAGATGGGCAGGAAGCCTTAAATTCTACTGCAACAAAATACTCAGAAAATTTTGTTGAAGAGGGAGCTGATGGGAGCCCATCGTTAGCCAGGGAACTCAAGGCAGTGTGAGAAACAGCAGAGGGAATTAAGGAAAACAGCAGTAAGATGAAAAAAACAATTCTCTCGTAAATTAATGACCCTCTATTTCATTTCTCCTCAAGAAAAGATGTCCTCATTAGCTCTACTCCATGCTACAAATTATTGTAATTATCAGTTCTTCATCCTGTCAAGTGCACTCCAAGTATTTTATTCACAAAAAGTAGCTCTCTTTTATGCAGAAAACAGCTGCGTTATTGCCCCCTATGTGCTGTTTACATGCTTCAGGTGGTTGGATGGGGGTGATGGGCTGGGACCTCGCCACTCGGGTGGCTGCTGTCAGTGGTTCTCAGTGGCCACGTCTCTGATCTCCTCCAGAAAGCACTAAGGGAAATGTCATTCAATGATTTATTGGCTCTTCCAGGCTTTGATGCTAACCTGCTCAGTGACCTTGCGTGGGTAATGTTCTCCTTCCCAGTCCTCCTCCAGCTTCCCACTTGGATTTTAAGGTTTCAGGTGCAGAAAATTTTGATAGTCTCAGTGTGTCAGGCGCTCTTCTCACATAATGCCTCTGGGAGCCACCACAACCCAAATAACAGCAGTAAGTTAGTAAAAATTCCTATTTTTCATCAACCATCTATTAGAACTATAGCTACCATTTCTTTAAAACAACTTGCGCTCTCTCTAAAACAGCACCAGGAATATTAAGCGGGAGAAGGGCAAACCACCCAGCAGGCTCGACATGCGATGCTGTATTGATCTTCACAGCCCTAAGTCACCCTCAGGTCTACAGTGGTGAATACAATTTGTGGCACATTCAATTAACTTCTCGTTTAGGTGGAAGAAGCAGGAAGAGAAAGGATGCAGAGCAGTTTGGGTACTGCTGCACAAGCAAGTTTTGCAGTAAGCGTTCACAATGAGCTGCTAAACCAGCGCGTTGAAGTGAGTCCTTCCAGGCTTCCCGAGGCTGCTGAAATAGACTGAATATTTTAGTGAGCAGATTTAACAGATTTACTACTCAAAAGATGTTAAAGCCATTTTTCAATTAGAGGGTATGTGAAGAGATGGAAGACGATGCTTGCAAAAGTAGATACTGGGATTTTTTATTCCATGTATTTCCACAGCGTAAGCCCCATAAATGAGTGCAAGATTTTCCCACTAAAGCTGTTAACTTTTAAGGCAAAAATCACATCTTAAGCTGTGAACTGACATGATAAAAACGAGTGTTTGGATTCACTGAAAGTCAGCGCTTCTTCAGAGGGCTCGAAGAAAGCGCATGTAGCATTCAGATCTTTCCAATGCAGATAGGCTGTAGGTGATACGCAGATCCTGTGCGGGTCATAGCGACTGAGATGAGAAGCAAGCAGGCAGGATGGAATTTTGCTGGCTGATGGGAAGCAGTAACCTGGCCCCCAACTGTCATTTTATAGTATCAACGCTGCTTGAAGTGGTTTTCCCCAAACCGCACGGCCTTGAGTGAAGCAGCATCAATCTCTGATTCCTGTTTTACTGCAGTTAATGACAGTGGACACGAAAAAGGAGCTGCCTTGGGGCCAGGAGAGGGAGATTCATTCCCCACTCCAAGTTTCTGAGTTGGCCAAAGCGCTGTAACACCAAAGCGCTGTGAACGTTCCCTGTTCATCTTGATGGATCATTAGCTTGGAAGACCAGTGTTCAGCATTTATATGCAGAATAGTTTCAAGGCTTTGTTATTGCAGAGCCTATGGATGAGAGTAAGCAAAAAGTGTGATGTGGATGATAAAACTGTGAAGGCAGCAGCTTTGTGATGTGACCTGAGTGCCGTGTAACAGGCTCACTGCTGCTGAAAAGCTGAATGATGACAATCTGCACCCACGGTAATTCTGGTATCAGATGTCTTCGCTATCTGTGTGGCCACACGCGGCAAAATACGCAGACAAATCTCGTGAGTGTTGGCCAGAAGGAAATGATGTGACATGGTGTGGTTTCAGAGACATGGTGGTGTGGTATTCGGTAAGGCCCCCGCTGCCTCAGGTGTTTCTTTTCTGTGGTATGTATAAGTCAAAATAACTGGTTTGGGGTTTTTTTTTAAATTTATATAGCATATGGGAAAGTTTCTCACTCCTTGGTTAGAATAAGGACTGCTTGGTTAGCAAGCTAATCTAGTTGAAGATCTCCCTGCTTACTGCAGGGGGGTTGGACTAGATGACCTTCCAACGCAAACCGTTCTATGGTTCTGTAAGAGCATCTGTATCTCAGATGACATGTGTGGCTGTGTTTGGTAAAGGAGTTTTCATGCTTGGTGACTTTCAATATTCAGGCAACTTAAAACTGGGTTTTATATTTCAGTGCCACAGTCTTACCTTAATTCTACCTCTTCAAGGAAAGAACCTGATTCATTCTTGGGCCTTTTCAAAGGACCTTGGTAAGAGTCCTCTAGAGAAACAAACCCAGATAATCTCAACAGGGGAGCTTTTGCTTGCCCTCCTGCTTTGTAGACTTAACTATTGCAGCCAAGTTTGCCAGAGGAGCCACCTTAGTGCCCTAATGTCAGAAAGATCTCTAGATGCCTCAGAAAAATGATGCAGCCGGTTTGATTGTGACAGATGCAATTTCTGTGTCTCTTACTTGACTTTATTGTTCAGGGTGTTTTATAGCACAGGTAATCCATCTCCTTGCCAAAATCCTTCAGAGTTATTCCTGGAATGAGGGAGAAGGAAGGCGGAGAAGGGGAACAGCTTCCCTCTGTAGTATTTGGTGTTAATCCTGTCGTATTGCCTTTTGCAGAGGTGGTTCGGCTGAGCCTGCCAGAGGACCAGAAGATCAGCGTTACCACCATCACCGTTGGCCTGAGCACCGTTCTGACGTGTGGGATCCGCGGGGCGTTGCGCCCTCCCATCATCTGGAAGCGCAACGGCGTCATCCTCAACTTCCTCGACTTGGAGGATATCAATGTAAGTCCTGAGTTACTCTCAACATTTTCTTTTTAGGGCATTAAATGTGACTTCTTTTTACAGATGATAAGGAAACAAGTTTTATTTTGATATTATTATGGAAAACTGGAAGCTGATGCAATATTTTGGTTTCATGTGAATATGTCTCAGGTATAAAAGTGAAACAAGCTCTACAGACCGTTAACTCTCCAGGGATCTCTTTCCTAGTACAAAGAAACAGGTTCATCAAGAGCATGAAACAATACGTTTATGGTTGGCAGTGAAATCTCTCTTCTATCTAAATCAAATAATATGGTTTTTTTTCTCTGTTCCTCCTGTTTCGTTGGCCTTTCAGCCAATTCTTGTCTCTCATTACCCAGCTACTGTTGCTGATGAGCAGAATAAAATATAGGACTATGGGGCAGGGTGTGGCAATATCCTTACAGGAAGGAAGATGAATCTCTCTTAATTCACGGTGCAGGTCTGATGCGTGAGCCGTAGTGCATAGTAGAGAAAATACGTGAATAATGGTATAAACTTACTCATTTATTTAATAGCATTTAATTACAGAGAGAGTGGAAAGTAGTGTACAAAAACTATGGTCTGTCTTTCATTTCTCTTTGCATTAAAATGCGCAGTAAATCAGGTTTTATTTTAATTACACTACAGCAAGAGTTGATTTATATTTTTGTTCAGCTCCTGTTAATTTGATAACCACTCAGTTCAGAGTTCTTACAGTCAATACTGTGACTCGCTGAATTGCTGTGTGTGTATCCAGGATTGCTGAAATGTGAAAAATCTTTGTTTTACTCTTTTGCATTAATACATTAGAATTACAGCACACAGGACAGAAATACGCACTCAGAACATTATTTGTTGACTCTACCTTAGCAGGGAAAATTGTGTGCGTTATATATAGGTGATTACTGTGTGCACAAACTCAGTAATTATAACCATCTAAACATTCTTTTCTTTTCATAAGCATATTTTACCCCTTTAAAAATGCGTTTCTTGTCACCAGTTGGAGCATGACGTTGAAATGCAACATAAAACCAGCAAACACCCCACTGCAGGACTGGCACGGGACTAACCGCAGTGAGGACACGCAGGGCTGCACAGCCAGCCCAGAGCCAGAGGACCTGACCAGATTTCTTACAGACATCCATCAGCACTAGAGTTAGAATAATGACCTTCAGGTCACTGGCACTAAAAATACATGGAAACCTGCCAACTATGATGCACAAAGTCAGGCGCTCCCTGCTGTAGTTGGAGCGTGACATCGTGAGCTGTGCAGGTGGTTGACCTGGCAACTTTACTGCCTGTACCACCTTGTGCAAATGTTCTTCAAAACGTGTCTATTCCTTGACACAGGGTGAGCTTGGTAAAGATTGCAGGAGCAAATGCAGCAGCTTTGATCACTTTAATTTGCCAGTTGTATTCATATAATCATCGTAGAATCACCAGTTTGGAAGAGACCCACCAGATCATCGAGTCCAACCATTCTGTGACTCAAGGTGACTCAACCCCCTCCCTGGGCAGCCTCTGCCAGTGCCCAATGACCCTTTCCGTGAAAAATTTTTTCCTAATGTCCAGCCTGACCCTCCCCTGGCGGAGCTTGAGGCCATTCCCTCTCGTCCTGTCCCCTGTCCCTTGGGAGAAGAGCCCAGCTCCCTCCTCTCCACAACCTCCTTTCAGGGAGTTGCAGAGAGCAATGAGGTCTCCCCTCAGCCTCCTCTTCCCCAGGCTAAACACCCCCAGCTCTCTCAGTCGTTCCTCATAAGGCCTGTTCTCCAGCCCCTATTCACTAGATAGATCTGAGATGTTGTGGTTTTAGGCTCGGTTTTCTTGTTGGGTTCAAGATTGAGCTGGGGTTAGAAGTGAGATTGAGCTGTTCTGAAAACTTATTTCCACGCACTCTGGAGGTGCAAGAGCAGTCTTAGATGTTTTTGGCCAAAAATAATGAAAATTCCAGGTGTTTATCTTACCTTTATGAAATCCTGCTTATGTTCACGTTAATCTTAAAAGATTCAAAGCTTATGGGTGAACTGAACGCAAAGTGGCAGTCCAGGAGCTGGAGTGCAAAGGCAGCCTTGAAGGGTAGAGAGTAGGTGGCTCTGTGGCTTCACTTGCCACTCATACTAATTTAAACAGAATCTTGAGGAGTAAATTTTCAGGCTGAAATGTCAGTTAATTTAATTTAATATAATTTTTAATTTTAATGCCTTAATTTAGCACTGGCTCAAGTGGATTTCTGGTTTACTTAAAAGTAATTCTCTTTTTCATTGGTTGTTAAATGTTAAGAGGAAGATTATGTCCTTGGACATAAACTGACTGGTTCCTGAATGATTCAGCACTGCCTAGGACAATCCCATGTAATACACCAGAAAGAAAATAGTCACTTTTTGATCTGTTTAAACTAGTATGCCACTGAGGTACTATATCAAAAGAGCACTCTGAGATTCCCAACAGGAGAAAAAACAGAGTTTATGCCTTCATTTTCTTGTTTTACTTGTCAGTTTATGACCTCTATCACCTTGTCATAGAACACCTGCTACTAGTGCGCATCAACTTTTTTTATCTAATAAACACCTCCGCACCTTTTTCATCTTTAATTAAACTGTAAAGTTTTTTATGTTCTGTGTGTATCACTGCCATCTGTATTCTGGTCTGGTTACTCAGGGTGACACAGTTTGGAGATTACCGCCTTTTATTTTTGCTCTTCCACTGTTAACAGTCTGGAGAACACGTGCGCTCAGGTGTGTCCCTGCATGTCTGAAGCACTTGTTGATAGCAGAGCTGAGGATGTGGTCCTTCAAAAATTAGTATATAACTGGTGTTTCCGTTCAGAAACAACATGTTAACTCCTCATCTCAGCACAAAGGCTGCAACAACTCATAGACAGTCCAACTCATTCCTTCGGCTCATAAAACCAGTCTTTTTATTTAGGTTAATCACAAGTGTAAGATATTCCTCACTCGTGGTTCATGAGCCGCTTTCATCTGCAGCACGAACGCACTTGTGTTTGGGGTTGATACTCGTGTGTAGCATCAACGTTCACCATGAGGTTTGCAAGGTGAAAATAGGTGCAGCCGCGCACGCTCCCAGCACAGGTCAGAGTGGGTGGCAGCAGGCAGTTCAAAGCTTCAGCCACTTATACAGACAGAAATTCACATTAAACAATAATCTATTTAAAGGCATTGACAACAGGAAAGTAAAGGCAGTGCGCTTCTTAGTATACTTGCAGTCAGCTAATTAAATTAGTTCAGTTTTCTTTTGGTATGCCTCAAGCAGAAACTCGATTGCATTTCTGCTTTTCACAATAAGGTTAGCAATTTGGCTAATTGAAAGTGCAACAGGAGATTAATTGTACCTTTTTAACTTCAAGAAAATCATCCCTGCCCCTGGCACAGTGGTAATCACGTACAAACCTACAGGATATTCACATGCTTGGAAAAATCCTCATATTATATTTCAATTACACTCTTTCCTTTCTAAATGCTAATTCAAGAAATCAGATGAAAATAGAATCCCAGCTCTAGACAAAATAGTATCCTTCCAGCGAGGTGTGAGAGGGGAGGCACTGCTGAAAAGTCCTTCGTGGCTTTATCCTCTCCAGACTCCTGACGAATGCGATATGAGAAGTTTGACTGTGTTCCAGATTAATGCTAGAAATGAGAAAGATGGTCAACAAAAACCTAGATAATCCTAAATCTACGCAGAACTGAAAGGTTGAAGGTTACTATAAAGCCTGGTTATTTAAGTGCATTACTTAAATCATTTTAATGTGATGTCTTGATTGGCAAGAAAATATTAATAACTTTTCATTGCTCTCTTAATCAGAAGCTTTCATAAGCCACATAGTCATAATTTGTCTTGTCCTGTCTGTGAAGAACTCTGTTAATGAGTTGCCACATACCTATTGCAAAAGAGACATCTTAATGGTACATGTAATTAAATGATTTTTCTTGCAAATATTTAAGATTGCTTTTAGCATAAAAATATTATTTATCCATAAATTACCCATCCATATTATTTATCCATTAGCAGTCGCGTCGCAGCTGTACTTTCAAAACGTCACATCAACTTTTCTCATGCAGAAAATTACTATAATGTAGCTAAAACTGATAAGATTGTGATAGCTATGAATCGATCTATGGCTACAAATAGCGAAGTGGTTAAAATATATCATCTTTCAAAATAATAGACTTTTGTCCCCTAGGAGCAAGTAATATGTTTTCCCAAATATGTGATTTTGAAAGCATTCCTCAATTTGAAAATACAGTTAACTCCTCATGGAGTCAAATGTTTTTATTCAGTATTTACAGGATATTGTTTCACGTGATTTGACATTATCTCCAGGGAAACATACATTTATAAACAAAAATTTATTCTGTGGAAGCGTGGTGAAGGCTTATGCAAACAGAGAGGAGAATATTACCATAAGAAAACAAATGTCATGGAATCAGATTGGTAAGAATTTGGTGAATTACCAAGTGTAATGCAGGTAGCTAGAACATAAATTCATTAGTACCTTTCATGATTCATTTCATATTAATCCGTACACTTCAGCTCGAATCCACATTAGAGCGTTAGTTCAAAAATAAGCTTTTCATTACTGATCACTGAAATACAAGTTTCTTTTCTGCTGATGCAGAAGGGGATTAAAGGCAGAGGAGTGAGAGGGCTTTGCAGCTATTTTATGACTTGTCTTTCTGCTTATTTAATGAAAAATCAATAATTGCTCCTGGGAGTTACCAAAATGCAGCAAATCATTTGTTTCTGTTGTCGCTTGTGTGTATCAATCAGCTCACCTTGCACAAGGTACACAGAGAAATATCCAATAAGAAGTCCAGGTGCCAAATTCTCAAAGAAGTCTTGACTATTCCTGTCCAAAAGAGCCCCTGAACCAACTATGCACATTTAGTCTTGTCTTACCAGGTCAGGGTGTCACACAGGCTGAAGGGCAGACAGGTTGAAGCTGTGATGAGACGAGTCCAGGGCTGGGGGGAGAAGTTGTTCATCACAAGGACCAAGTCCCCAGTTTGGGAAATGGTTCAGCAGCAGGTGATGGAGCACAGCACGGTTCCCGTGCCCCTCTTCTGCCATCACCTCATATCAGGGGAAGGAAACTCATTTGGAGAGACCTCTGCTCTCACCTTCATCCCTTCTAGCCTTTGTTAACAGCCATGGGAACTAAGTCTGGGGTTTGCTGCTGGAGTTCTTGTCATCACCCAGGACCCCAGAAGCCACTGAGATAGATAGAACTGAACTTCCAGAACTCCCAGACTCTGCACACAATATTTGAAACCCAAAGCAAATGGCCAACCTTAAAAGTGCAAGTCACTTGGATTAGATTTCTCATTAGAACGGGCTGCATGAAGGCAATATATTCCTGTTGATGTTTTTAATGTAGTTTCACTGTTGAATAATAAAAAGATCATGTGTGAATAACCCTACTTAACACCCTGCTAATAGAAATAGGGCCGTTAAAATGATCAAGCCCAGTGTCAGCCTGGGTGCCGCGGTAATGCAGTGATGGGAGTAAATTACAGGAAGTTGCATATTTAAAGCCAAGTTTTTTCTCTTTCAAATCAAAGTTTAAGCAATTGCACAGTGCTTATGGTATCTTCAGTCTTTGCAGGCTCTAAAAAAGAGGTTAAGTGGAAAATTAATACTTAGAGCATTTTCAGAATATATATGTATGTAATTTCCCACTTTGCCCTAATGGAGATCACAGAACTTGCATCCATTTGTGCTTTTAGTGGAATAGCTCGTTTTTGGATCACAGACCAAAGTTTGTAGCTGATAATTGCAAATGCAGAAATACTTTCACAGAACAATACAGCTGTTCACTGGGTTCTACATAACCAGTGGAGTATAAGGCTTCACCTCTCCCAACATCCCAGTTTTGGGGGGGAAGATGTTTTTCCGAGGCGTTTTTCCCTTGCCTATAGGCACATACCTTGTGAAATGCTTGAGAAACCCAAGGTGTTACATTCAACTCTCCTGTAGATGAATTGCACGTGCTCGGTCTGGGTGTTATAACAGAAAAGCAGAACGGCGAATACATCAGGAGTCTTCTAAAAATGAGAAAGAAGAAAGGAGTGAGCCCATCTGCTGTGAAGTATTAAGGTAACTAGACAGGTGTGCTCAAAGAAATGCATTAGAAAAAAATTGAAAATTAGACGAATGAGGACTTTCTGCAATCATTTGTGTTCTCCCATATCTGCTCTGTTGGGTCTGATAATCGAATTACAGACCAAAATCCATTAATCCCAGTTATCTACCTCGGTACTGGAGTTTATGAATATGATTTCCTCCCAAAATTGGTGCTTACCTGTTCAGTTATGGTCGTTGCATTTTTCTGAAATGTCTTGTAGATCCAGTTAATAGAAACATTTCACTAAATCCCCAGTGTGTTAATTCCTTGCTTCCAGCAGGACGACTTACCGTTGATTTTTCTTATGGCATTGTCTCTGTGAGTTTTTCAGGATATAAAAGTCATCAATTTTTATCTATATTATAATTGCACAACTATCTAAGAGTTCATTTACATATGTTCAAGCCAAAAACTTTTTTAGCTCACCAGCAAAGGCTTATGTTGTGCTAAATTCTTTGAGCAGAAAAACAAGAAAAGATAAATTAATACCCCATCAGGCTGTGTTTGCAATAGTTTTTCTGGCATTTGCTTAAGGCTGAATTTTTCTCCTTGTAAATTACTAAAGTGATAGCATGTGTAAAACCAAGAACAAATAATATTAATGAAGCGTAAGTTCTCAGCTTGTCTCTGGAAATGAATTATTAAAAGTGCTGAAGAAAGTGATTTAAGAGCCCATGACTAATTTAGTTTTTATTATTTTTATATGAATCACTCATGAATCTATTGTAAAAAAAGATCAGAGACATTTGATTAGTGAGGAGAAATCATTTTCAAAGTGATAGCCATTGTCATAGATTTTGCATAATAATAATCTCATTAAGCGCTTGGGTACATTTTGTTTTAAAATCCTGTAAACATTGTCAGAGAGAGGTTTCTAGGACTCTGATGATCAGGCGAGCTTTTTTAATGTGACCTAGTTAATACATTTGTGTTGCTGTGGTGGTTACTATGAAATAGTGCTGGCGTTCTCTTCGCCCAGTGGAAAACCAGCGACACCAGTTCACACCGGTGTCAGGACTGGTTTTGTCAGTAGGCACTGAAAACACATGGGAAGGCTCCAGGCTTCCCTGCACTTGACAGAAAGAGCTGAAGGGAAGGGGTTTAAAAGTGAAGTGGTGGGATTCTCCAAAGAGAAGAAACCACTCTGGGAGCTCCGTTCATAGAATCATAGAATGGTTTGGGTTGGAAGGGACCTCAAAGCCCATCCAGTCCCACCCCTGCCATGGGCAGGGACACCTCCCACTGGACCAGGCTGCTCAAAGCCCCTTCCGACCTGGCCATGAACCCCTGCAGGGATGGGACAACCTGGACTTCCCTGGGCAACCTGGGCCAGGGCCTCCCCACCCTCACAGGAGAACATTTCTTCCTAAGATTTCATCCAAATCTCCCCTCTTTCAGCTTGAAACCATTCCTCCTCATCCTGTCCCTGCCCTCCCTCTGTCCATTATTTGTGCTCTGGGTACATCTAAATCAGCCTGGTGACTTTAAGGTCCCTTCCAACCCAAACTGTTCTCTGATTCTCTGCTTCTATTCTGTGCTAATATCTCTCCAAACTTCCTGGCAAACGAGCAAATTTGCCAAAAATAAAGTTTTACATATGGATCCATTCTGGGTTTTAGAAAGATTAATAAAAAAACGTCTGAAAGGGCAAAACTGGGCTGGCAGCCGGTGCCCAGCTCGGCAGCCCCAGGTTAACGTGGGCTCCCTCTCTCCGGCTGCGTCCCTGGGTGTCAGAGCAGGAGATTTGTGGCATTACAATCACATATTGGATTTCACTTGAGACAGAATGTGAATAAGATTTACAAGCAATATGCAATGTTTTACACATTTCTAAGCGCGCTGTCTCTGAGCTGCGGCAGATTGCAAGAGCGGGAAATGCATTAGAGGGGAGGAATGGGATAAATAAATATGAAAAATCTTCTGTTTGGAGAGACCGATGCCTTGGGTAATCAGTAGTGATGGAAAGGAAATACAATACAAAAACCCCCCACATATCCATTTTCTGGGGTCTGCTTTGTTATTTTTTTAAATTGACTGTGTGCGGTAGCAACTTTTTATATTCATTTTTTAGATTACTGAGTTCTTATCAATTTAAAATGCAAGGTGGTGCGTTTTTTTAATCTCGCGAAGTTAAAACATATTCTGAAGTCACTTAATCAGTCCTTTATTTGAAGGGTAACTGCAAGACATAAAAGAAGCTCATGAAGGGCAGAGGACTTTTTATTCCAAAAAGGGAGAGAAAACAGAAGACAAACTGCTGGAGGAGTCAATTTATCATCTGCCACTGGCCGACCTTATCAATTATGAGAGATTATAAGCATAGCTTGCTGATTTTTTTTTTTAAACAGGACTTGTAACGTTATTTTATAATGAAATTCCTAACACAGAGGTAATGAACACCTTATCCTTATCTGACCACTTCGATGGAAAGCTTATCTGTTTGTGGGGTTAGAATGGTTCCTGCCTTTTGTTCGTATATTTTCATGACTTCTTTTTCTTCCTCTTTGCAAGAACATTCACCTTCAGTGTTAAAGGAGGAAAACCGTGTCTTGCAAGTTACTTTTTTGCCTTTCTTCTGGTTGCCTGTCCTTTTTCATGGGTTGAGACATCAAAACGACTTTTCAGTTCACAGTTGGATGTTGCTGGGGGTGGGAGTCAGGCAGACCCAGCTCCCAGGGGTTGCAGCACTCGCTGCAGCTCCTGGACAGCCCTGAGATACTCTGCTTTAACAATGAGATAGTTTGAGGGAGAGAAGAATTAAGTAACATCATTTTTGTAGATGTTTATGGTTCCCTTCGACTGGTCTCAGGCTCACAGTGACTTTCAAACCTTGACAAGAAAATGGGCTGAGTGTAAGTTGTAGAGTTAGGGGTTGTTAAGGAATCAAAGACAACTCATTACCTAATGCTCTAGGGCTTGGGTTTTTATGGTACTTCTAAATATACCTGTATAAAATACACACAGAAAGTGCTTGTGCATAAGAATGTATGCATACATATAAAATGTAACTGGGAAATCCTAATGTACTAATTATATCCACAGGGAAACATAAGGAGAAACCTTGAGCTGCAATAAATAAACACAGGGAGAGAGTCATTAATTTGTAACAGCATTTAGTATTATTTTTTCGTAGCAACAAAAGGCCGGGCATTGAACCTAAATTTCGTAATCGCTTTTTCCTTCCCACATCTAATACTGATCATTCTTAGGAACGTTGTACTGTTATGTGCATTTACGCTGCGTGTGCAAGTTCTAGTACAGGGCAGATAATTTCCTTCTGTGCCTGACATAAACGATATGCTGTTAACCTAAATTAGCTTTGATAACCTGCTTTAAGTGCTTGAAGTTAGAAAATAGTTTTTAGAAGTCATAAACCATGCTTTTACCAATATAAGCTTCTCTGTACAAGAAAAATGCATTAGGAGAGGAAGAGAATAATACCATAATACTACATCAGTTTGTTTTTCCAAGGGTCTTTACTTATATTAATGTGTTTGTATGCATTGGAAAAAACGGATCGTCCATAAAAAGACAATTACAGAGCACAAACCAAGCATTTATAATATTTTCCTGAGATATCTTAAAGGAAGCAACATACTTAAAACAGAGAAAATTTTATTGTCCTGTTTTTCCACAACTCTTTATAAATCATTCCATAAAAGTAGCCATCCTGCTTTTATTGATCTAAACTCTATTTGAGTTGCTTTGGGATTAACTTTAAAAACTATTATGAAGTCCCTTCCACTGCAAGCATTTTCTCTTATCTCACGCAAATATCATTTGAACGGGGTTGATGTCTTTTCTATTTGCAGTTACTCATGCAGCTTTGCTTTCCAGCAGGAAAGATCTAGCTGAAGAGAAGACAGGCAGACGCTTGAAATGGGAATTTTTGAGTAGCTATTTGTAATAACACATTGGGTATCTTAACCAGCTTAGCCCTGAGTGTAGATGCTGAAGATGCCTGACACCCAAGGTGGCAGTAATATTTGAGATGCTTTTGATACTAGATTATGAATTTCAGGAACATCTTTGGATTTACTCTTTATCCTTTATAATTGTTCATAAATTTGGACCTTGGGACAGCACGTGCCTTAAGGTTGCAGGCAGCAGAACCAGGGCGGTTATGTCGGCTACTGGAGAAGATTCAAGAGCCAACAGAAGCGGTGCCAGATCAATCCCATAATGCAAGATGTGGAATATTTTGTACTTTTCTTCAAGGATGCCAAGTGGCATTGCAGGACTGCATCAGGATTGCAGCTTCCTTTGAAAAATGTTCTGTGCATCATGGGTGGAAAAGAAAGCTTCAAACTGTGAAGCAGATGCACCCCGGAGAGGGAGAAAATGTGATCTACAAGGAGCCTCAAGTGGTTTTGGTTTAGAAAGCAGCCCATCCGATGATCAAAGAGCTCTTGCTATAGTTTCTTATCACCTGGCAGGCATTTAGCAGTAACAGCACAGATGAGGATGGTTCCTTGTAGCATTGGACCTGCCATGGGCACAGCGGGGAACAGGAGCAGCATCAGCACCACCACACAGATTCCCTTTCTCCATCACAAAGAAACTGGGAGCCAAGTTCTCAACTCCCAACTAGCACAGCAAATTCACTCTCCTCTGGCTCTGCAGAAGTCTAAACATTAATGGAGTAATTAATGAAGCTGCTTTGTATACACATCAGTGCTGTGGTTCTGTTAACTATAATTTGAAATAGATTCCAAAGCAGGGTACTTGTACAACATATTCAAGTGGCAAAACCTCCCTAGTAACTCATATTCTCCCCATCTATAATCAAAAAATGTATTAAAGCAAGAACAGATCTAAAAAGATGAAGGGGATAAAGAAAGATAATTGTCAAGCAGTTACAGATCAAAATGAGTTTCTTTGAGAAAATGGTTTTTGTCTTCCTCCTTGTCTCCTGCCTAGGATATTGTCTGAGATAAGTGACAAACAGTTTCAGTTCTTTCTTATCAAGTCTCAAGGTTACGGTACATTTTCTAAGAGCCGACATAGATAAAGGAAACCTTAACCCACCCAGAAGTTAGCATTTTATGCGTCTGAGGTTAACGAGTAGATATTAAAATCCCCCATAAATTAAACAGCTGGAGATTGCCATCTTTTTTATGTGCGAAGAGCACCTTGTTAGCAACCAGCACAAAAGTTCATGTTCTCAGATGAGTTACTTTGCCTTACTCTTAAATTGCTGCTCATTTTCTCCCTGCATGTTGATTTATGCACTTTAAAACTTACTGTTCAAAATTCAAGCTGTGTTCCCAAGCTGCGATGCTATCAAAACCACCGAACAGTCAGTCTCTCTTCATGTGGTGTTTAAAATATTTTTACTAAATAATAAGGCACCTTTCCTGTCTTTTGTTACATACAGGATTTTGGAGAAGATGATTCCCTCTACATCACCAAGGTAACAACTATTCACATGGGCAATTACACCTGTCATGCCTACGGCTACGAAGATCTGTATCAGACCCACATCCTTCAGGTGAATGGTTAGTAAATGGCATATATGACAATCCATGAAAGCATTCCTGTAAGCAAAGTTACCTGTTAATCTCATTCCCACAGAGGTGCAAAAAGCCACGCACCAAATTGTCTTTGTAGGAGAGCAAATGCAGCTCACAGTTTGCTCGCTCGTGCTATCACACAGGCAATCAAAAAGAAGGGTACCAAGTGGGGGACGTGTATAATTATCTGGGCTTCAGCAGGTCTCCTAGCTGTAAAACAACCTGTCATTAACCTTTCTGTAGAGTTAAGAGCAGCGTTTCAGAGCACGTCTCAGACTAATGGCTACTTTTGTCAACAGAAGTGTTGCTTCAATAATTTCTTCTTCCAGCAAATCACTTCTGTTGCGTGAAATAGCCCAGGATATTTAAATAAATCCTGCAGTGTTTCCCAAACTAGCTATCTAGCTCACAGCTCTATATCAGATTATTACCTGGTTGTAGTCAGCTTGGTTCACTGAGGAGTATTTACACCAGCTGAAGATCTGGCCCGCTGGGTTGCAAAATGAGGGCAAACCATTTTACAGGTGAGAGAATCCCACGGGCTGTGTTCCAGCATACTCATTCTCCTCTGTCCCCTGGACCACTTTTGCACCTGGTGGAACTTATAGTCAGGTGTTTGCTATCTTTCTTCTGACCTCAAACTCAGTCAGCTGCGTTTAGTTTAAAAATTCATTGTTTTGAACTAGCATTTCATCGAGGGACCAGCCCATGGAGTAGCCACCTGCCCAGCAGCAAAATTGTTATAACTTTAAAACCGTCTTTATGTGTGCTAATATGACCATCGGTATCTCCAGAACAGGATACAGAGTAATTCGTTGATCCCTATGGGCTGATTTTTACGTGCTCTGGTAAGAAAGTATTTAGTTTTACTGGAAAATCTAGTATCTTTATTACAGTCAATATATTATAAGGAAAATTAATATTTAGTTCTTTCTCTAGATGTGTGCAGACCTCTAGAGATGAGAGCTGTCAACTGGAAGAGCAGATAGCTACTCACAGGTTAACACAGAGAGGCTGACATGAAGAGAAATAATAAAAAGGGATATTTATGCACTTTATGAAGCACCATGGTGGATGTGGGGTTTAGTTTTGACTGCAACTCAGATCTTTTGGATGTGTGTAAGTGCTCCCCACCCACAGCAAGTACCTAGAGGAGAGCACAAAGCATCCAGTTGATTTGAATGAAAACTGACTTAATGTCTCTACATAATAATTTGTCATCTTTTGAGATAGTAAACTGTAAAGTCTCGGCAACGTGGATAACTAGATTGTGCATGCTGCAGCTGGGAAAATAGGTTTCCTTCCTCAAAGTGCCATTTGTTTGATGAACGGCAGCAGAAAGAAAAGCGAGCTAACAACTTAATCCTGTGTATATTATGTGATATATTATGAGGACTGAGCGGAGTTTAGTTGGCAGACAACAATGTAGACTTTATCATCACTGAGAATATAAGGCCCAAAGGCTTTGAAACTAAAACCAGAATGAGAGGAAAGCTAGATGGAGCGTGGGGAGAGGTTGATTTGTTTCATACTCATGCCTGCCACGTAGATTTAACTTGTTGTTGAAAGATCATGTTTTCCTTTTAAATGGAAGTTTCACACTACAGCTGTGTGTGGTTTATCTTATGAATACAAGAACACTGCTATACAAAAGACCCTATTATCCATGTTGTCTTTTTCATGTTGCTATATAGTCACTAAATACTGAAAAAAAAAAATGCCACGCATTCTTGTATCAACCCAGGCTTGCTAGAAAACACTGCAGGGTCTAGGAATCTGTATCTTGCATCGTCTAATATTCCCATATGAGCCATTAGGCTTTGCAAAGCTGGGGTTTTGATGTGGCTAGCTGGCTGCCCGTATCACTGCATTCCCTTCTTTTCTGCCTATGTTGTGGCTTCCTCCAGCAACTGCTGTTGGAACAACAGCACCGATGACAGGACAACATTGCTCGCCTTCAGATGCAGGGTACATTCCCAAGGCAGAGCCCTGCTCAGGAAATCCTTCTTGGTTTTTAGTCATTTAAAGGACAAATTGAGGAATTTCTCGTGACAGGAGGAGAGAGAAGAAGCTGAGCCAACCTGAATTGAGTGAGGATGCTGAGAATCTAAGTGTAGTTGATGGGCTTTGTTCAGCACTGGGGATTGTCTCTGTCAGACTGTATCAAGCTAAAAACTCCATCTTCAACACAGAAGGGTTTTTGTTGCTTTTCTCTGTTGGACAAAAACTGTAAGAGAATGTGACAGGACCAAGCCAGCCAGAACTCTGGTGTATCTGTTTGTCTGTCTCCTCCAGGGAGGGACTCATATACTTCTAACATCAAAAACACATGTTTTTTTCCTATGAAAACAAACAGAATGTTGGGTTTTTTTCTTTTTGCTAGAGAAAACTCTCAAGTTTCTCTATAGGAAAGAGTATAGGTGCTCTAACCCTCAGATCATCTTCATGGCCCTCTCTGGACTCGCTGTATGAGATCCGTGTCCTTCCTGTGCTCAGACCTCCAGAACTGAACAACTTCTGGGCAAGTAGCATAAAGCACACATGCAATGCAGCCTACACATGGTATTTGATGTGGCAGCTTTGGTTTGAACTTATCAATCTTCCAGTTTGCAGCAGTGATAAAATCTATGTCAGTGTATTTATACACCAGGCCCTTAAGGTGTTTGGAAGAAGAGAACGTGCTGAAAGGCAGTGCGGAGTTTAAGAATGGAAAAATTCACCTTGCGTGCTAGTATCTTTGATAAGGAGAAGCCAAGAACAGTAGGAAAATTATGTTCTCTCCTATGTATGGATATTGCATGGGAAATGTGTACAGCATACACACATTGTAGGGAGGAAAAGCAATTTATCATTTTCAAGAGGAAAAAGAGTTGCTGAGGATAAAGAATCTCATAAAATTGTAATCAACTATGAAAATTGATAGTTTGCAAATCAAAAGACTGCTGAGTGTAGGGCATCATTTTCCTTGGTCCTTGCACTCAGGAAAACATCAGCATAAATCAGAATATTGTATTCCTTGAAAACCATTTTAAGAAGCCATTCCATCCTCAGCCCTATTATAAGGGCCCAATAGGACAAATTTTCCAGTGTCAGGGAGGTGTTTTAACTACAGGTGTTTTGTTAATGTGGCTTTTTGAGAGAAAACATATAATGCTGCAAACTCCTTTCCAATCATAAATGGAAAGATTAAAACACCTCAAGTAAGTGATTAATGTACTAATTATTACTAAGCCCAGGAGCATACAGGTCCTGTAGCAGCAATGTATGTCTTTGGGGTGTGATGCCACCATCTGTGCTTTATCACCTGAGCTGTTTTATTGTAAAGAATTAGTCTGCTTACAAGTAAGGTACCACTCAGTATGCAGTGGTAGGCAATCTACCCAATCTCTTGCTTGTTTGGATACCTCTTTTTTCCTGCTTTGCTTAAGATAATAGCGCTTTTATATTGCCTTTGGCTGCAGACACAGTAATGGTTAGCAATGATATACGTATATTCGCCAGGGGAAATAGCAAAGGATAATCCATATTTTCCAAAGTCTGGAGCCGAAATGCTTGCAAGCTTAAAGTAAAATATGCTTACTTGGAATTTATTAATTTGTAGCAAGGACAATAAAAATGCATTCTTCAGTTTGCTGTTATCGCAAGTTGCATGCAATAATTTACCTGCGCAATGAATTAGGTAAGACAAGGGAGAAGAAATAAAAAGTTTAAACATGAAAGGAGGAGGGAAATTATAAGAGAACAGGAGTAGAAGTGCAACTCATATATTTGTAGGTGAAAACAAGCAGTTTCTCATTAATCACTCTTGAAAAGACACCTTGCTATAATTTCTAGTTAAGCTAATTTTCATGCAGAACTCCTGAGCTACTTTTTTGCGATATAACCTATTGTGTTTTCAGTTATACAGGTAAAATATGTGTATTACTCACATGCGCGTGGTATGAGACAAAAAACTGCCTGGAGGCACTGAGTTGGAGAAGTTTAAATCAATTTTCAGAGGTGCAGGTGCAATCAGAAGCTCCCAACTCTCAGTCTTATTCTCCAGAGTTGCGTGGACACTGTCCCTTAAACACAGGGATGGTTCTGGCAGCCACCAGCCATTTCCAACAGCAGATCCCTTCCTTTGCTCTCCTCCCGCTGGGACACCTCCTGAAGTCTGGAGGAGCTCTAACCCTGACAGTGGTGGGAGGAAGAGAAGATTAAAAGCTTGTAAATGCTTTTAGTTGGAATTTACAAACTTAATTCAATAAAACAAACCTTGTCTCTGATTAAAAAGCTCCTGCATGGTATTTTACTCACTGCCCTGTGTTTTACAGCACATTTTCTTTTCTTCTCAAGTAAAGGAACTAGAAGTCAAGGAATTGCAGAAGTGGAATCTAAAGCCTTTCCTTTGCTAGAAGTCCCTGCTATTTTGTCTCTCCGGTTGCCCCTAGGCGTCTCCTCTCAGATTACACTTGAACAATCTCTGGCTTTTAAAGCTGTATAAAACAAGTAGACTTGAGGGCTTTCTGTCGTGGCTGATTTCCTTCCAAGCTGATGACTCAGCTCTAGTTAATACTTGGCAGCTGGTAGGTGAGACAGACGTGAAATACATCTCTCTCTGGTAAGGCCTAGAAAAAAATAGAACTAGAAAGATGGGAAGTATATGCTAGTGAGTGTAATTATTTAAACTATCCCCATATGGGTACACAGACATACAGCGAAGTGCAGACACAGATTTCATTTTATTCTAAAGCAACTCTTAAGTCCATTTAGTTTTGCCAGTCTTGGAGACTAATGATGGACTGTATAAACCACAGAAGTGGGTTAGGTACCTTCAGACACTGATTTCCAGTGGAAGTTTCTAAAAACCCCACAAATTTTTCTCAGCCCCCCACTGAGGGATTCGTTTTCCTTGAAGAAGAAATTGAGCCCCCACATATCACATCCACATTAAATTCTGTTTTTTTTCACCAATAATGTAAATGCTCTTTAAATGAGTAAATTGTTAAGAAATAGTTAATGGCTAGTATTAGGCCTTGTTGGTTTGAGCAATGAAGGCAACATGATTGAAAATCAATGAACTTGTCTGAAATTGTAATATAATTAGTAGTTCTGCCAATTGAGTATATTAAATAGTTCAGAGGGGCCTTCCTGAAAAACGGTAAGTCACGTTTTGAAAGACTCTCAGAAAGAAAGAGAAGTAATTTATAAACACTTAATTTGTTCAGCATAACAGGTAGTGAATGCACAGGCTATTTCCTGATGTGTATTTAATTAAAATTTTGAATAATATGCTACTTCTAATAGGCAAGAACTCCAATTTCTTCCTTACTAGATTCAGTGAAGGCTTGGATTTGATACTTTTATTTTTAAATAGCTGAGTAACCACCTTGAACATTACTTTAATGAGTCACTTAATGAAAGAAAGGAAGAACAAGCAAGAATGGTCTAAATACAAAATCAGATATTGAGGTTGCTTTGTGGTCTTGTCTTATTAGTTTACTCTTTTCTATTATTGTTTTCTATTTTCTGCCTCCAAAGCTGAGCTGTAGGAAAATCATTACCGTGGCTTGCACTGAGAGTCAGGACATCAATTATATCCCCAGTTCTCAGATCAGAACTCTTCTGCTGTGCCGTGTGAAGGTAGCAGCTCACAAGCCACCAACAAGGGGTGGTACCTGATGGGTGAGTTTAAAGTTGCCAATTCCTTGTTTCCCACAGTGCCACCAGTGATCCGCGTCTACCCCGAAACGCAGGCGCAAGAGCCTGGTGTGTCAGCAAGCCTCAAATGTCATGCCGAAGGCATCCCTAATCCCCGAATTACCTGGCTGAAGAACGGCATTGATATCGTGCCAAAACTATCCAAACAACTAACGCTCCTAGGTAAGAACAGAATTTTGATTAATTAAAGTATTGTAGACAGGGATTAAGGAGGATTATTTTGCACTTTAAACTAGAAGTTCTTGCACTTTCACTAAGCCATGGTTGTTGGAATTCGTGTTACAAAAGCCCTGTTCTTTCTTTTTATCTTTTTCTCCTGTGAATGTCTCAGGAAATACAATATTGATTGGTAAAAGTGGTAACAGCATTCTGTTAAAAGACAGGTTCTCCACTGCCTCCTTTTGTGTACAGCTGTACAAATTGGAAGGGAACTGCATTAAATTCTTTGTTCACCACGTTGGATGCAAGTCAACTGAGAATCACGTGGCTGCCGAGCTGTCTTCTCACTCCCACCTCTGCAGAGGGAATCAAGTCTTAACTCCTGTTGGTCCCTGTTCAAATGAGGATGTAACATGTGCAATGAAAGGAAAAAAATATTTATTTGCAGCTCTTCCAAAGGTTTTCAGCAATAGTCTAACTCTAGAAAGCAAAATGGTAGGAGAACTGTAGAAAGATCCCTCCCAAACCCAAGTTTTTGGTAATCTGATGAAAAGCAGTTTGCAAAATTGAAGTGAATTTTCCTGCACTAAAGGCAAAGCTTGCTTTTCTTTAACAAGAAGAAATAAATGAAATGTAATTTATTGTTTGCACTTGGGATTGTTCTTCGGGTTTTTTCTGACGCAGAATGCGTATGTACTAATGGAAAGAAGCAAAACATCAGCTCTCATGAGAATCCCCCACGTACCTCTATTTACATACAGGGAAACGTTGTGCAGGGAAGCCACTTGGCAGCGGGTGGCTGCGGCAATGGAAAGCAATTAAGGGCAGTAGAAGCAATTAGCAGCAGCGAGGAACACTGTTTATGGGTGTCTTTCTTACAGCAAACGGAAGTGAACTTCATATCAGTAGCGTTCGGTATGAAGACACGGGTGCCTATACCTGCATTGCTAAAAATGAGGTGGGAGTGGATGAGGACATATCTTCGCTTTTCATAGAAGACTCGGCAAGAAAAACGCGTAAGCCTGATTTTCCATCTATTTGTTTCTTTAAAGAGTGTTCAAATGTAATGGTATAGGGGCGATTTAATAGTTCAGTCCATTGCATGCAGCGTGTTGGACTCTTAAGGTGATGCCAATTTTGTCTGTGCTTTGTTCAGAGCACACTGTTTGGGGAGGAAATCACATGGGGAAGGTAAAATTTCCTCGTCCAGGACAATGGTGCCTGTTGTGTACCAGAATGGCACCGAGTGTGGTACAGGTAACATCTTTACTAAAGTGGAAGTAATTTCAGATATAAAAAAATACAGAATCTAATAGTTTGTCAATTACATACGGTTTCAGAATATAAATTTCATTGATTTCTGTACAAGACGACTTCTTTTAAAGCCAGTTATGAGTCAAAGTTCTCAAATATTTAGGTGCTTGGGAAATGTTCTGGTTGAATTCTTTATTTTACCTGTATTTACATCGCTAACTAGCAAAATAGGTTTCCCTTGGTGTGAAATTATTTTCCACTTCACAGACAGATATTCTTCCTAGCTGCATGTCTCCCATAGGAGTGCGACAGTGTTATCTTGACTGCACTGTCCCCAAAACACAATTAATGAAGGAGGTGATTAGTTGCCCCAGTGAAAAATCTCCCAGAGGCCTGATCCTTCGTAATTCTTCTGGCTTAACTGTTTGGGAGATGGCCTGGATTCATGGTGATACAGAAATGGTAGGTGTAAATGGGAATTTGTGACTTTTCTGGCAATTAATATAGAGCAAGAATTGAAAACAAAGTTAGCCATAAATATACACTCTCATGGTGATTTTTTGGAAAATATATTCTATTTCTCATTAAACAGATTTATGTATTCTTGTTAGTACTGGTCATTTGCCCTTGAATACTTGAGCAAGGCAAGTTAGAGTGTGTTTAGAAATAATTGGATGTATCTTAAAGAGAAATTCAAATACCAATGCACTTACAAAGAGTATTTGAATCCTAAAAGAGAATATAGTTGTGTGACATTCCAAGAGAAAATGCAGGAAAATGTGTAACTGCCAATCTCAGGCTTCTGAAGGATGTCATGTTTACTTATTGAACCTGTACAGAATACCACAGCCTCTACCACGCCTCCTGTGACATTCTGAGATAACATCTTCTTTTTAGTAAGCCTTTGATCTTTGCACAGGCTGAAGTTGGCTTCATTTCAGTGAGGATTTTTCCCATGTCAAAGTTTCAGTATTGTCTCTAGAATGAGCAAATGTATTTAGAAATCTCTGCCTTTCCTAATGATTTATTTGAATGAATGTTAGACTTTTCAAGCGTTAAGCAGTTCACGTAAACATGAATATTAATTCAGTTACTTGCTACAATGACAATTTTGACGTTGTTGTGTTGTTTTGTTTTTTTTTCTTTTCCTGATGATTTTCTGGCTTTCCCAATTTTCTGATGCTGCAGTTGCAAACATACTGTGGCGAGAGGAAGGTACTGCAGTAAAGTTCTTTTGTCGTAGTGATAATGTGCTTGTCTGCTTTAATAATTCCATGATGGGCCATTCTCCACTGACTTGCCACTAACTCTGTCAACTTCCACAGTTACCAGATTAAGTACAGACCAGACATTTAAAAGCTAAACTAATCGAATAAGAATTCTCACACTTGTAATATGAATCATACCTAGAACTTCTTTCATTTTCCACTATGAAATAATAGCTGACCGTAAAATATTTAAAAATGTGAATTTTATATAAACTGCCACCAATGTGAGTAGTCTGAGATTCTCAAACTGCATTAACAAATGTGCAAGTGTCAGAAGTACTACCAAATTACCATAATTGAACAAGTAAGACGTAAATTCAATACACTGCATTTTTTAAGCAAGCAATTCAAGCTCTTCCTCCTCAGTAGCATGTATTGATGCTTACTAGATGAGCAACAAAAATTTTGTTCTTGATTGTTAGGCAAAAAAAAATCAACCCACAACAGGTTTTGCTTCCCTCTATCCTTTAAATCGATGCAGGGTAAAGGTTGCCCCATTTCTCTTTGGTTTAATTGGCAGTTGAGATCTCTAGTTTGATCACATTTATGGTGTGCCCTGCACAAGGTCAACGTCTGTGTATCTTGGAAGCCAAATTAGAAAGAAACCCATCTTAAGCAGCAAATTGACTCAAAGATATTGGAGGCACTTGAAATGAAAAATTCTTTGATTTTGTGCTGCCTTGTGCAGTCATAATTTCCAAAACACCCAGTGAGACGCATCGTGCAAAGGCCCAAGAAGCTCTCAAGCAGTCCCCTATCTGCCTTTGTAGGTACTTGCCCAGGGGCTTGTCTGGGGAGCCTCCCAGCTTTGGACTCTTGGGGAAGGTGAGCGGAATATCCAGCTCACTGGAGGGGAAGGTTCTTAGATTGAAATCTAGGATACTAAAGTCAACTTCATCTGGAATGGCTCAGATGAGAACTGTTATGTTTAGGAGACCTTTCCCAATTCTTAACGGGGTTTTTTGTTATATTAGGGGGTTTGTTCTACAGATCTCGGTTTTGAACTAGTTCTGTCATCCACCTTGAAATTCCTTCAAATAAAGGGGACAAAAAGAAAACCCCTTCTCATCAATCCCCTGTTTCCCAATGTAGTAGTGCCTCAGTAGAATAAAGAACACAGCTGAGTAAAATCCTCCATTGGCCACCTTCACACTGAACGAATTGCCCAGACTGAGGAGTTGTGGCAGCGTAGTCAAGAGTGGAGTCTGTTTTACCAATGTCCATGAAATTGTTAGAGATTACCCCAGTCAAGACTTGGCAAATACTTCATAAGTCACAATAAAACGCCTGCTTTGTCTATTAAAATCCTGCTTTGTATAAAAATCAGTGTGAAGATGACACTCTGAGGAAGCATCTTAATTTAAATTGGTAAACTTTAAAAAGAAAATACCTGAATGCTATTAGGAATTTGTATAATTTTTTAGCCACTCAGCAGAAAAACTTACACTCATTTTACTGTAAAACAAGTGTTGGGGACTTGCCGAGTCACTAACTCTAAACCTACTGGGGTAAAATTATTAGCAAAGTATTTTGGTTACTCATTAAGGCCATAGGTTGGGAATTCACCCTCATTGTAATAGAATCATCAGACAAAATCACATTGCTCTCCTGCATGAAAATAATAATACGCATCTTCACAATGGTCATAATTTGTTGCCTGCCTGTTTCCACTTCGTAGGATTAAAACCCTTTACTCATGAGAATATGTGCACTCATTCCAGCCAGGGTCAAATTCTGCCCTCTGATGTGTTCACTCAAATCCCATCGAAGCAGGTGGGAGTTGTGTGCGTGCTGTGAGCGTGGATTTTGGTCCAGAGTGCCCGAATGAAATGTTTTAACAATATACTCATAAAGAATTAACCCTTAGTCCATAAAGGTACATTAGTACTCGATGGAAGTTCAGTACCTTTTTTTCCTACGTGCATGGTCTCACGCCGTGGCATCACATCTAAGGATCGCGGCTCCTGTGCCCGTCTGATGCCCATAACTGGGGTATTCCTGTGGTATGAGACTCAACTTGAGGCTTGTCCATACAGCAAACACCATGTGCTTAGATGATGCACTCCGAAGCTGCTTATTTGGCACAAAAAAGAGAGGGTTTAGCTCAAAAAAACCCCTCCTAGCCTTACTGACTACTATGCATTTAATGAAATTTTCCAAAAATGTATATATCCAAATTATACATGTTCTTAAAGTGACGTTTTCTTATCATGATTTAAACCTCAATCCTGCAAACCCTTAAGAGATGTGAGAAACTCTGTAGATGTGAGCAGTGTTTAGTGCTGTCACCACAGAACCAGCCAAGGGAATTGTAACGCTGAACGTTGCTCAGGTCTGTAGAACTGGGACCTTATTTATCCATGGATAAAATGTCATTAATTACAAATTACAAATTATCACATCACCATATTGTTGGCAGATAAGTACACTATCAACATTGCTGAGGGTGACAGTGGTCATTGCAAACACTTATTGGTGGCGGTATGGAACAGATGAAATGATGCTTGGATCTTTCAAACTTGAGTGTTTGAAAAGATCCTGAACATTTCTTAACGATGCTTGTTACTACAATTGCATGTAGTTGAAGAACAACTAAATTATCTGTGTTTTAAGGCATTTCTGCATGACAGAAATGGGATATATGATTTTCTGACAGCAAAGCAATGAGACAGACAGCTTTCCAAATCGCCTGGAATGCCCCAGTTGGATAAATATGTGCTATTGCGATGCTGAACTACTCCACATTTGTGAATTACAGTTTGCAAGATTTCAAAAATGTATTTGTTTTGGTGGCTGTGGAACCACAGAATCACAGAATGGGTTGGGTTGGAAGGGACCTTTAAAGGTCAGCTAGCCCAGCCCTCCTGCAGTGAGCAGGGACATCTTCACCTGGATCAGGTTACTCAAAGCCCAATCCAACCTGACATTGGCTATACAGTTAGTTGAAGAATATAGAGAATGTATTTTCATTCCTGGAACAGGTGTTAAGCATATTCATTTTGCATCACAGTTGCAAGAAAACAAGTTATCTATAACAGAACAACCCTCAGATCAATTTTAACTGAATCTCTTCAGTTCTTGAGTTATTAGAATGCTATTTTTAATGAAAACATTAAAAAAATTAATTCATAATCTGAGGGAGACACAATGTAATAGAGGGGCTACTTTTAATCAAATCCCTCTTCAGTGCACGACACTTGAACGCAGTTATTTGCAAACAACCACTGCCACCAAGACAATGCATTTTTGAATGTGTCTGTACCTCTTCACTCCTTGAAGCCCTCTTTGTGACATGAGATTTGGTTTTGTGAATGCACCAACTGCATCCAAGTGACCAACTTTTATATAAGGCACATTTTGTTTGTTGGGGGAGGAGGGAGAGTTCTCAAAAACAGCTATGGATACATAGAATAAAAAAATCTTGCTCATTTTTCTTTATCCCCCTTCAAGGGCTGAGTGTTGGGAACATGTTCTATGTCTTTTCTGATGATGGGATCACAGTCCTCCAGCCGAATGAATGTGAAATCCGGAGACACATCAGGCCCGAAGAGAGGATTTTCAGCAGTTATGTAAGTCCTAAACCCAGCAGTTACAGCCGGGAGCTGGGAAGCTTTCTCTTAATCTCTTCAAGGGTTCTTATCGCTAAAGGACCTGTTTGACAGAGTGGTGTTGGAGTTTGGTGGGCTTCCTGTGGCATCCCTGAGGTGTATCATCGTCTCCTCTTGCAAATTAAGGGAACCACTGAAGTTATAAGACTGACATGGAGGATTACTGACACACTGCAGAGAATTTGACTGATTATCATGTCCCAGCGTAGGCAAAGACTTTCACTTGTCCTGTTTGACCTATTTACATATCCATGCACAAAAGTTGAAACTAGGAAGGTATTGAAGTCTACAGCCAGGAGATGCACACATTACTCACTGGTGCTAACTGGCCCCTTTTACTGACTCCATAGGCAAAGGAGTGGGCTACTTTCTGCTCTCTAAAAATAGTTTCCCAGGTGAAACCTCAGCAGGGGGGGCAGATAAAGATGCATGGATGATGGTTGTGCCATGCTGGTTCTCTACATCTTCTGCCATTGAACCAGAGGCTTGTGTTGTCCTTGTTTGCTGTCTAGCATTTTCTGCTGTCTCTGAGTTTGCCGAACCCTTGCTTTTGGAAAGTACAAAGAAAATTTGTTTAAGTGTCAGTGAACGTTAAGCACGAGCTTGATGGAGCTCAAGATGGCAAGTGGGGTAACCCATGCCTGGAGGCCCCGTGCGGCCAGTGTTTTCAGTGACATGTGTTGTGCCTACTCAGGTGTCATAGCCATGTATATGCTCATGAAACTGTCAAATCTCATAAAATACAGGTGCTGAAATACATCCTGAAATGCTTTTTTAGTCACTCCTTTATTTAGGATTTTGTTAAAGGCTGCGTTTACAGAGGAAGCTGAGAATGTGGCTCCCTTCTGAAGAAAAGGGCTCATCCTTGCTTTCAGTTTGGGGAGGAATAAAGGGGGTCAGACTCTGCTGCAATGGGTCAGGATCTTCCTGTGAGTCTGTATTCAGTATTTTTTTATATCTCAGCAAATTTGTGGTTGATGTTTGGGTTTTTTTTTCTACTAGAATATTTTAATGTACTTTACTTGAAATCTAAACTGATGCTCACCCCAAGATTGGTCCTTCACATGGGTATTAAGCCACACTTGAGCTGTTGCTACTCAAAGACAGTTCTCTTGTGTTTCTTTTCCAAAGAGCTGTAAATATTGAAGAGGTGGTTCTGGAGAAACAGCTTGAAAAGAACAGAGGAGAGAAGGCACTTAAGGAAATAATGTCAGCGCAGTGGTGGCCATAAAAGGGATTTTTAGCATCTTTACTTGACTGCCTTTCAGAGAGACCTCTAAGGGTTTCCTGCAGATATCATAGGGCCCTTTCCCTTGGTATAGGGAGGACTGACTATTTTTTCCTTGCTTTTCTCTTTTAATATCTTGAGCGTTTACCGTGTAGACAGTGACAACAACCTGGAACTTTAGGAGGGTTTCTACAACAAAGGTTCCTTCATTTGCTCTTAGAGGGCACAAAAGCAGACGAAGCAGCTGCTGCTGAGCACTGTAGCAGAAAGGCCGATGACCTTTCCTTGCTCTCACTGGTTTTGGTGGATGCTGTGTTGTCAGAGCCCAAGCCCCAGTGTACAGCTGAGGATGAAGAGAGCAGTTTGGGGGCTGTCAAGTGCTTGGCTGCATGAACAGCTGTTGGAAGCACAAGGCTGGCTTTTATAGCATGTTTTAGCTTGCATTAGTGTAGATCTCCAGCCTGGCTGGACGTCCAGAAAGGAAAATGCAGCAAAGCTGCACAGTGTTCTATCTTAAACCCTTATGTGTGGTCACCACCAACTTACTGAACCGAAAGATCTAGGATGCTTAGAGGTGACTTTTTTTAATCCATAACCATCACTCTGATACAAACCTGGTGTTCACATTGCTTTTGCTTCTACCTCTTTTTTCCCCAAACAAGCTCTGCTGCTCGAATCGCTTGCCCTTTAGGGAGGTTGTGAGACTGTTTAAAGTAACTTGGCTGTTACATTGACAAGATTTAAAACCAGCAGTTGTGCTAAACAAAATATATATGCGTTCATTTAGTTTTACCTTCATTTGCACACCACGGCCTGGTCCCATGCAACTGCTCTTTCACATAAAGCAACTCAAGCGAAGAAATGTGATGCAGAGTAGCCAACATGCAGAGTCTTGTTGGTGAGATCATGTATGACTTTTCAAACTTGGGGTACCAGTAAGCTCCCACTAAAACTAATACCATTTTGGCACAGGACTCAGTGACTGGAGAATCAGAGGTAAAGTAAGGCATCAGGCAGCTGTGAACAGAATTTGATTCAAAATAACAGGATTTAGTTCCTTTTGAAGAGAAGTCTCTATGTTGGAGCAGTGGACTATATAGGACACTATTTATTTTGCTACTGTTTCCTTAAGCACAAGCATCTTGGAGCATGCTTTCCTGAACTGAATGCAGACTTTATAAAAAAATATAAATCTGTGATTCAATTAATATAGATCTCTGTTTTTCCAAAGCACAGAGTGATATTTCTATTGCTAATAAATCCTGACACCGCTGTAAGTCTTGATGAACCACGGTGAGCTTCAAAAGACAGAACCTTAGACTGTGTGGTTATTTAAATTCAGTGTGAGTTTTCAGGAGGTCCAGCTGTTTAATGTCACTGGGTAGAGCCTGGCTGCAGCATGCTACCTGATGGAATAATTATTTCATGTTTTCCAGGAAAGAGAGGGGAAAAAATCATCCTAATGGAATCCCCATAGAATTTTTTTCTATAGTTTTCCAGGCTAAGCTTCTTGCTGCTCCAGGCCCTGAACTTGTAAAAATTAAACCTTTTCTCCTCTTTTTTTTCCTCAGGAAGAAATCTGCCCTAGAGTGGAAGGTGAAGGCACTCAGTCCTGCCTCTGGGCTTCAGCAGTCAATGTCAGAGACAAGTACATTTATGTGACACAGCCTAAGCAGAATAGAGTAATGATAATTGATATCCAGACTCAGAAAGCTCTGCAGGTACTTACATGGGGAATGCTTTATTCAGTGATGGCAAAGGGCTTTGATATGGGACAAAAAAAAAAAAGGTAGATCTTTGCCTGACATCGCTGAGAAGTTGGGCTTGTGTTGTGTTCACCCATGGGGTCATACTGTTTGTAACCTCACTGGCAGGAAAAAAAACTCCTTTAGAGGCTGTTTATCATCATCTCGGGGCTGCATGTGCAGCCAGGCTTGCAGCTAGTGTGGTGAAATAATGCTAGAATGAATTTCTGGCTTATGCTTACTGAGCTGCTGCCTGACCTTGGTTATAAGCAGGTTGGGAAGAATGAACTGGTGTGGGTATAATTCAAACTGAAATTGGCCCCTGATCTACTGGCTATAAGTAACGGCACAAGATGGAGTGATGTCTCACTGGAAAACAGCACCAAGCAGCCAGATTTTTCTGCTACTGGTGCTGCTGCTGATCCCCCAATCGATTGGAAGTTAATCGTGCAAAGCTGCACAAAAGGGAGTAACCGAGGTACATGGCAATGTCTGCAGTAAACTAGTGCAATATCATCATTTGGGTCACTGTAATGTAAATGCCCATCTTTTCTTTTTTTAAGACCTTGGATGTCGACCCGTTACCAACCAAATTGCATTATGACAAGTCCCACGACCAAGTCTGGGTGCTTAGCTGGGGCGACATGTGGAAATCCTCACCAACCCTGCAGGTAAGTCCTTATGTGCCTGAGCCTTTGCCCTTCCTTGGCTTGGCATCACCGGCAGCAAGCTGGTGGCTGGTTGGTTGCAGGTAATTAACAGCATTTAATGGTCTGGATATAAAGCTGCTCTTTCATTTGCATATCTAGTGTGTTTTATTCATCCCTCCTCCATCCATCCTCACATATTTTTCCTGCTGTTTAATTTGTTTCTGAGCAATGACTGTGCCCTAGGCTGGCAGCAGGACTGCTTTGTCACCAAGGTCTGTTTTGTTTTAAGGCTGATGTTAGAGCCAAGTGCTATAAAGTCATACAGCAAGGGCTGGCAGCTGACTGCGAGCAGTACAAGCCTGTGATGCTCCAAGTCATTTGTGCAGCCTGCGTGAGTGCAGCTTCTTTTTAACTTGATTGAGGTCTAAAAGCAGTGGGTACCGAGAAGCCGCAAAGAGAGTACTTTCTGCATAGAAATCTGTTACTCTTCAGGTTATTGGCAGTGTTTCTTTGGAGATGCATGTCAGGCTGAGCCGCTCACTCAAGGAAGCCTGAGATAGGGACTAAGTGTCTGTTCACTGCAGAGCTGCAGTGCGCCCTGCTCAGATGCTATAATGACCTGCAAATTTGGGGGTGTTGCATGTAGAAAAGTCATTAAAAGGTTAATGAACTGTACTGTGCCTCAAAATTCACAGTTCTTTCAGGATTACTAGCCTACCACCCTTGTTATGCTTTGAGCAAATTGCCCCTGTTCTCCAGGTATAAAGGTATTTACCGCTCCGCATCTTCCACATAGAAGTCATCCAGCTTTTCTGCCAGTGCACTAAATTGCTACTTATTTTCCTTAAACTCATTTCGTCACTTGTCTCTCACAAACCTTCACCCTTCTTTTGGATGGTGGTGGAGCATAATGTGTTGGAATTGTTCCTTTCATCATAAAATGAAAAAAAATAACAGCACTCTGGGGCATAAAAAAAAAAAAAGAAAGAAAGAAAAAGAAAAAACAGCAAAAGCAAAACCTCAGGGACAAATTCTGCTATTGGATGTCAGTGACTCCAATCAAGGAGTGCCAGTGAAGTCCCTGCATTGCTCCCTGCTCAGCACCTTCAGACATTTATACCAGGGCACAGTAATGCACATACATAGGTTTGGAAAACTAAATTATCTTCCCTCTCTGGACTGCCCTGGAGGATTCACTCTTCTGTTGACAGTACAAAAGCACGAAGTACAGGCATTTAGTTGGGCATTTGTTGCTGCTGTTTGTCATATGACAGAGTTAACACCACAGCTGACTATCCATCCAGACATGCCCTTCTCTAGCAGTTATTTTTTGGTCCTTGCTGCCCAGCCTTTCTGAAACACAGGTGTCGTGTGAGTGCTTCTACCAGAAATACTTGCTTCTAAGTCTGCATTAAAACATACCCCAACAGGCAGAGAAGAAGGGTGCCTGTGCTTTATGACCTAAAAACCTACAAATCTAGGCTCTGTGTTAGTTATGAGGCTGCCCAAGACTTTGCTGGCGATGCTGCCCCATGGAAGTGGGATGAGTCGTAGCCACCAGCCCCATCTGAGGTAACGGTGGCAGCCTCCAGGCTTCCAAAGGGACCAACGGACCAGAAACTCAACAGGGGCATTTTTGGCAAAAGACACCAGAAACAGAGTGGGGGCAAATAAATGAAGGTTTCTGAGGCAATGCCACCAGCTTGTCTCACCTGGGGATGAGCAATTTCCTGTACAGGGTCTAAGGAGAGAAAATGGTTCTCTTTAGCCTTTCTGACTTAATTTCTTCCATCCAGCTGTGAGGGGTTTCTGTAATTAAAGGAGAGATGGCACAAGCATGTGATTATTAAGAAGAACACACCATCTGCACAGTTGGAAACTTGTTATAAGGCTCCAGCTCTCAGATAGTCCTTTCTGTTATCTTTATGAAGTGCAGTTACACACATAGAGAATGAGATTAGCATCGGCATCAGCATATCTTTTCTTTTTTCTGACCTTCTTTCCTAAAAGGTGGGCAATGACTAATTTGGTGAAGCTCATTCTTAAAACCGGCAGTGGTTATTTGCAGACATGCGATAAAATATCTTTTTTAGGAAAGATGCTACTGCGGAGGTTGATCTAGATTTCCATTCATTCTTTGGAAATCAGGGATTTGTCAAACAGCCCATGCAGCCAACTAATGGGTTACTGTAGTTTAGCCATTACTGGCTTCTGGGAAGCAAATGTCTGGCCTCATGAAAGCACTGTGTGAGAGTGGGCATCTTTCTTGAGCAATCTAATTGGAAGAAATCTAAATGACAGGAACAGAACAGCTGTCTGAACTAAAACTTGCAGGGTTTTAGCATTTCCTTAATGAATTATGTAGCTATAAATTCAAAGCAGCTACTGTTGCGCATTAGAGAGCAGAAGTTCCTAATGAGTGGACTAAAGTCATCTTGAACTGAGCAAACAATTTGAGTATTTGACAGTTTAATTATTGAAAACTTCTACCTCTCCTTTTCTGGAGCAGTGGAGGAGCTGAGTTTCTGTGGCCTTGGAGGTGTGCGCTGTGCTGGAGGACAGAACAGGGTGGGCAGGCAAAGGGCCTTTCTCTGCTCTGCTCTGAATTTTATTCGGTGCGGTCCATGGATGAGCAGTTCTTCTCCTTCAAAGTGATAATTAACTGCTGTGAGCTAGTGTTTGATCCTTCAAGCTGGTAAATTATCACTGTGCATTTAAGTGAGATTGATAAATATGACCATGGAATAAATGTTTATTTTAGACAGTGAGAAATAAACCATTGTGGTCCTAGTGTTGTCAGACTACTTCAGCTGCTGCATGACTGCTCTTTCTTGAGATACAAACATCTTATGAAAGCAGAGTTGTGCACTTACCTTAGAAATGTCAAGCTTCAAATAGTATTTATTAGCACATCTTTTTCAAGACAGCTACACCAAACAATATTTTGAATTCATTAATCAACGTCAGTCTGCTACTTCCTTGGAAAAGCCACTCGGTATGGTGTATGACTATGAGTCTGTATTTACCTTTTTCCCTTACTCGCTGGTCTTCCTGCACTCAACCTTGTGTGTATTTATTGTAGGTAATACCAGAGGCAAGTGCTGGGGAGGATCCGCATGTTATCCGCACGCCGTTTGAAGGAGTTGGTGATTTTTTTATACCACCTACGAATCTTATTATTAATCATGTTAGGTAAGACATTATCTTAACGAATAGCAACAGTGACCGTACTGCTTTCTTCTAGCGGGCATCCTTCTAGTAATCTTAAAGCATTTGACCAATTTTAATGAATGAGTTCATGATTAAGCTAACTACTTTCATCCCCATTTTCATATGTGAAATGGAGAAATGATTGAGCAAATTACTTGTAGTTATTCAGCAGATCAGTGAAAGAGCAAGAAACAAACCTACACATCCCTTGGACTGTGCACGGGCATTCAAATCTCAGCCCATGCCTCCTTGCAGCAAAATATGAAGCGCTGCCCTGGCTTCCTTGTGCTAGGTTCATTCCTGTGCTTTATGAATTTGGGTAGAAACCTGCATCGAGGATTTATTGCCTGAGATGGTAAAACTTTATTCTGCATGAAGCATAAGGTGTGATTCTTCCACGTGTTTCTTGCTATTTACTTGTTCAAATATTGGATCTCTATGTGAGGTGTATGGTTTGAGCAGAAAAAAGGCATGCGCTGCATATTAAAAGCAGCACCTCCATGAACCGTCAGGTTTGAATGGTAATGTGTTGTAGTAATTAATGAGATTGTATAACTAACATACTAATAGCTTGGGTTAATACTGGCTGTTTCCCATTAGCATTATCAAAGGGAATGATAACTGCACAGCATTTTATACTGTTCTTACCATGTTATAACTTAACAACTGTTTTAACCATATTCTGTCCCCAATAACTAAGTTAAACACTCAGAAGGTCATCATGTAACTCCTTACATTGATCTTGGATTCCTTGCAGTGAACACTGAGGACAGGGGGATCACATTTAAACAATAATGTGTTGAATCAGATCCAAAATAAATAATCTTGCTTCCTGAAACACAAAATAACGAGGTAAACTTAATGGCTGTCAGTCTTAGTTTCTCCCTACTTCGTTTTTCTAGTGTGCTTCCAAAATATCGTTCTGACTATTAGCAGTGCCAGGAGGTAGATGGCTCTGCTGAATGTTAAGCCTGAGATGAGAAGTTGTGGTCTGGGTTCAAACACAGGAAAGTGTAACAGTTACACTTTTTTGTTGTTTGTTGTCTTTTTGCTTCAGTGTGATTAATCAACTCTGTACACAAATATTTAATGTAGATAATTGTCTATACTTCTTCCACGTGCAAAGCAGAGAATGCTGTGCCTAATTTCCTATTTCATTTGTTCAGGGCCAGATCTTTGTCCCTTCTCTCTCACCCTCAGCACAGAAAAATAATTGCTCACAGTCTAATGAGACTTGCTGAGATCATGTTCTAAATTCTCCACTCAGAAACAATAAATGGCAATACCAGCATTTCCCAGGAAGGTGAATATTTAAGCAATCTCTTCTGCAAGCCAAAAAATATTTGTATGCAAATGTTCCTATATATGTATTTCAACTGCCTGTTATTTTAGATGGATATCTAGGAATGTATCCATTTTTATTAGTTCCCGGGGTAGATTGTTGCCTATTAAAAACTCTCAAAGTGCAAGGTTTTCTTTGAGATTTCAGATCACAGATTTCATGTAAGTGCTGTGCCTCTTCTGCAGCTGCGTGTGCATAAAACACATTCTGACCCACTTTTTAAAATTAAAGTTTATGATAAAACACACTTTTTAACTTCTTCAGGCATTTGGCCAAGTAGTAAGGAAGTCTTGAGGAAAAAAATGCTGTAAGGGAAAGTGTTTTTTAAAGTGTGCTTAAAACGCATTCATCCAGGAGAAATACAAGTGCCATATCCAATTTCCCCACACACAGTGCGCTACAAATGTCCACTGCGGATATTTTCTGAAGTCTCTAATGGATGTGAGTATAATGGGAAAATGAAAGGCTTAGCCCAGTGATTTTCATGGGATCATACACTACATTGGCTCCTTCTTCAGAAGTGAAATCATTGCTGAGTGTCTCATTCACAGATGGATTAAGAATGAAGAAATAAAGCCAGTGTTTTAAGCAAAATATATATTATCTGCATGCAAGCACGTTGTCCTTTATATTTCAGAAAGCAATTTTATGTCTCTTGGGATAGAGATATAAAACTAAGTACTCCCTTCATTTTCTTCTGTCTGCATTGAGTGGATGAAAAGATGCTCGATGTAAAATTAGTTTTCATAAGTCAGTATCAGTGACCTGTGAATCCAGGGGAACACAGACAGGCTGCTTCTGTGGGCTCCCTCTCAAATTAAGCAGAAACCTTTCTTGGCTATTCTTGACCTTTTCGTGTCTTCAGCAAAGGTCAGATGTGCTGCAGCATATATCTTTTACAGAACATTTGTTCTCTGCTCACTGTTGTCTACCCTCTCTTGAGACAGAAAACAAAGACTCCTTCCCTTCGGTGCACCCTGACTGGTTGTGTTCCTTGAGAAATGTTTTACACCATCACTGGGCTGGCAGGACGGTGTTTAACACAGTCTGGTCTACACCTCAGCCTTGTCAGCTCCTGCAGGGGTCCCCAGGCACCACGGGTAGCAAACACACATCACTGCTACCTTCTGGCTGGAATCTAAGGGATCAGGTTGGACATGGTCTTCACTCAGGGGTTATACGTGTAGCTCAAAGTTGCTCTCTGGCCCCAGCCTGGCAGTGCTGTGCTTTCTTTTGAATAGTTTTCATTTGGGGATTGAAGAAGTCTTGAGTATACATTGAATTACATCTCTGGAATAGTTTAAATACAACACTGGTCAGCGGTAGCCTACAGAACACCCGAGCCTCGATTCCTCATCCCTATTGTAAATTGGTGTTCCCAATAAGAGGCTTCAGCTCTTGAAGTTGTTACTCAAATACCCAAGTACCTAGTCAGGATTTCAGGATTAGGTTGCTAATTTGAACTGAAATCTGTACCTCCTTTCAGCCCATTTTAGAAACACTGGAAGAGGAGAGATTTCTTACAGAGAAGAGACAGCATTATTGCTCACACTTACAAAACCAACGGGGTAGAGTTTTCCTGTTCTGCTGACTTCTGTCTTTTCTCAAGCACGTCACCGTGTCTCCAGAGATGACTTCAGTGTCATGTTTTCTATTTCAGGTTTGGCTTCATCTTTAACAAATCGAAATCTGCAGTTCACAAAATTGACCTGGAAACTGTGACCCACATCAAGACTATCAACTTCAAAAAGTATAGCTGCGTACCGCAGACCATGGCTTATACCCACCTGGGCGGTTACTTCTTTGTCCAGTGTAGGAGGAATAGGTCGGTGGCTGCATCGCCGCAGCTCATTATTGACAGTGTTACCGATGCCGTCATAGGCCCCAACAGCGACGTGACGGGCACCCCTTATATCTCACCGGACGGACGCTATTTGGTCAGTGCAGATGAAGACAGTGGCAGGATCAAAGTCCAGACTCTATCTGTCCGAGGGGAAATCAAGTTGATTTATGACTTACAAACAAACATACGTGTATCTGATCTGACATTTCAACCTTCTTTCACTGAAGGCAATCAGTACTATATATATGCTACTTCACATTTGCAAACAGATGTGCTTTTTGTAGAGCTGTCAACGGGGAAAATGAATGTACTGAAGAATTTAAAGGACCCTATCACATCCAAAGACTGGCCCTGGAGCAACTACAACAGAATTATGAAAGACAGTGGATTATTTGGACAGTATCTCCTTACACCAGCTAAAGAGTCACTGTTTGTTATAAATGGGAGGCAAAATACGTTACGCTGTGAGGTTTCAGGTATAAGGAGGGGTAATACAGTGGTCTGGGTTGGAGAAGTATGAAAGGGCAATAGCAGCAGAGCCTTTGGGTACCTGTTGGACCTTTACACTGCGACAAGTGAGCAGTAGCATTGTATATTTTTACACTGGGAAAAAAAAAAGATAAAACAAAACCCCCTTGTATAGGCTTCATGGTACAACCCTGGTCTACTTGCAAGTTTTATAATACAAGGTATGCTCTGCTAATAGGAAGTGGGTTTGAAGGGATATTTTTTATTTGGGGGTGTGATTTGTGGTTATGAGCAAAATGCTGGGAAGTTAATGATGTCTCCACTGAAATACTGTATAAGCCACGAAACTTAGTGATTCCGTAGAACAAAACAGATTTTGAGTTTCCATACTGAGGAGCTTTTATGTTACGTTCAAGCCATCAGTTCTCTTTCCTGTACACCTTGCCCGTTAGCTGTGTTGACTTCCCCACCCCGACACAGGGAGGCTACAGAAGCAATGACTGCAGTTAGAATTCACCTTTGGATGATGCAGGGAACTAAGCAGCAGAGAGTAGTTTTCAACCCTCAGAAACCTAGGAAGGAGATTTAATGAAAACTGATCAGTTTTCTCTGCAGGATGGCTTTGGGAGGGTTCACGTACGTGACTTCAGAAGGAGGCATAACAGAAATAGAAACTGTCAGCTTGCTTTCTCCTGCGCTTAATTTTGCTCCTGGTAACTACTGAAGGCAATGTCATGAGCCCCCCCCACTTCTAATACATATTTGTGATGGTATTTGAGGAATTCGGCATGAAATATCCAGGCCGTTCGTTAGAGTGAATAAAAGCCAGAGAACTCAGGGGGTGGAGGGAGGCAGAGTTTGTAAGAAATTTGATGAGAAGGGGGCATTAGTCTTGCAGCAGTGTGTGAGTGAAGTCACAATATGCAACATCTGCTCTTCAGGGGCAGAGATTCATTATGATCATTCCTATAGGAGGCAGTAACACTTCTAGAAATTGTTGGTTTCTCTCATTAAATATTTAGTAGCACTGAAGTCACTTGGTTCTTCATAAAATGATAACTACAATGGCAGAGGGTATTTTTAATAGAAAAGTCACTCATTTTCTAGTAATCATCTTCATTTGCCTGTTTATTTTCAGACATTAATTTGTTTTCTTCCCATTTATAATATTTAGAGTCAATTATCTTCTAGTTACGAGCAAAGAGATTGATGTAAAACCAGCTGGATTTACCCTACAATGCAACAGCTGGGACTGAGAAATTTCAGTTGAGGTCCCATAAAAATATAGATCCATTCGCACATTTGGAAGATATAAAAACTTCTCCAGTTGTGTTATTCTAACTTTCTATATCCGCCACCATGACGTGATCAGGGCAAGAGCAGCTACGGCTCACAAAGTGATACAAACCAGGTGAGCCCCACTGCCACCACGAACGGACACAGCAAGTGGTTGTGTCTCACATACTGCTTTGAAAACACAGTCTTGAGGTGGGTGACACTCTCTGCAGGCAAACATCTGTTGCATCAGAGCCACGGGTCAGCCTTTCGAAAGACCCAACTCGTTTTGCGAATGATCTTATTGCCCAGAGTTTGTACGAAAGCAGCTGCTCAGTGTGTCCAGAGATACGTGGTGGCTCATTAATTATTTTCCAACTAAAGTCACCCATTTCACAGTGCACACAGAGGGATGCTAAATGACAAGGATGCAGACTAACCCTGATAATTTTGGGGTTAAATGTTAAACTTTAACCAAAAGGGTAGCATTTTAGCATGGCTGTAGACCTGAAGTCATTTAAACCATTTCGATTCTATAGAGAATATATAAAAATCTGTTCAGACAGAAGAAGAAAGGGAGCTGAATCCTATGAATTCATTAAACACGGAGTCCTTGAAATTGCCCTTCAGCACCCATAGGCTGAAACCTACATCTCTTTTCACTTATGAGCCATAGGGGTTAGAAGTGACTATCCCATCATCGCAACACAGACATAGAAGACGGATTGGCATAGCCTTCCTTTAGCAATGCATGGTGTCCATGATTTTCTACTCATCCAGTTAGGAAACATCCCCATTTCAAGGAAAGGAGAAGACCAGCTTTGTAAGTACCTTTAAATATGCACAACTCCTTTCTTGAATGAAGCTGTATCCATACATTGCAGTCATCCTCGATGTGGTTTACCAAGGCCAAACACTGCTCTTGTGTTATCTTTTATGACTTCTTGGATATTTTATTATGCCTATGGTAAGTTTCCCTGTAGAGACGTTCATTGTGTCATAGATCAAGCAGATATTACTTTTTTAAGAATATTTAAAAAAAACCTGTATATATCTGTTCAGGTAAATATTCTTGAGGCTGGTTTATATATAGGCTGTGAACCATGTGTAACAGACCTCACTTCTTCCTGTTTGTCGCAAAATATTGGAATAGCGTTCACTTGAAAAATCCCACTTGGACCTTCCAAAGATGTTCCCTTTCTTCCCTCTTCAGCCCAAGTTCTGGTGATGTGTTTTCTAAATTATCCTAATGGTGATATATCATACTTAGAAGATGAAGTACAATTTAGTTTGTCCACACTACTTGTGAACAGTTCCAATGACAGTCAAACCTGACATTAAAGTGCTGCACATTTGTTACTCGGATTTTATTTTTTTTATGACGCAGAAATTTTATGTATACTCAAAAATGTTTCTACTCATTTTTGTCTTTCAACTCTGTCAAAAAGAGACTACATCTCCTTGTTCGCAGTTTCTTTCCTGCTCGTGTTCTCCACCAATTCACAATTAATTCCTAGCTAATGATTAATTAATCATAGTGATTAATTGACATGAATTTAAATTGAATTAATGACCATTTAGTTATCCTATAGCAGCCATGTATCAGTTGGGTATTCTGACACTAGAATCATGGAAAAATGGTCCCCGGTTGACAATAAGACTCTAGTCCCAAGATGGGATGCATTTTCCATTCTTTGTTGAGGTTAAACAGCAAGATAATGGAAATACTGTTCTGTTTTAGTATTTCCTTCACTTTTTGAATAAGTGAGAGTTTTTACTTAACACCTTTAACTATGCAGTTCAGTGACTATTTAGGAACCACCCACTATTGTTTTAAATTGGAGAGAAAACTCACGAGTGCCTTAATTAGGAATCTGTGACAGTAATTAACATTTGCTTACCATTTAATACTTCGATTTTTTTTACCACTACAGCAAACCCAACAAAAGTCCCAAAAGATGTGTGTGGGCAGAGGTGGGCGTGGCCACAGGATGAGGGGGAGATGGGAAACCGGGGGCTGTTGAAGGACATCACCTACCTTGAAGGAGCTTGGCCGCTTGGCTGTGTTGATCTCCATGAACACGGCTTTGCTGGAGAGAGTCCTGATGACCTGTCGACAAGTGCTTATTTACTTGATTTATACCATGATTAGGTCTTAATTACTAGAGTGCCTGGTAGCATGCTAGGTACTGCGTAAAACAGAAAAAAGGGTCAAGATCTCAATTCTGTAAGGAGGTAACAGCTAATTCCCTGTATGACCCTACAGCAGGTCAACAAAATGAACAGGGAAGTGGGAACCATGGCTGGGGGAGACATAAGAGTTGACATGAGTGCAATAACCTGCTTATTCATCAGAGATATCGGCATGCCATAATGCCTGTATATTTTTTTCCCTAAAGCCCCCTTTGTTCCTCCCTCTTCAGGGCTTTATTTTAAGCAAACATCCATACCTTTACATGCATCACTGTTGCTCTTCATCCCTGGGATGGGGCCACTTGACTCCAGGGGTTTCCCTGTCCCCTGTGACTCACCACCTCATGCTTAGCTAATTTTTCTCATAGAAAAGTGGGGGGAGGTGGGAATCTTGCTTGTTCTAATGCAGTGCATCCCGCAAATTGAGCATGATTTCCATACCATGTTACAACTCCACACTGCCTCCCATCTGAAACCTGCCTTTATTGCCTGACTCACAGATTTGCACATTTTCTCTCAGATATAGCCCTAAAACCCTACAGCATCAGAGGTTAGTGTTAAACTTTCCTCTTTCTAGTGCTGCTTCTTGCTGCTGAGAACTCATTTCCCCAGCCCAGGGAGCCTGCCCTCCACTTTCCCTCACGAGCACCTCCACAGCTGGGTGCTGTTCCCAAATGCTTCAAACTCCCTTCTAAATTTCAGCCCTCCTTCCCACTTTCAGCTTCTCTACCCTGGTGCTGCGGCACGAGGCACCTGAGCCATGATGTGGGTGCATCTGCTGGGTCACCGTGGTATTTTCCCACCCGGGTGCTGCTTCTTTCACCCCATTCCACTGGAGCAAGAGATTTTTATTTGTTTCCCCCTTGTTACTCTTTGAAGCAGACTGAAATAAATCACAGGGAAATCTCTGCATCTGGACACCAGGAAAACCTCTGTGTTCCTTTTAAGGGGAGATTGTGCAATGATAGTTGGTGTTGAGGACAGGACAAATTCCCAACCAAGCACAGTGAACCTGGGAAGAGAGCATTCTGAAATGTCACCTTTCTTTTTAGCCTGCCTCCAGCAAGAGGGTTGGTTCTTTTTTAAGACTGATCTGTAAAAATAAAGAATGAAATAGTAAGGCTATAAGGAGTTTTTTAAATGACCCTGAAAACAGAGAAAACACGCGAGCAGGCATAATCTCACCCCTTGTTCACACATTGTAAAAACCAAGATGCCCCAAAACACAAAGGAGCTGACCTGGGGAACGCTGGGTCTGAGCTACAGCCCAGGCTGGGGCCGTGTTGGCAGCGATGAAGGAGGCTGCAGTTACAGAGCTGCAACTATTCATTTGGGGGTTTATTCCATGCAGTCCGAGCTGCGTGTTTAAGCCCAGTCTAAAGCATTTTGCCAACATACCTTAGATGCTGACGTCCCCTGGCTGCCCAGTACGATGAGGTGGGAATTGCCGCCTGCGCACGTGGAGCAGGATGGTTGGAGCATGACCGGTGCGACTTGTTACGTTCTTGACTCCATCTGCTCTCTGCACCAGCTGAGTTGATGCCCATAATTCAGTTCAGTGGCGTGTACAGCACAAAAGGTCAGCCCCGCAGAGTCTGGTGGGAGGAGGTACTGGAACCTTTGGACTGTGCTCTTAATGACCTTCAGCGCCTTGACACGGGATGCTCAGGTGACTTACAGTCCTCACAGACTGGCTGGTAAAGAAACTGTTTTCCTTTGGGTTTCTTTTTTTCTTCTTGGGATTTTATTTGTCCCTCATTTTAAGACAAAAGAAAATTCCTGGAAAAGGGATGAAAACTCATGCTAGTGGCAAAAAATGTAAAGATGAACAAGGCACGTCTCGTCTTAAATCTGGGAAACACAGGGGAATGTGGGTCATAGTTTCAAAGTGCTTGCAGCAGCAAAACAAAAAGCAAAACCAAAAAAAGTAATTTTTTTTAACCAGTTCCCAACAGTATCTTTAAAAACAAAATAAAGAAAAAAATAGAAGAGCCCTGCTGTGTGCTTGTACCATGCAAATTGCCACTGCCTAGAGACTTGTTTAATTAAGCACTTCAGCATCTAACCCTTGGCAGTCTGTAGTGTCTTTGACACTTGTCCAGAGAGCCAGCTGCGTCCAGTGAACCAGACTAGAAGCCCATCCCAATTTACAAAGGTCAGAGCACTGGCATTTCCAGAAGTAAAACTCAAACTCTTGTATTAGCAAGGATTTCACCTCACAGTTGCCTGCACATGGTGCTGTGCATGACTTGATGGCCACACAGCTCTGAGCCTACAGAGCCAGTGCAAGAGCCATGTGTACTCCAGTCACTGTTTAACTTAAAGCAAGATGCGATGGCTGGGACTTCAACAGCCCTGTAACCATAGAAGAGCAGAGCACAGAGCATTACCTGAAGAGGTAGAGTTCTTTTTTAACTGCAAGGAGAGTGATAGAGGGAGAATGCTTAACATTTTAGTTAAGGCCACAGTAAACCCAATGTTAATTAACTTTCAGAAAGAGGAGGGAAGTTTCTGCATAGGAAAGTGCATAATTTCTGCAGCGGATTTGCTTCGAGGGCTTGGAAAGCCTGATCTGAGTGGGGTCAGGCAGGAAGACCAGGCTGGCATCTTGGACTCCCACCTCCCTTTTATTTAAGCAGGTCCAATGGAGAGTAATAATAAGTCATCAGCTAGTAATTTCGGGGGTTTTAATCAAGGTATTATTTCCTAATTTGAACCCTCATCTATTGCAGCACAGCTGCACCCAGCAAGCCAGTACCACCTGTACCTACTTTAAGCTGTGAGCATTAAGGATGCAGAACTTCCCTAAGCCCTGAACACCAGCCCTGAACACCCCGTTACGCAGACAGCTCAATACGAGCAGCTATATTACATTTATCTGTATTTGGAATGTTGCACTGGGCTCCAGTCTTATTCTTACGTAGAATCCAAAACAATTACTTCAAAACATAGTTTTAAGAATATTGATGTACCACAAACAGAGGCTAACTACCAGCTTATTAATTCTAGCATCCCTTTCTTTCAAGTGGCTAATCTGAAGTGGTCTTATACCCCACCTGATGGCTAAGCGTCAAGTTGTTCTCTTCAGCCAGATCATCAGCACATCTAGTCCTAGTGCAAATAAAATTCCCTGCTTTATCAAGCACAGCTGACCTCCTCCAGGAAGACACCCCACCCTGACACAGACAGCAAGCGCCAGTGAGCCCCGCTCCATCGGCAGTTTTCCAGCCCTCAAGCTTGCTCAGCACAAAGTCAGCTCTGCATTAAACACAACTTCAGCTGTGAAGCTGGCTGAGCCTGGCACCCCACCACTGGCACGCAGGATGCCATCATTATCCCATGGCCAAAATTACTATTTCGTCTCTGTAAAATCATTTCAATTCTGTAGCTACATTAGCTTCTTTAGGAATTTTTAAGCAGATTTTAATCTTAAGGCGAGACATTTTCTCAAGCCTGAAATCTTGAGGTGGTGAGGCCATTAAAATAAGGACTTCATGGACTCAGTCAGCTGGATACTCTGTGTTTGCTTAGTTTAAAACAGACAAACTACCGGTAGCTCTGAGTGTGTGGGGGATAATTAACAGCATCCCTGAATGACCCTTAGTTCTCACTTCTGAAGGCACGAAGCTTTCCCAGGCACAGGTCATCTCACAAGCCCTGCTCCTTCTTTATGGACAAATACTTGGGCAAATATATAGCAAAAAATAATCAGTCCAACAAATCTCAATGCAACAAATTACTATTATCTCCAAATGAAAGTTATGGGCACTGCAGGCTAAGAGATTTTTATTTCTTCTCCCAAACGTCATTGAGGATGAATGAAAATTTGTAATTAAATTTGAAAGCTATGGCTAGGAAAACAAAATTTAGACACTTTTGTCAATACCTAAATCATGAAGAGTGGAGAGCAACATTTTAGATACTTCTCTCTTTTGCTACAGCTTTTTATCTTAGACACACAAGCCTGTATTTTGTCCGTGTGGATTCCTTGCTCATCCTGGCCCTCAATGTGTCCGTTAAGTCCATCATGAAGCACAAGTCTAGAAGCAGCCCTGGAATCTCGAGGGGAATTCCCACCGTGCCATGGCAATGAGCTGCTGTGGAGGTGAAGGCTCAGCGGAGCCTTCATCCTTCGCAGCCCTCGGAGCTGAAGCACGTGGGGGAGCTCAGGGACCAGCCGCAGCCTTGTAGGGCAGCCGAGGCGTTGATGTAGCACGGCTCGAGTGAAATAAAAAAGGCAAAGCCTTAGGATAAATGTATGAAGCCCTGCTGCTAATTGATAGAGGCTGTTTTCCAAACTGAGGGGTTTCCCGCCTTTTTTCTTTTGCTTCTTATCTTTGAACAGCTTTCCCAGCTACTTATTTCCCCTGCCCTGATTTCATCAATCCCTGAGCGCTTCCGACTCTTGCCAAAACAGGGCTCCTGCTCTCATCCTGCAGACAAAAGCTTATTCAGCAGGTCAATCAAAACAACCCCACAAGACCTGCTGAAAGAGCCTTGGGAACCTCAGTAGGTGGGTTTGGGGTGGTTTTTCTCTTCCTCTTGACAGAATAGCTTCTGCCCGGATGGTCTAATTCACACAGTGGTGCCAGTAGTGCATTGTCCTGCACATGCCCAGCTACAGCTTGTCAACTCACACCCCTACCCTTTCAGTCTTGCTAAAAGTCAGCTTCATTTGTCTCAACACAGGCACAATAATTCTCAGCACTGAACATACACATTGGAAAACGTGCAATGGAAAAATTGAAAAATCGACTTTGCCTGAAAAAGCCTCCACTTGTAACGCTTGTACACATGAGTTTTCCTCCTTGTTTATAAAATATATTGAAATATTTTTTAAGACATCAACTTTAGTAGAGATTTGTACCAATGCAGTATCAGTGTGCAATGATTGAAATACATTTGTATTTACTGTGATGTGTTCCACAGCACCACTCCCACAGTGCAGCAACAAGGTAGGGAAGAGGAGGGGCAAAAAAAGAAAAAAAAAATCACACAAAGTGCTCTCTCTATATATACTGTAAATGCTGGGTTTTTTCTTCAAATTTTACAATAAAACTTGTCAAAAGCTCACTCTGACAGTATCTTTTTTATCCTTTGGGTGCTAGAATTCTTGATAGGATACTGTCTCCCCTTTTGCACTTGGTGTAAGTCTGTCAGCAATGGCTGTTTAAACTGTGGGTGTATTAATTCAGCTGAAATACAGCTGAAGAGATGAGCAGGGCTTGTCTCTGCCCTACAAAAGGAGCTGAGTGTAAGTCTATACAATACGCATGTGCTGTTTATACAGACAAGTTCATAATGGTGTATTTGCAGGTAGGAACTTGGACAAATAAGACATGGAAAGGTTCAGGAAAGGCACAAGGCATGCACAGGATCTGTCACCCATCCCTGGGCAGGGATTAAATTCTCTCAGGAAGAAAGCCCTGTGCAGGCAGGCCTGCAATTCAGCGTACCCTCTTCTTGTGCCTCAGCACTGCGAAACTCAGCCCTGTGCAGTCCTACAGCTGCTTGTGGGATTGTGCAGGGTTTAAACCAGAAAAGCCTTTGGCTCTTGCAGATTGATTCAAGGATGTCAGTCTGTTTTTCTGGATTAGCTGTGCAGCTTACCATGAGCTTCTCTAGGTTCCTTTGTCCTTGGTGGGTCAGTGAGAGTGATGAACAGCCAAAACTGTACCTGGAACCGGCCCCTCCGCAGACTGATCCGGTGGCAGAGCTTCTCCTAAAAACAATCAGGCCGGAATAGGTGAGCTCCTGGTTTTCTCGTGCACAGTGTACTATAACTCTGTGATTCTATATTTAAGATTAGGCTCCCATGCCTGTGTATTTAATTTATAACTGTAATTTTGGCCTAGGAAAAATCACTCTGTCTTCACATGGGGCTATTGTAACACTGAGACACAGATGGCTGATTATCAAAATGTCTAATAGCGTCTTTATAATAGTCCTAAGGCAAAAAAACAACCCCACTCTTGACAAGTATTATTTGCTGAAACAAATTCCATTTAATTAAGACACAAAGTCTGCACTGAAAGACATCCTAGCTTGTCAACAATATTAACTGTGGCATCTACTGCTAGAGGTTATGCTTTGCATTAAGGCTAAATGGTAATGGAGGAGAGGTTTTGAAGAAGTTCTTCAGTTTTCCTGCGTAGCAAGGCTAAGCTGGTCATTTTCCTTGAACATTATTTTACTTTAGAAGCTCAAATTAGTACTGATGAAAACACCCAGTGTAACAGTTTTGGAGGTTAAAAGCCTCTCTGTACCCTAAGACTCATTGCACCAGCACGAGCTGCTCTTCATGCCCTGCCCCAAGGTCTTACATCCCGGAGTGGCACAGCCGGTCGGTGAGCAGGGGCTGTCTCAGCAGGGCCATCACCACTCATGAGTGCTCCTGATACCAGGATGGGTGTTAGCAAACCAGCCCTCGCACAACCGCTTCAACTGGACAATGTTGCCCCAGAGGCTCAGCAGAAACCGCAGGCTCAGCCCAGGGGTGCGGAGTTTGCTGTGCACCACTCGTTCAGCGAGACTGGGTAATGCACTGGTTTATACGCAGAGCCAGCAGCTCAAGGTCTGCAGTATCCCATATGGCAGTAAAATTATTCAAGGAGAAATTATGCAGATAGTCAACATGTTCAAGCTGCAATGAATTGTGCTGAAAACATCAGCACAAGTAGCAGTCAATTTGTGTTACGGTCAACGAACGCAGCTTCACTTGTTTTCTCCTGCTGGAGGCCCTGGGGATGCTCAGGGATGCTCTAATAAACACCCTAAAGCTACTGCTCATGCATCCATATGCAATAACACTTGTAATGTAGCAGAGGGAAAAAATGTTCCCTAGAAATAGTCATCACACAAGTGGCACAATACTTCATCCACTAGTTTTCTGGACACACTAGAGGGCATATTAGTTGGGGCAGGATGGTTTGGGCAGCAGAGAAAGTGTTATTTGTAAACAATGCGATTCCAACTGCAGGCTGACTCCCAGCTCTTGCTGGTCCCTCTCACTTTCCCTGGATGTCATGAGAGCTGCAGGAGCAGTCTGTCCTAGCAAGACCAGGAAAATGCCATTTTATCATTATAGAAGGCGGGGGGAAGAACAATTAGAGGATGCACTTACCTGGAATAATATTAAAAGTAAGAGTACAACACTCTTCAAAGCAAAACTTGCAGCAAAATCAACCCCCTCACTGTTGTTTCAAAAGGGTTTCTTCAAGGCAGCCAAACGAATCCCAGAATCATCATCTGCAGCAACAAAATGCAGGCACGCTATTAATTTGGGCAGTAAATATTGCTGAAAAGTACATCCTAACCAATAAATTAGGGGCTGTGGTGGAAATGGTGTTAATGTGTTGCAGGAGAAAGGGCAGAGGGCAGCTAATTGATGCTGGTTGTGTAGCACACATTGGTCACAAAAGAGGTCAGACTGCTGCCAGGCACCTCAGGATCAATGAGTGAGTGAGTGAGTGATATTCGGGAAGATTTACACTTGCTTTCACACCTCCCTGGGAAGGCTGGAATGGTCTGAAGCAGGCCATGAGATTGCTAAAATCTCACTGCCATAAAAAGCCCTGGGTCATCCAGGCTGCTGCTTTCCAGATCTCCAATAAAGTCAGTATCTTAGAGGCATGGAATCATGGAATGGTTTGGGCAACCTGTGCCAGAGCCTCCCCACCTTCACAGGAAAACATTTCTCTCTAAGATCTCATCTCAATCTTCCCTCTTCCAGATTAAAACCATTCCCCCTCATCCTATCCCTGCACTCCCTGACCAAGAGCCCCTCCCCAGCTTTCCCGGATCCCCTTTCAGCACTAGAAGCTGCTCTGCAGTCTCCCTAGAGCCTTCTCTTCTCCAGGGTGAACAACCCCAACCACTACATTGACTTGATGTACGCATGCAGGAAGAAAGAGGTGGGGAAAAATAAGGAAATTTTAGTAGAGGTAAGTAGAATTTACAATGCTGCCATCTCTAGTAACATTAGTGTTTCAATTCATTAAAAGTCCAGACAAATCAGATGTTTGTATTCATTTAAAATAATTTCTCCTCTTTGACCTAGCTTAATTTATCATTTTATGTCTTTCTGCAGCGCTTAGGAGAGCTGCTGTTTAACTGAACCCAGAGGAATAGACGAGTAAAATATTAAGTAGTCATCATTAACAACATGGAACATTAAAACCCAGCACCATAGCTTCCCTACAGCTATTTTTGCCAAACCAAACACAAAGTATTCTCCTACAGATGTAGAATTTTTATTTTGTGCAGTATTAAATTCAAGACAAGTTGTGACAGTGTTTTCACAACTAGCACATGTAACTCAGGAACTTAACTGCAGTCACCACACAGAGAAAGGATCAGCAAAGAGGAAATCCTGCTCTTCTACTTAAAATAATCATTAGTCAGATTTTTTTATTGTTTTTCTAGTATTTCTTTCTGCAATTTTGTAGAAATTTGGGAATTTTGTGTGCTTTTACAAGTAGCTACATTTTGGTGATGAAAACTGCCATTTATAAATTTCTGCATTCAAATATTTTCAGAAAGGAGAGGCTGGATAATCAACAAGCACCTACCCAAACATTGATATTTTCTATTTCAGAAATGAATTTTCATTTATGTCAGCCCTGGGCATTCTCTGACAGGTCCAACACAGAATAACGTTTATGCACTCATAAATACTCATAGGTACGAGTAATGCAAGAGTCTCTCTCATAACTGTGTTACTCATTTCTCCATCATCAGAAACAGTGTCAACCAAGGCTACACAAATCATATTTATCCAGCAAGCTTAATCAAAGACATAAAGAATCCTGCTAAGAGTTTGGTAACTTCTTTGTAGATGACGTAAGAAAAAGATACAGGACTTCTCCAACATCTTGACCAAATCAGAGACAGAATGGAATAAAACAGTAAAGACAATACAAACTACAAGCTGCTACATTATTAGAGTGCTTCCTGCACAACACAAAAATATAGAAAACTTCAAATTGCAAAAAAAACATAACCATAAAGCAATTTCTTCCATGAATAGCTAATCTGAGTTGCACTAAAAGTGTCTCAAAAGATACTTTCCAGGATGGTCCTCTATTAGATGTCAGCAAAAGCCATTACTGTGCTTTAATAACAGAGCGCGCGCGCACACACACCCCGACCCTGCTTTGGAAAACAACGTGGCACCTCTGTCCGCAGCACAAAGAAGTGAAATGTATGTGTGTATTTTTAAATACATTTATAGAAGATACATACCACCAAGTGACTCTCTGAAGATTATGTGGATTCTAATTGTGTTTAGTAGTCAGGACATGGTGTGCAGAAAAGGATGTTCTTTCCCCTATTTCTCCTGCAGCACCTAAGTCTGTGACATAGCATTACTGCCAGTTTAGCCCTTCTTTATTAAAAGCTTTTTATAGAAAACTTATTTTAAATGTACACTTTTACTACTCACAGCCATGTTTCCCAGGTGAGAAAGTTGACTCTTAATGTCACGACTACCATCTGTTGAGCATCTGAGATGTTCAGGGAAGTCTTTCCGTGTGATCTGATTTGATTTCTGCCTGAAATCTGTGCTCTTTTCTTTGGATGACATCCAGAAAACACCTGTGATTTTTCATTTTGAAATACCATTTGCAGCTTGCTACATGCTGGCTTGGGAGCGAAGAGATCTGTGGGGAAATGAGTGACACCAGCGTGAGCAATTTGTTATAATGATTCAGAAAATTACAGGATAAAATGTACATATCAGCACTACAATAAAAGGAGGGCTCACTTGTTCTGCTCTTCAAGTGCATGCGACTTTCTGCTCCAAACCCCCTCCCAGCGTGTGCTGAACACGAAGCACAAGGCAATGAGCCACGCTGCATCTTGCAGAGTGTTCCCAGATGATGGACCCAGCCTCTTTCACCCCAACTCAAGAGCCTGCAAGGCCAGGGTTGACAATGTTAGCATAAACGCCAGGAGCTCAGAGAACACAAGGGAGGTGGCACTTTAGCAGATTTGGAAGCAAAATGGTCAGTTAAGTGGGAATTAGCTAAGGATTAGTAAATAAGGACTGTTTCAGCCATTAGCTAAGCCTGTAGACTCTTGGGGTCTGCTTGGAGCACTCCTGTTTGCTCTGTGCTGCGACACCTCTGCAGGGACCTGGCAGAGACCCTTGAGGGAAGGGACACATCAGAGATGTCGCAGCAGAGCTGGGCTCTTGACCACAGAACAAGCTGCCAAGAGCAGCAGGACTCTGTTTGGTGACAGGCAAACAGGCAGGGGGACAGGTATCCACAGAAAAATATCTTTAAATCAAATGCCTGGTAAAGCTACTGTGTCTCTAGACACATCTGTGTGAGAGTAGAAGTTTCTCTTCACGTTCAGTAGCCGTTCAGAGCTCAGAAAGAGACCTCTGCCATACTGGCTTGTAATATAATAATAAATGTGTAATATCTGAAGATCAAGACCATCTCTCTATTAAATCAGATAACAAATAATTAGATAATTTTAATTTACTTTATGAATCTTCTAGAGAGTAAACTGCTTACAGGCAGCTAATGCAATAAACTTACTTTATAAGCAAAGAGCAACATCTGTTACAATGAAGAGTCTGCAGCATGCGTTAGGATTCTATGCACGCTCAGCTGTAGTTAGAGTAAATGTATCATTAAGTTGGTATCCTTTCCTATTCAAAGCACACTTTTCAAGATTTATATACTGCAGACAATACGATAGCAGGAGAATCAACTTGTGCTCGACTCTCCTTGCATTAACCCCCTGTCCCATGGCAAGATAACATTAATAAAAAGGGTAAGATGGAGCGTGGAAGTTAGGTCACTTCTACACATGGCAAAGGAAATACAATTTCAGCCACACACACATCTAAAGGCAAAGACAGAAGCTGTGCTAAAAGAATATCATTAAGGTCACAATATCAAGCCCTAAAAAAATAATCAAGCAACCTCATGGTGCAGCTTTCCTTGCACACACGTCGCTGTCAGAGATGCAATTGCAGTGAGTGTCCCCGGGCACAGACTGCCCAGGGTAGGCACAAACCTGGCTGCTGAAAAATGTTAAATATCTTAGCTGAGTATGTGCAAACTGCAATTTTACCAAAGGTTCATAAACGCGACAAACAGAGGCAAATAAAAATGACAGAAAGGAACATTCTTGATAGAGAAATTTACTCTTGCCATGGATGAAACACGCCTATTCAAGACCTGAAGGGAGCTATAGAAAACCAACAGATCTCTTTTCACTTGGACAAAACAATGTATTTAAGGGACCATATCAATCCAAACACCTACTTTTTTCAAAGTTACACTGATAACACATTTTTCAGAAGCGACCAGTGATTTCTTAGGGGCCTTCACTGTCTGAATGGTAGAGGAACTGGTTTTCAGAGGATGGATGCTTTATTGCCAGTGATGCAGCTCGTCTATATTTGTAATTGAATTGGCGGCAGAGTATAAAAATAAAACCAAATCAGCCAAGCAATGCTATTGTGCATCTTAGCAGTAATAGAAAACCAGATTGTCCCTTCAGGCAGATGAGGATAGCACTAAAGATATCTCCTGATGTCATTTATATGGAAGTTGCATTTTTATTGTAAATTAATCTACCATGTCAGTCACACATACAAACTCTGTCAATGGTCATCAAACACTCAATGAAAATGAGCTTTGCTTGCTACTGAATTTTGCATTTGCAGACTTCCCCTGTTTGAGAAGTCAACAAGGCAGTATTGATGAGCAGGAGTTTGGTAACGGACACAATTTATCTGTCTTGGTGGAACAGAGAGCCAGCTACTGGCATAAGCACAGGCACTGCACCCACGTGCTTGCTGTTGGGAGATCCCTGGCGGGTTAGTAGGGAAGGAAAACCACTGTATTCACGCTTTTGCTAGCAATCATGGCCTCTTATGATCCCCTATTTCTTCTTTTGAGATTTGGGGGCGAGTCCCATTGAGGGTCACTGGATGGTTTGTGTCAATACTTTCAACTTCGTGTCAATGTCCTCCCTCCAAGAAGATTAAAGGTTTTGGGAAGAATAAACTTGAAGCCTGAGCACAGACACATCTGTCCTGACACTGGACCTGGACCTCATTCAGCTTTAGATAGTCCAAATCTTAACCTCTAGACCCTATGAACACAGTGCTCTAACTGTGAAAATTGAGGTGAATATGGGGCTTCATGCTCCATATTTTGATTCTCTGTCTGTGGTTGGGTCAACTGGCATAGAAACGTGTAAAAGATCTGCCTCAAAACAGCTTTCAGGCTCAGGGGCCATTCAGAAAATGGTTGGTTCTCTACGATTCCCGTATGTGCAAAAAATCCTGTACAAGATGTGACACAAGCTGCTCTGTGGGGGGAAGGAGGCATCAGTTTAAGATGCACTGAGGATTTGATAACTGGATTAGGCAAAAGAGAGAATTTCCTGAGGGAGGGGCCAGAAATCCACATCTTCTCCGCTGAGAAAGAGTTCTAGACCAATCTCATTTATCGTGCATTCATTTGTTGAGTAAATATTCATAATATATAAATGGTAGTGTCACTTGAATGTTCTGATTAGCATGGTACATCTTTTCCCTCTGTCTAGATAATGGCGAAAGTCACACTAATTGAAGTTATGTTGTGTGTCAAATGATACAGAGCTGATTTACTCAAGACTTGAATGTCTGCTCAAATTAACTTCCAAAGTAAATTGCACTGAAGTTCCTTTTTCTCTCCTTTATGAGACAGAATATATAAAAACTATGAGTTGCAAAGCAAATCTGCTAAAACTCTCTTCTATTACCTCTCCACATATTCACTGACCTTGTGCCAGACATTTCCAAAGCAGGGAAAAGCCTGCAGAACTCCAAACGATTATCCCCTGGCCCTGCAATAAATTCCTACCTATCTCCAAATACAAGATCATTGTGCTGTCTAGTTCAGCTTTCAGGCTTTTCTGAACACCGCGCAGCTGTTGGAGCAAGCAGCCATTCAACAGCAGAAAAAAATTGTACATGGAATAAAGGATGTGAGAGATAGAAAGTCCATATGGTTGAGCGCAATAAGATCATTGTGTCTAAATTGCTTTTTTAACTGTTACTGGATGTGTTTGCAATCCACCTTTACAAGTCACACAAAAAAGCATCGCTCGGGTGGGTTGCCATTGAAAGCCTGACCTTATTAACATCCTCTGTGTCTTGTCAGTTGGGCTAATCATTACTGGAATATATTGTACCAACCACTACTCTATTTTTCCTACTCTGAAATGCATTTGAAATGTTTACATGACAATTAAGCATCAATTTCAGGCCAAGCAAACAGGATGAATAACAAAATGAAAGGAAACATTAGCTTGCCACCAACAGTAAAAACAGGATTATTTTGGCCACATCAGTTGCTAATGAAATTAAACAGGATAAAATATTCAACAGTTGCATGGATACTACTTAAGAATAAGGGAAGGAAAGCATAAAAGGCTGGAACACTAGTTCATTAGGTTTTTAAAAGTAAAATTACCAGTTCAGTTGCCAGCACATTGCTCATATCAGAAGTCTGTCGGAGACCTTGTTCGGGCTCTGATTCAAAGCACTTCCACACAAGGTGTAACTGCGTGCTCAAACCTAAACGCACTCATAATAAAAGGCACTTAAACACCTAGATGTTAAACACTGGTTCACATTGCACTGATTTTAAGGGGAATTTCGATACAGGCTTCATCACTTTGCTGAATCAGCTGTTAGCAGATCTTCTGGACTTCCACAGACTGTAATGTCAAATCCCATGGCAGGGTTTATGCAATACCTACAGTTTCTAAGTGCAAAGAGTGCATGAGGAGATGTCTCAGCATCTCCATGGATGTGAGAGCCTGGATCCCGCGAGGCTCAGCTGAGGACTGCCCTGTCCACAGCCCCAGCCCTGGCTGCTCTCCTGCTGCATCTGAGCTGCTCCTCAGCATTTACTAGGTCTTTAAATTCTCCCAGCAAACCAGAAGTACATGAGAACAAACAAGTAAATATTTAATCTACTGTCTGAGTTTTAACAGCTGGTTTTGGGGAGAGTGATTGAATTTCTGTCTGGAAAGATGATTTGTGTGCTTAGGATATCAGAATCCAATGCTCACACAGGGATGTTTAGAACAGTGAATTCTGCCCAGAAATACTTGCAGTACTAATATTTCAGTTGGTCTTTTAATGACTCTTCCCTAAGACAATGGTATTTAATCAGGATTCATGCAAAGGTCCCATGGGAGAAGCTGCAGCCATACTACTTACTTTTCAAAGCCAAGAATGAAGATGATTGGCACCGATCAGCCACCGATAGCAATATTAAAGACTATTTAATCAATAGCAGCCGACAGCGCTGGAATAGCTTTGGAGATGCAGGCGTGTACCCAACTACATGCTCAGTTAGAGTGATGACTATCAGCACTGTCACAAAGAGGACCATACTTCCACCAGCTCAACTCCAGTGACATAACCTTCAAAAGAACAGAAGTGCAGAGACTCAAGCCTGAACTTTCTAATTTTTAATTAAGTTAATTTCTTAGGTTGCTCTAATTTAGTAATTTGTATTTAATTTCCATTCAAAGGGGGAAAAAGGATAAGGAGAAACAGATGTGACCCCCTGCGGTCTGTAGAACAAAAGGAGCCATGAAAACTCATCCGTCCATCTGATGGCTTTTTTTTATTAAGTAATGCAGACGTTGTGAAGATTGCAAGAGCTGAGGTACATCAAAACGTTAACTTCTGTTTGGTTGGGGGGGGGGTTCCATTCTGATTTGAGTTACCCAGTAAAAAATAAAATGGAAAATAAAGTAGTAAACCCATTTTCTCTTCCAGCTATTGAATACATAGAAAACATCCAGGTTTGTCTTTTTTCTAATATATGAGATAGGAGTGTAACTCGGGACTATTTTTTGCAATAAAGCAGTGATTTTTCTAAAGGACGTATAAGCAGAGGTTTATTTATGTGCTTCATCAGTAAAGGGTCGGCATTTCTGTTTCATGTAGAAGTTCAAAGTCATAACTGCTAAAAAAGGTGCACGACTGATTTAATACAGACTGACATAAATGTACGTTTTGGCCACGCTATTCGAAAACTTGTCAAATGGTGCAGCATTCTGATGTACGCTCCGTGCAGCGTGCTATGGGTTGCAAATGCAAAAATTGCCTGAAGTTGCAAAGCAAAAGGAAGCAGGCGTGCTTCTGCGCCAGATGGGGAAGGAAGGTGGGGAAGAGAGAAGAGAGTCTTCAGAACTGCTTGGGTTTAGTGATTTTGTCAGGTCTGTCAAATAGATTCAAAAGATGTGAAATTCTGAAGGTTAAATGGGGAATGGCCACGTCTGAAGGTGAAAATCTATTAATCCATTTCTAGAGTCCTCTGGTCATAGTCAAATGAGTTTAAGATGATACAAATGAGATTGCTATAACTGCCCTTTGATTGCAAGGCAAGTCATCGTGAGACAAGGAGGGCTGAGAGCCTGAAGGCTGAGTCTTAGAGGAGCAATGGAGAACTAACCAAGCAGCAGAGTTGCCTTGGCCATCATTTTGCTCTGAGCCACCTCTCCTACTCTGCTTTCAGAACCACATCGGTCTCCTGGCTTTGCTCATAGCTTCCGCTTTGCAATTTCCTCACCGGCTCAGCCATGTCTGATTTAGAGATCGTTGTCGTCAAATTCAGTAGGGACCCTCAGGATCTCTTGGCTTGACCATTTCAACTGATAAATAGTTCGACTATTTCTGCTGCACTTTCCCAGCTGGAGGACATGCCTATCCTACATCTTGTCTTTGTAAAGATCTTTTTATCTGTTTGGGTTTAACCAGACAGAGAGGAATGTGAGCTCTACTTTCCCCCAGCTCCAGGGGATCAGAGATGCTCAGACTCAGAGGACTGCAGTCGATTTGTTTCTAGTAGAGGGAACTATACATATCGAGGAGGCAGTTTGTGGGCATTAACTGGAAGGAGAAAAGCCATAACTTTGCCCAGAGAAAGTATGCAAGCACCACATTTTTAAGGAAGAGATTGTTCTGCTGGAAGCAAATTACACTGTTTTCTTCAATAAGAAAAGTATTTCAAATCACTAAAATGTGTGATGCATCCTTTTATATTTCACTAGATCCAAACCATAAAAATTTACAGCTGAAGCCAATTCCGCTGGTAAAGGAGACTGGACCATGACTTGTTATGTAAATAAGCCCATAAAAGTCTTGAGATTTTACATGGAAATCAGATCTGCAACAGCCATTCTGCCTTAGCTTTGTGGATTGTTTAATTCGTACACGATTATGCAGCGTTATTATGCAGAGAAGGCATTTTATAAACCTTTAAATGATCAATCAGTTAAATAAATAAAGCATCTCTGGCGATGCTGTGCTAACTTTTTAGGAAGTGCCTTATCCTTCTGTCATTAACATAATAAGCTTGAATAATGTCTTCACAGCAATTACCACTGGTGGGTCAATGTCTGCTATTAGCAACCTTTCCTCCATGGATCATGAATACAATAAAGCGTGACAGCCCCAGAAGGGGACGTGTTTCAGAAGGCTTTCTCCAGTATCAGTGCCAGGCTGCTTTAATGGGGCACGTATAGCGACAATAGATTGTCAAGGATCATTCAATGCAACAACAATTTACTGTCTCAGTGGGAGTTTTCTCATTTTGAGAAGTTCAGCAAGTGTTATAAGTCTGTAAATTATATCAGACATAAGAGCAAAGCACATATATACCGAAGTGTTTTGTAACAAATAAAAGCTGAACTTGCTCAGAAAGTGCTTCTTCAACCTCTATTTCCTTTCCCTACGTTGTTACCTTTTGGCATTAGTTCACGCAGGGTCAAGCTGGCACAACGTTCAGGCCTTAAAGCATTTTGTTCCAGAAGAAATGCCAGTAAAATGTTTTAGAACAAGCAGTACTTGGCCACTAAACTTAATTAAAAACAATGTGATTTAAAACCAACACCCAGAGGTTACCTGAGGGCTGGGGAGGTTAATTACAATTGTTAATGTATTACTTCCCAAGCTCAAATTTTCATTCCTTGTTGCAATAAATCCTGCAAAAGTCAGGTTACAAAAAAAAGAAAAAAGAACAACAAAAACCAAAAAAAGGTTCTATATACAAGACCTGCATCTCCTCTAATTTAAATACAGATCTGTAGACACTCTACACATTTGCACAGCTGGAAAACCAACCCATTTTATAGGCTGGTGGAACTAATATTACAGGCTTCATGCCAGACCTCCAGAGGTTTCATAGAATCCTAGAATGGTTTGGGTTGCCACAGGCAGGGACACCTCCCACTGGATCAGGGGCTCCAAGCCCCATCCAGCCTGGCCTTGAACCCCTCTAGGGATGGGGCAGCCACCACTGCCCCGTCAACCTGGGTCAGGGCCTCCCCACCCTCACAGCAAAACATTTCTCCCTAAGATCTCATCTCCATCTCCCCTCTTTCAGCTTAAAACCGCTCCCCCTCAGCCTATCCCTGCATTCCCTGATTAAAAGACCCTCCTCAGAACTATGTTGATGGGATTTTCTCCAGCCCAGAGATCTGGATCCTCTGTTGGGTGCTTTGGAATGATTTGCTCACTTCTTTTTACTATCAGCCCTTGCAGAGCGAAACCATCATCTCCTCTAGCCTGGGCAAGCGAGCTGGAGCTTTCTACAGGCAAAGGCACTGCGAGGGATCTAATCCCTCGGTAAGCAAAACCAGCAGATTTCCTGAAAAAAAGTAGTTTTACTGAATAAGCAGACAAAAAAACTCAAGTTCCTACAAGCATGTGGATAATACCCACTTGAAAATAGATTTTGCCTTATTTTTTTAATTTATTTTCTCCATTTTGAAGTAACAACCATGCAAGTCCCACGTTTGCTACTTCAACATACAGTAAGTTATTGCACGTAGTCTGCAGGACTTAACGTGATTTATGCAACCTGGAGTTTGAAAAACAAACTCCACCTCTGTCTTCCTTTCTTGGAAGCATTTCAGTTATTCCCTGTTTCAATTATTTTCAATTCCACCAGTGTGATCAGCATATTTAAAATTCAATCAGCCTTCTCATTTAAAACATTTCATGTGTGTGTCACACTAACAATCAACAAGAGTCCTGAATTTAACATCTGTTCCTGCTAGTAAATGGTTTTAATTTGAGAATTGAAAAAATATATAAAGTAATTACTAGGCACTCAATCACAATGAATAATGTGTTTGCTACCAGCAGTTCTGTCCTGTCAGCAAAAACTCTGGAGAGGCAGAGCAGCAGAAAAGTGGAATTGATAGAACCTGGGGGAAAAAACCTCAAAATATGGAATCTTGGAACAGGCTGCGGCTGTGCCTTTCCCTCGAATAGAGCTGGGACCACTATGGGGACACATGCTAGCTGGCTCGTGGGATGTTGTGTTGGTTTTTGCATCTCATCACATCTTCCCTCTGGCCATATTCTTGCTTGTATTTTGAAAACAAGTCTGGTTTTCATAGAATGGTTTTCTGAAGTGCACTATTTAATCCAAGCCTACCAAGAAGAGACATTTAATGTTGCTGCTAATCACAACACCCTTTACAAGGACTATATACCCCATGCAGTGCCAATGACCTCGCTGGAATAGGGAACATTATTATCTTTTTTCATACAGTCCTCACAGCATGAATCCCCAAACTGCAACAAGAGGCTGCAAAAAAAACTCCATATGGGATTTTGGTGTTTGATCCTAAGCTGGAAGCTCAGTTACAGAAGAGGAAAGAGATTTGGCCTACAGACCAGTGAACAAGCACAAACTTAAGGATCCCTCCAGTGACACAGCTGGGAAATCAGGGCATCAGCCAGTGGTCTGTCAGGTGTTTGGAGCAGGGATCAGTCCCCTGGGGGTGGCATCACACCAGCTCCAGGACAAAGGGTCCCACCTCCACGCCAACACCTAGCAGTAAATACACTGCCACCCCTGTTCCTCGCACGGGTCAGCTTGGGTCTCAGTATCCTTTTTAAAATCACTGCAATTCTTAAACCACTTTTTGACTTTTCAATCATTATCAAGGAATCCTATGAAATTATTAAAATTTCCATTCCGAGGGAAAAATATTCAGTGATTCTCTGCATCACAGCAATTGAACACTAGGGGCTGCTGGAAACTCCTTTGCCCATGCTCCATGCAGATGTATTCAGTGGTAAATCTGCGCCAAAGGAAGGCTGGAGCTGGTGTGCACTGGAGCACGACTGATGATACTTGTCAACACACTCATGCTACAAGCAGTAATTTTAATAATTTTCAATCCTTAGAGAAATTACCAAATTCCGTGCAAAATTACTAGGTATTAAGTAACCACATTCCCCTCAACATTTTATTCCAGAAGTAATACTTTTACTTGCAAATCCCTAACTCTTCCATTGCAATTATTTTAACCATCATTCAACAGTGATTATACAATAGAATATCCCAAGCCCTACACATTGTCTGTGCTGCAAACATCACTGATACCAATTCCACTGAAGACAATGCAGAAAAGAATCTCATGGGATCTAACTCAGAAAAAAAGAATCGTGTTGCACTTAACCCAGAAAAGAAATAGATATATATATTTTATAGAAACATATTCTGATGATTCACTGTATATTGTGGAAGAAGTGGAAATTACAGAAGAAAATATAGGACAGATTCCAAATTGTTGCTATTATACCAAAGTCAAATTAAAGCAATGAGCCAACAGATTAGTTTGGAGTGCCTAGAAATAACTTCTTCTTGCCAAAAAGTTGTGTGGAGTTAAACACAGGCATCTTTTCCTCATTTCTTGGAAATCCAGAAATAAGATCACATCTTTATTTCTAAGTATCAGTGCCCACAAGAGTGACTGGATGCTCTCTGGTACAATGTGTGAGACTGAACACGTTTCAGTAGCTCTCACTCAATAGGTATCCAGCCCTGCTGTCATATTAATATTGAATTATATATATTGATATTAATAAACTAAACCTCATGCAGTGCTGCAGTCAGGGCTGTATCTGGCGTGATTATCACCTAGAGGTGCAGTGAGCCAGCACTGCAAAGATACTAAAAATATCCCAGTATCATTTGGACTTGTATTTTAGCCCGTTTTAGCACATTTTCAGACACAGGAAAATGAATGGATAGAAAATAGTTATTATTTTGAAATATGGCGATGTGGAAAATACAGTCACTCCTTTTTGCCTCCAAAGTAAGAAAAGTATCTCACTTCTCCTATTTGCTGGCAATGCTCCATTCGGTTCATAATTTAGATGCATGATTTTGTACTTAGGATCTGCTCAGTCAGAGGCACAATGCAATTTTTAATTATTTCAGAATAATTTAAATGGAATAATAAATCTAGCAGTTGATGTAACATGGCTGCCTGACCCAAAGAAATATGTGGGTAATTATCACGCTTCCCAAGTGGATTTGGTTTTTCCCCCAAATCAGTCAGTAATCATTGGCTACACTCATAATGAACATTTGGAGTAATTGTGATGTTTCACCACACTGTTTTGGACAAGAACAATATAATCTTCTTAATGAAAATAAATGTATAAATTTTATTCCTAGGCTACAATGCAAATGTCATTGGTCTGGTAGTTATTAACATAATAAACAGAAGTGACTTAAACAAACAAAGGTTAAGAACTTGAAATATTAATTTTTCTCACCAAGAGGACTCAGTATCAACTGACTCATGCAGACTCTAGAGAGATCATGGAAGTGTCTCCCAAGTGAAAAGGAAGGACATGGATCTGGAGTGAGTCCAGAGGAGGTCACAGAGAAGATCTGAGGACTAAATCCAGGTTGGATGAGGCTTTGAGCAACCACATCCAGTGGGAGGTGCCCCTGCCCATGGCAGGGCTGGGAACTGGCTGGATTTTGAGGTCACTTCCAACCCAAACTGTGATTCTACGATTCTATTAAAAACCAAAGCTGCCCAGCCAGGAGTCCACTATGTGATGGAGACCTGTACCTCCAGTTTATTTGTCTTTTCTTTTTTACCTAAGCAAGGAATTAATGTTATCTTTGAAAGCAGCCACAATTTCTTTATCATTACCAACCCTTTACAAGGTCAAGGCAGATGACAGTAAACGTAGCTCAACCTGGTAATAAACAGGTACAGCCATGAAAAGAGAAGAAGAAATGCCAGTGAACCTTAGACGTGCTTTTAAAAGTTTTCTGTGTAATAACTCACGTGTGACAAAACACCATTCAAAATTCACACCTCCTCAGTCTAGCATAACCTTCTAACTTCCAACTTTAGATAGCAAAGTCCTCTTTAAAGGCCAACAACTTAAATTAAAAATAACCAGCAGAAATAACATTGATTTATCATCTCTAGCAGTATATTTTTCAGAGGTGTCTGGTTAAACTTCAAGTAATCTCCTCAAATTTTTACCCTCCATGCAACTACCCCAGCGCAGGTTTCAGCTGCATTTAAAGTTGCTATCAGGGCCTCTAATCCATGTTCTGCCTTTGATTGCTCTGGGAAAACTAAATAAAAAAAAAGGTTGCTGAAGCATGAACAAGGATGAAGAGAGCCATGAAGAGACATGAAACAAAAGCTCTGCCCCCAGTGCTGCTCCATTTCATAAATCCTTGATTAAATGTGGAGAGGGTGACATAACCTCAAAAAAATTGCCTCAGATTTCTATAGTATTTCAGATGAAAAGAAATGTTCCTTCCAACTTTCCTTTTTAGTCTGAATATAGCTTTTGCCTTGCTGTATTGTCCTTAGAGAAAAATACAGTTTTGCATGCACGCTATGGTATTTTTCATTCTTTAATTATCTTATATAAATATGTACCTACACACGTAAAAAAGGGGAAAGAGCAGCTCTGCAGAAAGCCCTGCCTTTTTATACTGGATTTCTAGCATGCATAACTTGAAAGTATTCTGATAGCCTCTGTCTTCGCAAGCACGATGCCTGATTTACTGAAGAACATGATAATACATAGTGTGAACCAGTGTAGAATGAAATACTCGGAGTGTTGCCTTCACTTCTGGAATCCTCAGCATAGGAAGGACATGAATCTGTCAGAGCAAGTCCAGAGGCCACAGAGATGATCTGAGGGCTGGAGCACCTCCTGTACGAGGACAGCCTGAGAGAGTTGGGTTTGTTCAGCTCCAGAAAGGCTGAGGAGGGACTTCTGATAAAGGCGTGCAGGGATAGGATGAGGGGGAACAGTTTTAATCTGAAAGAGTGGAGATCAAGATGAAATATTAGGAAGGAATATTTTCCTGTGAGGGTGGGGAGGCCCTGGCCCAAGTTGCCCGGAGCAGTGGTGGCTGCCCCATCCCTGGAGGGGTTCAAGGGTAGCTTGGAGCCCCTGATCCAGTGGGAGGTGTCCCTGCCCATGGCACAGGGTGGAATTGAGTGGGCTTTAAATTCCATTCCAACACAAACTGTTCTACATGATACTCCAAATGCAAGTAGTAGCCTGGGTTGTTTAAAAAAAAAAGCATAATAGAAGTGTATATGCATGTATATTATGTGCTACCTTCAAAATAACTGCCCTATATGTGTGCGTAAGCATATATGTGACAAGTTTACCTGTCCATCTATAAAGAATAGGGTATCCCAGCTATGACTTCTCTAGTGGAAAACTTTCACAAATCAGTTCTATAAACCCCAGGGATGATGTTTGTGTTGGAGCTGGACTTGAGAGCTGTGTGTCATTTCCTCTGGAGAACTGCACTACCAAAACCAGCAAAAGAGTTCCCATCCAGACCACTTAACCTATGGAAGAACTAACTAAGGGATCTGCAGAAAATACTAACTTTGGTTTGCTGGCATTTCGTAGGAAATGCATGATTATAAAGGTCTTACAAAACAAATTCAGCCCTTAATGTTCTCTGGGTTGCTGTTTGCTTTCAAAACTGTAGAGTGTGAGCTGTCACAGCGGCAATTACCAGCTGTTTTAAAGAAGGAAAAGATGTAGTGGGTGGAAATCAAAAAGGTTGAGTTTGTCACCATTGACCATAAAATGGCTTTGCTGGTGCAAGTCTCCCCCGGCTGCCAGAGAAGGCTGTGTGCTCCCCTGCACCCTGTCTCCACTCAGCCTGGATCATGCTATAAACCAAACCATTGAACACTGGCACCGGGCTGCCATCGACGCAGAGGATGACAGTCACCCCAGCCAGTGTCCTACAGCTCTTTGCTGTTCTGTATCTCTTTTGAGCGCATTCACGTAGAAGCAAGTCGTGCTAATCTGACTCTTATCAGCAGTCGCCAGGGCTTGGGATGGTAACTTTGAATTAGCATGAAGTAAGTAATTCCTCTAGTCCTTTGCAAGAGCTTTAAGCAATAGCTGCTGTACGAAATTATTCATTTCCCATTGCTGTCAGCAGTTCTTTTATTTACCATGATTTTTCTATCCTTTATCCCCAGCCCTAATTTTGACCTTTAACTCATCGCTTACGTTTTACGCGTTCCGCAGCCCTCATAAATTTCTATTACTCTGCAAGGCTGCAGTGGAAGATGCCGTGCGACAGCAGGTACCGTTGCTCTCACTCCACAGCTCCTGGGCAAATGTGCTTTATGTCAAGTCTGGGTTTTGCACGTTTGCATCCATCAGAAGTGCTGTATGTGGGACAAACCAATCACTCCCAGCAGGACTGCAGGAAAATACCCCAGGGTGTACTGGGGGGGCTGGAAATATGGACAAGCACAAAACTTCACAGCTTGTCTCATAAACATGCACATCATAAAGTCAAAATAAGGGTCCTTACAGTGGCAAATACAAACCAAGGAGCTTAACAGCTTGGTTCAGCCCTGTCCCCTGGGCATCTTCTCTTGGTCGGTGTAAGGGGCAAACAGGCACACCTAGCAACTCCTCTTCCACAGTAACATATTTCAATCAGAATAGTTGTTTCTTTGATTATATCCTCATTATTTATGATACACCACCACTTGTGTGCAAGCTGTTTGAACTACCATGATTTTGGTATGGAGAAAGTGAGAGAAAGTGCTTCGTTAATTGGCTTGCCTGCAAACAGCAATTAACCGGACTAATACACCCCACACAACCAGGAAAATACAAATTGAATCATCCCTGCAGCTTTCGTTTGTGCACTTTCCATCCAGGTACGCTGAAAAAACATTTCATATTAAATCCAAACCACATAGTGGACATAAATTTATACAAAAGCATTAAATTGTTTCTATTTATAAAGTAATTCTGGATGAGATTATAGATTCCTGGCTTGGACTGACTGCAAATTCACCATCCTGTGACTTGATTAAAATGCATTACGAAAGAAAGATGGCAGGAAGGCAGCCTGCGTTTTCAAGTCAGGAAAAAAGTGCCTGGTTTGCCCTGCTGAATGTCCTTTCGAGCAGTAGGAGCTGCTTTAGCAGACGGCTGCATCTTTGCTGCACACTCAGATAAGCCTGGCTCCAGAATGCCACAGCTTCAATTCCACATTTCCATTTAAAATTCCTGTTTCATATGCTATTCTGAGACCAGTTTCTTGCAATCTGGATCTTAATGCAAATATTTAAAGCCTAAGATAGAAACAGGAATAGCTCGCTCGAGAGACTGATAAAGCATTAGGAAGACTTTTATCTTTCCAAGTTACCATTTCACATTTGATTCTGCATGGCAAGTGATTGTGCATGGGCCCGTATGCATATTCTCATTAATGAAAATAAGGACAACAAGAACAAACAACTGAAATAAATGTCACATGAAAATGCAATTTTTAGTGAACGAGAACATTTCCCCTTGCTGAGCCCCAGGGGGCTGTAAGTGGCAAGAAGGGCTGAGCCGAACGCCTGGGCTGTGGCAAACACCCAGCTTGCCTGGAACCCACATCCCCACCACCGGGCAGCCAGAAAACCACACCACCACCAAACCTTTTCTATTTATAAATATATATATATATATATATTCATGTGTGTATAGCAATATACTTTATATAGATATCTACATGCACGTTTTATATACGTACCTTATGACTTTAAATATATACATACATACCACAACAAATTATGGACTCATCAGCTTTGATTTCATTCTGATTTGACAACTTTTTGATGTTTTTCTAGCATGAAACTGCCCCTAAAACAGCTAATATTGTCAGCTTTTCTTCTGGAAAGGGAAGAGCCAGTTTCAAGCCCGACTGAGGGCAGGGCTGATACTGTGCCTCCTGCACACCCCACAGGCTCCGTCCCTGCAGAGAGAAGCAGAGTGATGAAGAGGGATTGGTCTGCTGGAAATTTTTAGGAAGGAAGACACCAATTCACAGTGGCAGGAAGGAAGGAGCGCCTTTAGGACACTTCTCTTGGACATAAGAGCTGCCTGAGTCAGAAAAGGTGCTGAGAAACCAAGGTTCTACCCAGTCCAGGTGAAAGGCCAAAGCAGCTGGGACCCTCACTTCTCACCGTTCCAGCCATGCTGGTTTTACAGGCTCTTGCCAGCAAAATAACATTACCAGAAAACTCTCAATGCTCCTGGGTATGTCAGGAGAGGACACACAGACCCAGGTATTGTTCTGTATTATGCCCACTTGGTTTCCTGACATTTAAATTAAAAACAAAGCACGTGGCTTGAAATCTTTCCAAGGTGTCTGTCTCAGTCAGGTGTAGCTGTGAGCATTCCTTTTAGCCTTATAAATAGCTAGTCTTCCCAGAATCTGTAAATCTAACAGTTTGGATTTATAAGAAAATTCCAGGAGGGCATTCCTGGATTTATTTGCAATTTCATCCTCCTTTACAGAGTTAACAGCAAAATGCCCCTAATGTCGCTTTTATAGGGATAATCGAAGATATGCACCATAGCAAATATACCTCTAATAAAATGAAATGTCTGGATTGAATTAAATGAGATTCTGTTGATATCTTCTGCTGGAAAATCAACCTGTTTTTTCCTAAATTAACCTGGCCTTCAGTCTCTTAACATCTAATAGTTACTTCACTTGTATCCACTAATGGGTTTTAAATCAAAGGAACGAGAATGATAATTGGAACTGTTTAAATTCCTTCTCATTTATTTGGTTCAGTAGTTTCCAGCTTCTTGAGCCTGCCTCTGCCAGTGCTCCGTGTATGTGTGTGCATGTGCGCCTGCCTGCGTGCATGAGAGTGTGCTGTGAAGATCCACACACACCCATGTGTGCTACTGGATTTGTACTCATGCAATACAAGAAACTCAGCTTTGAAATGGCAAAACCACAATAACATATATCCAGCCACTGCTAGATTTCAGTTTGGTGATCAAATGGTAGAAGTCTCTTAAAATGACATCCAAATATGTCATTTTCTTCAATACTTGGGAAACTAGCGCACTCTCATATAATTTTTACAGTCCCATATGTGATTGTCAGCAAGGGGTGAGGTTGTGCTACAGGAGGCTGGGAAGCTGGGTGCTAATGGATGTTCTGAGGGTACGATTTGGGGTCAGTAGCAGCTATAACAAGTACTCGATGCTGCAATTTATCTGCTCATATTTCAGCCCCTAGTCCCAAGTCAATTGCTTCCAAGCTGTCACAAGCTCCAAAAAGCAACAACATCTTTGACAGTGTCCCTCCCCCTCCCCTTTGGCCCGTTCAGAACTTGCTAAGTAAATCATTAAAAAATGACTTTAACATTCCAGTCATTCCTGTCTCCTCATCTGGTTTCAGTAATGCCAGCTAGGTAGAATTTATGCTCAGTGTAATCAATCCAGATAGTTTCCTTCCTTGATTACTTTTCTGCCTGATATTTTCATCTGATGTTAATTCTGCTCTCTCTTTTAATCCTGCCATTTTGTCATCAGGGAGAACCACCGGGCCAGCTCATCACCAAGCCTGTGCCCTGGAGCCACCCACGGTGGCGATTACCCACTCCTTTCCCCTGCCCCTTGGCATCTGCCCTCTCTGGAAAAACCCTGGGGTCCCACTGGTATGCATGTCATTTCTTCTCCCTTCCCAAAACTGTAAGTGTTCCCTCCAAGCAGGAGCTTCCAGTCTGTTCTCAGCTCTGCTCATTTCCTGCATGGCAAACGCTAATTCATATTTTTAAAATAGTCACCTCTTCAGAGAAAAATAGAGATTGCTTATTACAAGGGAAGAAAAGATTCCCAGCAACACCAGCACCTCCAAGACCCACGCATGCCTGAGAAACAGAGGGTTTATCTCTGCGTAACTGTGTGTTGCAAATACTTCTGTGCTCAAAGGAAGAGATACAGCTGAAAACCAAAAGATAGAAAAAAGGTAGCTCTTTTAAAACCCAGGGAGATAAAGGCAGTGTCATTCACGCTCACAGATATATTGGAAGGATTTGAAAAAATCCTGCAATTTGTCTCTTCTTCTGACAAACAGAGGATGCTCACGACCTGTTGCAGTGGCGGGTGGTGCTGTGACTGTACCAGCCTGGATCCAGACCTCAGCGCGGTGCTCAGAGGGCAAGTTTCCCTAGTGGGGTGTTTTACCTTTGGTGTGAAAACACCTTCTCTCCATCCCTGACTGCAGAGCAGAGCCAGCTGCTAAAGCCCTAATTGCTCCACACTGGCCTTCTTGGTCCAGATTTCCAAAATGCGTCAAAGAATAGCAATTAAAGAAAAAAAAAAAAAGACATTCCTGTTCTTTCTGAGCATTGACCACTATGGACATAAGAATGCAGTACAGATGTTTTCAAATGTGGCTCCAGCCATTCAACATTCAAGCAATCCCTGTTTTAAACCCCTCTTTTATAAACATAGTCCTTACCGGTCACAAGGCGAATGTATACAGTCTAATATCTCACACTGCGTATCACAAGTGTAGGAAGACACAATCAGACAAGACAGTGCTCTCTGTTTGGGCTTCAGGTGGCAGCTGGATGTTCTGTTACTGCTTGGCTGTTGCTGGGCAAAAGCTTCCTATAAACCTTTCAGAGCGGTGAGAGGGAGCACAGCTTTCAGACAGGGATCTCCATGGCTCTTTAGCCACTCTTTGCAGCCTATGAGCTGTGAAAATACACATATTTTAACCTGACCCCAGTCCGTGGGACCCAAGCAATCCCTTTTTCTCAGAAAATATGCAGCCATGGCTCTCTGCACAACACTGAGATCCTGGTGCAGTCTCATTTCCCCTCTAGCAGTGCTAACATAGAGCTTTGAGCTGAACCAATGCGTTCATACATCATCCTGATAATTTTGATGCCAAAACTGAAGGTGAGGTCAGTCCCACACTGGAGCCACTGCTGGAGCCAGAGGCTGAGGTGGAGACCTTGGGCTCACGTGATGAGAACAGACTCGTACAGAGTGCAATTATCCTTTGGATGGAGCCAAGACCAATGGGCAATGTGCAAAACACAACAGGACACAGCAGAAAACGGAGTAAAAAAAAGCATGCTTTTAAACCAGACAAAGTGAAAAAATCAAATATTTTTAAGGCTGTTGGTAATAAAGTTTTAAATTTTCCCTGGAGTGAGGGTGTCTGAAATATGGATCAGGCTTACCAGATGCTTTCATTGGAGAAGGTAATGCAGGTAATACAGGGTACAGCACACTTTGAAGTATAGTGTCTTGAGTCCACCTGGCTTTAATTAAAAATACTGTGAGCAGATATTGCATTAGTCCTTGCAGCTCTTCTGTCAAAACCTTTCTGTAATGAAAAGGTGCAAGGCAAGTTAGAAGTAAGTAAATTGGTGTCTCCATCATTGGCAGGGTTTACTGAAAATAGGAACATTTTTATGCACTGAATATTTTCTCGCTCAAGGCAAGTTGAATATTTTCTATCAGATTATCAGCAGGCGGTAATATTTTGATGCTCTAATGCTACTGAAATAAAGACATCACAAAAAGTACACTCTACAATTTTTATCTTGAGGAAATCTAATGCAATATGTCACTTTGAATTTTTTTTATCTGTCCTTACACCATAAAGAACAGTGGGTATTTTGGCTGTGTTGCTGAACCGATCTTCTAGATACAACCTTTCCCAGCTGCATGATGTTTCACCCTTACCTTTTTTAATATAGCATTATAAGACAAATATTATTAACAAAAATAGCTTTAAAATCACACTACTTGAAAGTTTAGACTCTTAAGAATACAGTAGTCCTGGAAGACACCAAGCAACACCAGGATGAAAAGCAGAGTAGACCTTCCTTGCCATGTCAACAAGGATTTTAAATCCTCATTGAAAAAAATCCACAATTACATTACGAGGGAAAGTATCCACACAAGTAAATAGTCCCTGATTTCCCCTGATACAAGAGCACGCTGCCTGCGAGTCACTGAGACATTTCAAGATCACTTTGCAGTGCAGGCAGGAACTGATGAAGAGTTCATAATGGGTAATGAGGAAAAAAATTGATCTATTAGGGTGCTGGGAAACCTTTTGACAGGAGAATGGAGTTGCCTGCTTGTCTTTGAAAGGATCCCTTGCAATGAGAGGGTTAAGAAAGGTGGCCCAAGACACATGCAGCCCCCAGCAGTACCATTCTGATGTGGATAGGTTATTGTGCCAAATATTAAAGTATCTATTCCCTTGGCTCTGGAGGGAAGACTTCATCTCAGTTTGCTTGGAAAGAGAAATCTTCCCTTATTTCATAGCTCAGTCGTGACAGTGGTCAAAGACAAGCAGGTGAGAGGAAGGAGAGCTGGAGTTCTGCTGAGGAAGAGGAGAACTGCACAAATAAAAGGATGGAGAAGAAAGAGGAGCCCAGTGCCCGTGTCTCTAACACCAAAGAGTTTTTCCAGCTGGGTATTTTGTCACAGAACTTCTTGCCTACCCATTATGAGGGAGAATAAAGTCCATGTTCACCAGTAAATGCTTCTAGGGTAGTGAGACAATTACAGGGATAAAATCTGGTTTGTCAAAAGAACTAATGGCCACCTATAACCTAACACCTACTGGTATTGCTGACCAAAATCTATTAGAAGCAATAAAGAATGGAGATATGTGTTGTTGATGTTTTTGTTACTGAAGCAGAAAATGTTACCTGAATCAACCTTTTTCGTATGTGTTTTAGCTGCCCTTATTGTAAGAAAGTTAAATTAAATAAAAATAAAACCAAACCACTAACACAGCAGGACAAGAATCAATTTTGCTTTAAAATGATTACTCAAATCTGATGATGAGCTTATATAAGCAAAAATATTAACAAATTTTGCACTTTTCTGCCAGTCCTCCTTCCCTGTGAGTTTGCGTGACTCCATGCAGAAACTCCCCACCCAGCTGCAGGGTTAGGGTGGTGCCTGGTGCCACCACAGACCTGCGTAACTCAGGAACATTCATGCAAAGAAATTTCTGCAGCCAAATATATGCAGTAGAAGTTTGTTTCCAAGATTTATGCTCAGCTGAGGAATGAGGTTTTAACAGGAGACTAGGATGTCTCTTCTGCACACAAAGAAATATCTTGTAATGAAATAGCCATGAGAAAGTTATGGATCACTCACTTGGTCTGCTCACTCTGGAGAAGAGGAGACTGAGGGGAGACCTCATTGCAGCAAACAGCTTCCTCACAAGGGAAGGAGGAGGAGCAGGCACTGAGCAATTCTCTCTGGCACCCAACAATACGACTCCAGGGAATGGCAGGAAGATGCGCCATGAGAGGGTTAGATGGACATTAGGAAAAGGTTCTTCCCCCAGAGGGTGGTGGGGCACTGAAACAGCTCCTAGGGAAGCAGTCATGGGGCCAAGCCTGACAATATTCCAGAAGCATTTGGACAATGGAGTCAGACTCATGGTGTGAATGTTGAGGTTGTCCTGTGCAGGGACAGGAGTTGGATTAGATTATCCTGTTTGGTCCCTTCCAACTCACAACATTCTATGATTCTGTTTTTATAAAAGCCTCTGAATCTTGGAGGAATTCTTTAAAACAAATTAATGCTTAAAAACAGCAGCTTTTTTTGCAGATAGTAAGAAAGATGGGATTTGTCAAACAAATTATGCTCTCAACAGAAGCTGCTAAAAATCTTCCATGGGTTACCAAGCCACTTTCAGGCTCAGGAATGAGCCTTATGAATATTTCTCTGAGCTGTCTGGTTTCCAGCCAGCTGTAGTGGTGCATCATCCCACTAGATGTGAGCTGAATTTACACAGTGTGTTCAGATAATCAGGGTTGTGATCATTTACATGAAACAACGAGACAAATATTTAAACAAATAAACAGTCGATGGTTTTATGAAAACATGATGACTGCATAATTAATTCTTCCCAGGCACTGTGCTTTCCTGCATGGTTTGAACCAATGTGCTCAGAGTGTGACTTTTGAAAAGGAGGGGAAAAAGCACTGGGGCAAGTCTGAGATTTTCTTTTGCAGAGCTGGTGCCTCGGCTCTGCAACCAGCCAAGAGGACTTGGTGGGCCGTTGAGTGGGCTCTTACCGCATCCCTCAGCACTGTATGGGCATCCAAAGCCTATGCTGCCCACAAGGAAGAATAGGGCTACCACATCTTGAAGACCTCAGACACAAGGGCAGAAAAACATCCCAGGGGTGCCCAGTACTACAGCTGGAATATCTCCTCTGCTATCTTTCATTTTCTCACCCTCCTGCAATGCTAAGATTAATGACTTTGCAAAGTCTGCCCAGGCACTTTCCTCTGGATGTTCCACTTGAGGACTCCCCGTTTCCTCAGCCACTTCCGCATGACCCAGTCACTGGGACAGTAAGCCCCATTTTGATCTGAAATTCTTCATATTAATAATGCCATAAATTACATTTGACAGCCTCTAACTGATTCTCTGACTTTTATATTACAAAAACTTCTGGCAGTGTTATTGGCTTTCCCTTTTTTATTAACTGCTCTGACTGGCAGCGAAATCCCCAGCAGAAACGGATGCTCCCAGGGGAATTTTTCAAAGGTTAGATCCTCTCATGCTGATGCAACGTTTTTGTCATTATTCAAGAAGACAGATTAATCACTTAGGCCTATATCCTAATCACAGTAGGGAAAAAAAGTCAGTCAGCTCTTTAAAAAATCTTTAAGCATTTAAATATACTTCACAAATTTAGTCCCTGGTAATCAAGCACTGGAACAGGGAGAGCAGCAAAGTGGGAGAAACAGATAAAGGAGCAGATGTTCATTATGAGGCCAACGAGAATGAAGCAACACGGCATCACAAATGGAAAACATAGGTGGCGAGACATTGGAAAATCTGGGTTTTTCTTGACAAGAATGTAGAGACCAGTATGAAGAGTACTGACCCTGCAAGCACTTATAAAAATGGTCATAACTCACATCTACCGAGGACACTGAAGCTACAAGCGAAGTTCACTCACACATGGATTCCATAGGTTACGCTGGGAAATAACTCCATGTTTTCTCAAAAAAAAATAACGCTGTCCTGCATTCCTGCAATAGAAACAGCCAAGTGAAAATGCAGGCACCATGGAAAAGCAACACACAAACTGCCCATGATGCTTCAGCATTTACTGTAACTCCACATTCAGTCTGCTAGTCCACCTCGCCCTTCTACAGCCACAATAAAAAGTAGGATAACGGTTACTTTCTGGAGACACCCATTGTGGAAAATCAGGTCACCTTAAACAGGACTTGATTAATGGTCTGAACTGAAACAGTTAACTGCTTTGATCACAGAGACTATTGTGATGGGTGGAATGTCATTGAAAGAAATCTAATGAAATCAATTATGTTAAATATGTTTATGGTTAATGAAAGAGTGGATTGAGAGCCATTTTAGCTACCTAATGTGTGAAAATGAACAATTCTCTCCTTGAATGACAATGGGGCACAGAAGAAACCTTTTAAGTATGTACTAAATCCACTAGCAGCTTCCATTTGAGCTTCCCATTTTGGACGCATCAATGGCTATTGACAAACTATCTTCCAGAACTTACACACATAAACACTTTGTCTTCTGTTTTCTTGTTGTGTATGGGGGAGGCAGATGATTAAACTTCTTCCCAAGGCAGAAAGTCTTTATTGGCAATACAAAAATGTGATGTAAATATCAATTCCTCTTCAGATCTACCTTTAGTATGGCAGGACACTGGAGAAATAAAAGACCTTTTCTCTGATTTTCTTTCCTGTAGATTTTTTTACTTTGCTTCTGCTCCAAAAATTCTGCCTTTAAAGGGATTTCTGTTGTCTCAACAAGCAAGTGCTGCAACACATGGAATTAGCCCAAGTTTCTTGGGATCTAGATAACGTCATTTCTACAGGCAGATGCATGATTTCTTTCCCATAAGTTTACAGTGCCCCTGAGATAGCTCTGAGTGGATGGAATTGAACATTGAGAAGACAGTATTGAACATTACCTGCAGCACTGGAGGTGAAGGAGCATTATTGGTCCCTTGTGATGGCAAACTTGTTTTGTGGAGCTGGGCCTCGGCTTTTGTGTTCACACAGTTGAAAGACTTATTGAGGTGCCTAAGGAATGCCCTACAGAGAAAGGCCAATTTCCACCTCACGTGCTGACAATGAACCTTCCTGTAACAAATAAGAAACAGCATCTTATAAAAGCGTAGCAAAAGCAGCCGGGTCTTTCACTTCCAGCTGAAGAAGAAATATTTAGCATAGTGCATTATGACTTTAAGCGTTCCCTAAAGACAGCGCTATCCTTCCCCCAACAGCACTTTGACACCAAGCAGCCTATTGTGTCCAGAAGACACAGACAGCCACATGACGGGAAGAATTAATGAGTATTATCTGTGTTACAAGCAGTTATTTTGGGAAATAACAGAAAAGGGTTCTCTAGCAAGGCTAAAAAAATTTGAAAGGCAGTGTCCAGAACACTATTCTGCATGACAGTTGGTTCAGTTGGTTTAGGGATGGACTGGAATTTTGGGTGAACTTCCATTCTCTTCACGTCTTCACTCGAAGCTGAAGGTTGGCTCACTGAAATCTGTTGAGTGTATTGAAACTTCACAGGATGTTCCATTGATTTGAAGCCATACGTGATGTCCCTCAGAAAGATGGGGAGTCAATGGGTCTCTCTGGACAGATTCTTTTTGCCAAACTTATCTCTCCACAGTAGGTTATAGTGCCCAAAGGGTGTTTGTCTCCCCTACCTCCTGCCGCTGAAAGGGCAACCCCTACCTTTCCTTCCCTCCCTGCTCCACAAGGACAGCTGGAGGAGTCCAGCTCTTTCCCCAGTTCCCATCCAACCCAGTTCATGCTCAAGGTCTACTTGACTGAGCAGTGCAGACCAGTCCTAAGCCTTTGGATTCTCAGAGGGCAGATCATTGCTACCATGACAAGTTTACCTTCCATCATACTGAATGCTATCAGCTCATAAATTGCACAAAGGTACATTGACAGGTGAAGTACATCTTCTTACAGCTGAACCATGGCGGAGCTCATCTGTTCAAAGCAGCCCTCAGATTGTTTACATTCCTGTGACAGAGTCCTGCTTATCACGAAGTCGATATGAGGTCTGATTATTATGGTCAAATGGCTCTCAACTCTCCAGGCAAGTCAGCCATTGATCACTGAAAAACGTTGATGCTACTTAACTTCAGGCCTCCATGTGAACTCAAGATGAACGAACAGAGCTGCTCCCGTGGGGCTTGCAGGCTGTGCCTGTGCAAGGACACACATGATTCCTTAAATACCATTGCTTTATCCATCCCTGTTCTGTGTTTTGTTGCAGGACTCTTAAGTTTGAATGAAATTTGGCTGAGAAAAACATATTATATACATAAAAATGCTCAAGGCAGCATCCTGCAATAATCTAAATAAAGTACTTCTCTTCCAGCTCAGAGAGGAAGAGCTGAGAAAGGATGGCTTTTGCACTGTTCCCATGTACTTATGATATGATAGGGTAGTTGTCTTTATAAACTTAGAAGAATCACAATTAGACTTTGTCTAAATTCCAGATTTCTAATTCCATCCCAAAACAAAGCTGTTGGGGTTTGTTTTCCTTCCAGACATTACAGCAGTAGCCAGCAACATAAACCAGATCAGTCAAGACTTGTCAGATTAGCATAAATCCCTTCCTAGCACGCAGGACAGAACAAGCTTAAAATTAATAAAAAGAAATGGGATTTTGCCCAAAATTATATAAACTATGGTTAATCTTTAAGGCCTGATACAGAGTCTGTTGGAATATTCCTATATGCCTTGTTAAACGCTGAACCGTACTCTTGGGCAACTGCAAGCACATGCGCACAAGAATGAACAGAAGAGCAGCTCACCTTCCATCTCTGATCACTACTCAGAACAGAGAGCCTGGCGTATCACGGGAAAGCATGAATTTTGGAGGAATTTATAGATCTGTAAAATTTATAGATTATTTCTTAAAAAGAGGAATTTATCACATTCAACTGAAAATTAAAATCCTAGTTACCTTTTCATCTGAAGTAATAAGGAAATGCATTTATCCTTTGCTCTGCAAATCTCCTTATTTCAGGAAGCAGCACTTTTTAAATGCTGCAGTACATTTGTCATCGTAAAGACATTTCTTTTTCAGATTCCCAAGTATATGCTCTTCTGGAAAAAAAGGCTCTCCTATTATCCTAGGGATATTTTGTACGGGGTACAGACAAGGGGAAATGCATTTTCACTGTTCCCCAAGGAACTGAAGACATTATGCTTCAACAGTTAATTCTTTCTGTACCTGCAGCACACCTCGTGCCTGTGCAAACCTTCACTCAAACACATGATACATTACAACAGAATTTAGAGAGCAGAATCTGTCCATCATTGTGGTGATAAAATTCCATGCAAAAAAAGAAGTTACCCTGTGCACAACCATACTTACAGATATGATTGTAAAACTCAGCCAAGTAACCAATAATTTATTTGTCAAGTCTCATTTATTTGTCTTAAAAATGTTCAAGAGAAAATGATGAATTTATTCTTGACATTCCCCCCCTGTAGATAATAGCTTGCATAAACACGGTATGAATATTCAGTGTTCAAGCCTTAAAACTTGGGCTGTCATTTCATTACATAAATCATGTAGCATTATTGCTTTTCCTTCGTGACATATGTAACTAAGCAACAAATCATGAATTTGAATATTAAATTTATAACATTCTGCCCTTTGAACAGTGATAGGTGATACAGAGATCTCAGCTCAGCTTGAGGTGGGTCGTGCTCTCCTGAAGGTGGAGAACCAGAGAAACACATCAACTCAAAAACCAAATGGTGCTGCCTATTCTGGATTAGTATTTACATAATGAGCATTATTGCCCTAACAAGGCTGAATTTCCCAGTTATTCCCCAAAAATTATCCAAAATACCAAGAACAGGTTCAAGCCTAGACTTGTTCTTGAATTCAGATGACAATGCAGAAAGAACTACACATCCATGCCCACCTCTTCATTACAAGATGTAAATTACCAGAGCACCTAAAGAATCCATAAGAACGGCTGGAAAGAACTACACATCCATGCCCACCTCTTCATTACAAGATGTAAATTACCAGAGCACCTAAAGAATCCATAAGAACGGCTGCTGTTAATTGCAATCAAAAATGTGATGTGCTAAGACAAAGAGCTGGAAAAGCAGTGCAAAATGAGGACCTCTCTTCAAAAGAGTTGGAAGGACATTTGTCATTTAAAACAAAAATTGAAGATTTCTAAGGGGAAAAATGGCAGAATAACCTTAGAGTAAGAGGTATTAAGGTACTAAAGGGAGTAACCTTTAAAGCCTGCCTGCGAAATGGATCCCTGAAGTCCTGAATCATAATAGCAGAGAGGAAGAGAACCTAGAAATAAATGAACATTAGTCCAGAAATCTCCCAGAGATGACGGAGAGTGCAGAAGTTTCATGCTAAACTATTTTATTTCTTTGATAAAACCTGAACCCTTAAGTAGCATGGAGTGCAAGAGGAAAGGAGAAAGAAAAGGATAATAGGAGGGGAAATAAATCTCTTTTTTAAATGCATTTAGTGGTGTAGCGATAGGGGTAGGGATTACACTCAATTTAATCTGAATGGATAACACAGTCCAGGATATTGCCTGTAGTTTTCTTAAAATCTCCTCTGAAACACGACTTTGGCATTTCTTTCTGCAACGGTAGCTTTGCTCCTGGGCTGTGCCATTACCCACAGCACTCTGCAAAATGGGCCTTGCAACACAGCACAGAAAAACCCCAGCTTAGTTCAAGGGAGAAATTGAGCTAGTGAATAGGGTGCCAGGAGTTCTGAGCTGGTTAATTTGGGGAAAATTATATGAACCACTTGTGTAAAACAGCATGGGATTCTCCAGTAACAAATGTAAGCTGCTGTTGTTAACCAGGCAAGAAGAAATAAAAGGGATTGTAGGGAAACTTACCCCAAAAATCAGCTATTTGCATTCGCCTGTTTTGTTCAGCTTTTGTGAAGCTGAGAAAGCATTCACCATTTTGCAATCACAGGCTGCAATGATAGGTTTTATTCTTAATCCTGCAAATGAACATACCTCAGCCCAGATGGGTCATAGCTCCTGGCTGCTCCAGTTTGCCATCCTGGTCAAAGACACACACTACCTGCTGTCACAGGGACACAGGAATGGGTGACCCCAGTGAAATTCGGGATTGTTTCAGTCTGATTTTTCTTCACTCATTCGCTTCAGTGAATACCGCGTGGCAGGATTACACCTCCACAGTCTCTCACCACGTTTCATGCTCCCATCTTCTTCTAAAGCTGCTACCCAGATGCTGGACTGAGATTATTTTATGTCATCTAATAACACGGTGCCAAAAACAGGACAGACAAAATAGATGAAGAAAATTAGTTCTGTTTTTATGGCAAACTTCCTACTAGTGCTTAATTAACAACATTAGAGCGGCTAATCACTTGGTGGTTCCTACCTCCACTCATTTTCTCAGTGGCACAAGGGCGTGCGACAGGGGTGAGTGGCTGTACCACGTCTGCTTGCAATAATCTGTCACTTCACAGAGGGCTGTGGTGCCATTAACTGGGTTAATTGGGTTCATAATTGTTGCCAATCTGGACATCTGTGCTCAGCTACTGCCACTTCAGGAAAAAAAAAGAGGCAAAACACAAGTTCCTTGAAATCCTGCCAATGAGAAACTTGCCTCCAGACAGTTTTTGCATCCCAAAGGAGTCACAGAGAGAAAGAGGGTGTGCAGGGGAGAACCCTCCTGGCTGGTGAGATTTTACTAGTTTCAGAAGTTATTTCCAGAAACGCAGTTTCCAGAATATAAACCCCTGATTTCCCAGAACAGATGCAGGAATATTTCTAAGTAAATAAGACTAGAAATGCAAATGGGATTTGGCAAAGGGAAAATGTCAAGGGAAATCTTTTAGCTAGCAAAACGTAACGTTTATTTTTAAGTAATCTTCAGTGCTGGGGATGTCTCAATCCCTCATTTGTGTCTTTCTCAGAAAAAGTACTAGGAGGAAGAAGTTATTGTTTCCTGGCTCACAGATCAAGAAACAGACTTGATGATCTTGAAGGTCTTTTCCAACCTTAATCTTTCTATGATTCTATGAAACGCTATCTCCCCCTTTCCAGCTGTGTTGGGCATAGGATGAGGAAGGTTTAGTTACTATGGCTAATGGAAGACTTACAGGTAAATGACGATTTAACTTTGTGAATGTGTTGAATTGGACAGCATTTTGTGAAAACTCACAACTAGAGATTTTCATAAACAAAACTGAGAGGTTTGGGCTTTTTCTTTCCCTGTAGCTACCACTTAAAGTATAAGTGCCCTGTGTGATTGACATTACATTTTAGATGAGAGTTCTGTTTTGGGTTTTTATCTTCTCTAGAGAGTGACACTAACTTATTTCATGGGATTAGCGATTTAACTAATGTGAGTGGGTTGGTTGTCATGATTAGCAGAAGCTAAAGCAAAGCAGCATTTGCTTGCTGCAGAGAACCGAGACGATGTGTCTGGTTGCAGTGGCTTATTAAATGTATAATGAGCTCAAGCAACTTATAAAAGGAACCAAAATTCTGTAACGCAAGGAAGAAAAGTTCTTGAGTACCAGCATATTCCTGTAAGATTCTGAGGTGACACAAGATTATTATAAAGTATTTAGCGAAATGACATTTAATTAAATACATGAATACAAGAAAAAGAAATTAGGACAATATGTTTTTCTGAGAAGAATTTCAAAGTCTGGCGTAACCAAGCCAATAATTATTTGCACTGCAATGTTGCTGAGGTGGGAATCAGCCTCTCTTCTTTCAACGCAGGCCATTTTTCCCAGCCCCTAAAGTATCACCATTTGAATCTGTACATTGTTTCTAAAGATATTTTTTTGTTTTCTGTCATCTACTACACTCAAATTCCCCCAACATCCTAATATTCCCACTTTAATCAGACCCTGCTTTGATTTCAGACACTATCCTCCTGACTTTGCCTTGCAGACTATTCTGCTGCAGCTCAAAGAGACCTCAGCATACCTGCCTCCAGCTTCCCCATTTTATCTGATGCGGTTGCTACCAGTTTGTGATGTAAAATGACAATTTTTTCATCAATTCCTAAACCGCTGATTTCTACAAAACACATATAGCTTACCTCCATCATCTCCCTACAAACACATCACTTCCAACATGGTATGTCCCCAAAGTGAAATGAATCTTAATCTCCAGAAAGCACTATTCATAGAATCATAGAATAACCAGGTTGGAAGAGACCCACCGGATCATCGAGTCCAACCATTCCTACCAAACACTAAACCATGCCCCTCAGCACCTCATCCACCCGTGCCTTAAACCCCTCCAGGGAGGTGAATCAACAGACAAGAACATTACACACATAACTTGCACTGAGTTTTAGCAAGATCTGGGAATCTGCTTCTTTTCCCCTCCTTGACTATCTTTAAAAATCCCATCTCCAATAAAATTCAGGTGCTGGAATTGATAAGTGCCTGCAAGCGAAAGGAATATATTAATTTAGCCAAGACTCTGGAGCATTGTGCTTATCAGGCAGTTCTCTGATTTGAGGAGTATATGTCCTACCTCAAGGGGGTTTTTTAACCATTTTTCTCCAATAGCAAGGAAAAGGTTTTTTCATTTCCTTTTGTGGAGAAATACATACAAGCGAGGCAAGAGGAAGACCTCAGTTCATGTAAAATGTAGGAAGATGTAATGGAAGTTTCACAATACCTTTTCAAAGTACCTTAATACACATTAGGCAGACTATTTCAGCCGCTGAATTCATTCAACATTTCCCTACCTTTTGTCTGAAACTTGTGAAATATGATGGTTTTATGATTAGGGCACTGTCACTTATAGGTTTGACTTCAGTCATCCATTTAGCATAAAAAACCCCTTTGTCCAGCCTAACAGAATAATTTAATCCCTGTCCAGTTGGGGAATATCAAATGGTGCTGCTTGGCCACAGCTGAAACTCAGGGCCGAGCAAGCCACCTCATCTTTTATTGTCATCTCTTTCCTCCTAACTCAGAAAGTTAAATAAATTATTTTAAAATAACCAGCATAAAGAGCTCATTCACTGGCAGCGGGTGGAGAAAGAATTCCTGGTTGCACAGAAGATGTTATTCCAGAAAGAAAGTTGCAAAAGAGACATTTGCTATTCAGTTTCAGACCAGCTCAAATGCCAACAAAGGTACTGCAAAATGTAGTCAGAGGTTTCCATATAAAAAGAGCAACCGAGTGCTTCAGGGCACTGCAAATACAACACAGGCTGCCTTGTCGAGGGCTTGAATTTGAGACAGATCAGATCTCACTGCAATAAAATAGCAGAACTTTTATCATAAAATACACATCACACTCTCACTCCAGATTTATAGGCTGTTCTAAAGAAATCTCACGTGTGCTGTTTTGTAACGATGATGAACTTTCATTATCTGGCTCTAAATACACAGGTCAGCCAGCAAGAGCATCTGAGGGAACAAGAGGCAGGCGCCAGCTTGCATCTGCAGAGTTTGTCTTCCCTACACACATTAGCTGAATGCACACATGATTTTAAAAGAAACCCTTTGGTTTAAGCTGAAGGGGAAAAAAAAATGTTTTGGGCTCCTTCCCATAGCAAACCCTCTACTCAAAGGAAAAAAAAGTACAGTCAAAAGTATCAAATCAGCTGGAAAGGGCAGATTTTGTCCTGATAAAATTGGCGTGGCTATTTAGGGAGCAAGGTTTCATTAGAGTTGCTATAGCAATTGGAACAGTTTGACAAAACCTAATGAAGGATTATGACAGAAATAGAGAAGGCTATAAGCCATCAAAAGCTATAGAAACAGAAGCTTCATAGATTTCTGAGCAAAATCCCTCTGGAAGAACACTGATCTCCCTGGAAGATATCACACTCATTTCGAACATTTCTCTGGGGTATTCACTGAGCAATGATTGCAATACAAAACCGAGTGCCCTCTCTAGTGCAAAGAGTTATTCGTGGATTTTCCCCTCCTAGAGGAACACTTTATTATTAAGTGCTTTATAATAAAAATACTTGGCACTTGCATGACACCTCTCATCACAGAGCTGTGCAGAAGTTACTCCTGATGCCACATGTTATCCTCCTCAAAGTGGTATTAGATGCATCATGTGGCTGCATAAACAGAACCTGAGATTTTAAAGGGCTTCTCCAGCCTTTCCAAGGATGAAGTAGGGATGTGCATGATGCTCTTAGATGCCCAAATAAACGCCACGGCATCTGAACTGGAGGTACCTGCAGAACTCTCCCTGGCACACAACATGCTTCCACGGTGGGCAGGTACTGCAAAATGTCTTCTGGGTCTGACTGAGCTCCTGCTGTGCTGCAGTGCCTTTCCAAGGCATAAAATCAAAGCTACTCTTCACAGGGGACGTGCTCATCTCAGACTCTGTGCGGGGCCATAAATATTGCTCAGGAGCCGCATAACAATATATTTATTTATTCCACTATATGATGCCTAGCACAACCTCTCCCATCAGGGGAGAGCGTTTTCCCTCAGATCTCAGATTAAGGAAAAATATTGCCCACAGGTCAGCAGGGCAATTCCATGAATTCCATGCCAAATTATCATGCACCAAGCTGGTCCAGCCTGCTCATCCATCCTAAAAGCAAGAAGGAAGGAGGCTTCCTGCCTCTGCTTCAGCTCTCAGCCCAACCAAGTTGCCAGTGGTTTTGCTCTGTTGTTCTGATCAGGGCTCTGATTTGCACCTGCAGACCCACAGTCACCTACAAGTGAATAGCACTGATTTTAGGTGCAGGATTTTTAGGCTGTTGGATGTGTCGAGCAGCCACCCTCAAGTTCATCAAGTGGGAGCTGCTCCATCACTGGGCAGAGCTGCAGCACAGGATGAACCTTCCAATGACAAACATTCACCTGCAGCAGGGGCTGAAACTGTATTTTCTTTTCTAGAGACTTCTGGGTTGCATATTTACAGCACCAAACTAAAAACCAACAATAAAACCTGTTCGTCACATAGTTCGATTAATGTTGATGGAGTTTAAAGGAAGATAATTTGATACAGGGCTCTTTGAAGCCTCCCAGCACAGAACAGCCTCCCGAGCCTCCAAGGGTTGACAAAATGATATTATAAATCAAGATTTTAATTGGAAAAAGTAGATTTCTTTCAATTTTGGCAGAACTGGGCAGTCAGGTCCTGGGCCAGCCAGCTCTGCGACTGGGCAGCTGGCCCCGGGGCTCATGGGGTGCGGCTGGGACAGAGCAGTGCAGCAGAAAGCACGCGGAGCCTCTCTCTGCTATAGGAAACAGCAGACAAAACATGTTTCCCCAAACATTTCTACTAACAGCTTTATAAGTGAATTTTCCCTGTTTGTTCATATACATCAGTTTGCTGCTGGTGAGTGTTTGGAACGTGCCTAAGCATCAAAAAATTTATTTTGCCTTTAACTTTGTTTCTGGCAGAAAAAAACACAAAGCCTTTAACACATTGGAGGCCTTGACGTGTCAAGACAGTATGCTAACTATGCTGTGGTAGCTCTAAATCACTTCTGAAAAATTACCTTCAGACTGCTTTTGTCAGATAGACGCAAAACCAAACAGAGAATTTGCTCACCGGTGTCAGAGCAGAGAGCACACTGAGCACTCTACACTCAATAGTTTACTGAGCACTGTATTAAACCTGCAGGTGATGTCCCACTTAAACCAAAGCCCTTACCCTGCTAGGTACTATGTCTTTGACTATATTCAAGAAAGAAAGGTCTCATTGTGTGATTTGGAATATACCCAATTTTGAAGTCCTGTCTTATTTTTATCCTGCTTTAAATGCTTTGGAGCTAGATGAAATACTGATGTATTAATCATAGAATCATAGAATAGTTTGGGTTGGAAGGGACCTCAAAGCCCACCCAGTTCCACCCCCTGCCACAGACAGGGACACCTCCCACTGGATCAGAGGCTCCAAGCCCCATCCAACCTGGCCTTGAACCCCTCCAGGGATGGGGCACCCACAACTTCCCTGGACAACCTGGGCCAGGGCCTCACCACTCTCATAGTGAAGAAATTCCTCCTTGTGTCTAGTCTAAATCTAATGTTTAAATACTGCACAGCAGGGGGCATGAGAAGTGTTATTGACCATGTGCAGCTCATCCCCTGGGCAGTGCCACATCCCGTGGCAGCAGCCAGCCAGGACAGCTCTGCAGGGACATGTTTCTGCTTTCCGCGGACCTGCAGAAATGCTGGTTTAAATTCAGAAGTACAAGTTTTTAATCTCCATCCAGAAACTTTTTGTTACTGTTAACTCTAATAACCCTGGTTATTTCTCTTTGTCATATCAGATGGCTAATCCCTCTATCGAGTTCGAGTCCTCAGTCTAAATGCTATGCCATGGCATTCCCCCTTAGCATTTAGACTAAGGACTCAGCAGTGATAGGGGGATTAGACATTTTATATTGCCATGTTCCATATTCTAATACATTGAGGTCAGAAAATAATTTCCTTTGCACAATTTTGGATTGCTGCCTGTCAGTTTCAATGAAAGTTGCCCAGCACTTGCACTGAGAGATCTGGAATCTGGCATTTCCAAGCCAATGAGAGCATATAATATACTCTTGAGCAGAAAATGGAGAAGAAAAAACATGCTATCCATTTCGTTTTACTCACCCAGTTTTACCTGTTGCTCGTGATCCCCTCTGCAAACACGTGTGGGAGGGAGATCCTGCTGCCTGTTTATCTAATTGTCTCATAGCTCATACAGCACAGCTCATCAGCAAATCCCACTTTGGAAGTGACCATAGCAACTCATGAATTTCACATCAAATCTCCCTCTTTCAGAAGGAAAGTGATAACCTTAAAAGAGGCCCATAATCTAATCATTTCTGCAGAAAGAGGCTTAATACATGCAAGGGCACGAGCAAGCCCTAAAAACAAAACATGAAATTATAGCGGTGTGCTTATGTAGAGGTTGTATGCTGATGATCTCCAACATTTTGTGCAAAGACGTTACAATTTGGTTATCAATTACGATATTCTTGTGCCAAGATTTTTTTTTCCTGAATTAATATTCTTGCACAATTATTACCAAGAAAAGAGAGAGGAACTTCTTTGGTTGGGTGGGCTACAGTCCTGCACTGTAACCTGTTTGACTTTTCCCTTCTGGTCACTTTTTCAATGATTTTATTGTTGGCAAAAGGTCTTTTCAGGACATTTGCAACCAGAGCTTAATACCCAGCACAGTGTTATCCTGATAGCACAAACACATTTCTCTGATAGCATGAGGCAATTTGGAGAAACAAAAAAAAAATAGAAAAAGGAGAAAGTAGCGATAAGGGGAAAGAGATCTTGTTTCTCTTCTTCAAAGGGATGGTGAAGGGAACCTTTCTAACGCTTGAGGGAAGTGAACTCAGCATGTGATGGTTTTAGATTGTTCTGAGCATGTTAGTGATAGAGAATGAAAAGTATGTGCTCTAACTTCTCTGCGGGAAAGTAAAAAAACCACAGAGCTGGTCCCAGGTCTGCTCTAAGGAGAGTTCTAGTGGCGCAGAGCCAGGTCTCAGTCTGCTCTGATGGTTGGGTGGTTTGGTACAATGAAAATGAAAACTACAAGGGGCCATTCCAACTTCAGAATAAGCTGATACGAAACATGTTCATGCTTTAGGGACTTGCATCTAAACACAAGTTTTCATTTTTATTCACTTAATCATTAAACTCCACAAAAATTATGATTTTCAAGTAAAAAGAACCTGATTTTGTTGCAGAAAAATAAGTACACATTGAAGACCCCCTACAAAAAACTTCCTGCTTTTTGAGATGAGAGCATATTTGAATGAATAGTTGTTAAAAGTCATTAGCAAGAAATAAAAGTTTAAAAAAATAAACAAACAAACAAACAAAGTTCATCTGAATATGTTCAACTGACATGCAGTTCTGCTATGGCTATGGGAGCACTTTCTCTGTTCCACTAACCTAGAAACCAACGGGAAGTCAAGAGGCCTCGCTCTACTCTATTTCTTCTAGTGCTGAGCAGTGGTTGATGAGAAGATAGCTGCCTGCAGGAACAGCAATGCATCTCTTCACTGATAAACCACACTGGTGGGAGGCAGATGAGCCAACGCACAAGCAGGAAGACCTTGAGGTGACAACAGCTTGGGCCATGACAGGAACTACCCAGGCAGCTATTTTAAGACATTGAGCAATTCCTGTTGTCAGGAGCTGATGGCACTAAGAGCTGGAGCTGTGGTGCATCAGCTTCTTTATCAAGGAGGCAAGGCTTTTTTACAGATTTTTGGCTTGATGTGGAGCTGTTATCATAAAAGTACCGGAAAAACCTTTCATGGGCTCACTGCTTCATACCAAATTGCACAACAACCACTGCTCACATCCTTGAAATAATGAAAACACAACCACATTTGTAGGCAATTCTCACACCCTAATATCTCTGCTTTCTTGCAAGACCATTGATACAAACAAATATAAGCAAATCAAAGGACAAGATGATTAAGGCAGGTAGCCATTCAGGCCAGCATTAGCCCCTTAACCCAATCTTTTCAGCCAGCCTCCAGACTCAGTGAGTGTCCAGAGTGAACTGCCCACTTTAAGAACGTTTCTACCTCCACTTTACTATAGAGGTTCAACTCACTAGGCTCAGCTCAGCCCCTCTGAACACCCAGCAAAGGGAAGGGCTCAGAAAATGCAAAGAAACAGAGATAATCACTGGAAGAGAAGCAGGAGGTCTTAATTCACTTAAAGATAATAGTCACAGCATCTCACAGACACTTTTCTTCATTTTTCCCCCCTGCAGCCTCTTGCCAAGCTTCTCTCTGCTATTAATGCTCACTCCTACGCTTTCCATGTGTGCAGGGTCACCACGGAGTAACTGGCTACAATATGTTTGGCACAGTCTGGAGTAGCTGGGGTCGCACCATTAGACTGTCATTTTCTTAGAACTTCAAAACAGCCCAAAAATAAGAAAAAGTAGCATTTGGGGAAGTTTTCAACATATGGCTACATGAGCAAATCTCAGGCATATGGCCTATCAAATACACTCAAGATGTGTGAAAGCCCATTCAGTGATCCCCAGTCAGTTATTACATAAGGTTTCACAAGACTAAGGAGCTAGGTGCCTTTTTCCATCTCAGAAACAGTCCAGGGGCACTCCAGCCGCATGAGAAAGATTAGAATTCACCTCATTTAAAGTGCATTCATTAACTTATTGCCTGGGAATTTGAACAGTAAGTAACTCACCGTTGGGATTTCTCATCTTTGGTTCAGGCACTGAATAGTATCCATTCATTTCTAAAGAAAGAAAAAAGGAATGATCAAAATACATATTTAATTTAACTTCATCCTGGATATACAGGAGAACCAGTTCATCCACTCTCTCCTAAAAATGAAAGCGATAGTAGGTATTGTTGATTATATTATCCCACTGGGAGACAGAAATAAACCTGAATGCGGAAATCTAAATCATGACGTGCAATTTACTGAAACAAAATAAAACCTGAAAGAAATGCTGCATCTTCTCTTTTTATAGCAATATCCAATGTAAAAATGACAAGAATGGCAATTCATAATAATGAATAAGTAGCAGATTATAGTAGATATTTTGTAATGCCCCAAACTTGTTCTATAAAGATGTAACATTTTTCCTCTGAGAACTAAAGTGAATCCTATTGTCTTAAGTATTACAGTGAATCATGAAAATTATTAGTCTGAAGGGTGCCTTGTAAGAGCATAACCCTACCGCTTTGCTATAACACAATCCCAGATAAAGGCGTCCATCTTAATTTACACAACAGATACTCACTAAGAGAGCTGCAAGTTGTCAGGCTAGTAATATGAATTTTAATGTCAGCTGTAGATTATTAATAACTAACTCAGAAAAGTTACTTTGCCTAAACATTTCAGTGATTGACTTTAAAAAAAAGAGAGAATTTCCTTTTAGTTTCAGCTCGTCCTTCTATCTTTGGTTTTGCTTTTGTCCTAGGACTCGTCATCTGCGCCTGGTAGTGGGTGAATGCATCTTCTGCTGCAACAGATATTATTCTTGCCCTTCAGTTCAGCTCAGCTCCAAGTGCCCTCAATGATCACTTCAAAAATGTCAGCTATGGTGTTTGTCAGTGCTAGTAAATCAAGGGAGAACTAAAAAATAGCAATTTCTCCAGAAGTACACCTGAGATTCACTACTGGAAACCCAATTCTGCCCAAGTCAAGACTCACAAACTGATTCCCAGACCTGACTGAGGGGATTGCACCTCTCCAGTAGATGCTCTGGAACTGAAAAGCAAAAAGAATACTATATGGGGATGGGGGGCAGTGACTAGGCATGGTGATTTAAAAGAAAAAAGAACCAACAAACAATTTTTAAAAGGAAAACACCACTGTGTTGGAAGGAGCCTAGTTCTCCAGGAAGAACGACTCCTTTGCAACTGTCTCTCTTTGCAGCCATCTCCCATCTATCTGCACCAGCTCCAGGAACTAACGAATCTTTCAGCAAATAGCAAGCAGTTTCTGCCAGGTTATCTTCCCTGAGGAGAACAGCTGGGACTCAATATACTTCAGTGAGCATTTGCTTTACAAGGTTCATTAACATTTACAGAGAGTGCATAAAAGTTTGGGTTTCACCTCTGACAACCTGTTCACGGGCATTGCTGGTCCCCACCGGGCTGGGAAGAGGAAACAGGAGAGCTGGCAGCATGGTGGTGAGTCCAGCCGAAGGCTCCACAGCATCCCAGGAAATGCGATGAGCAGCACAGACAGATCAGGATGCAAACGTGGTGCTTTCAAACACCGCTGGCCAAGGACAAACAAAATTCAGAGACAGTATTAAGAGAAAGAGTAAAGGTGGAAGGCCAACAGGATGGTAAGATAGACATTAAGTGATGTTCAAAATAAATAAGGAAGGAGAAACCATGGAAAGCCACAGCATCTTTAAACAGAGACTTTGGAGCAGTGCATCCTTCATCACCCCATTGCTACCAGTTTTTGGACTCTCAGTACCTTGAGGCAATGACTTTTTCCATGTGCTGATAAAGATGGGGCCCAACTTGGCTATCTTCCAGCTTTTAACATAATACAGAGAAGTTTAATAAAAATCAACAGTCTCCAGTGAAACACCATTGCCCACAAATACCCCAGTGACCCACATCTCAGTGTACGAGCAGTCAAAAAAGAAACGCAAACAAAAAGCTTTGCATCAGGACAAACCACATCCCATATATTTGAATGTGCTTTCTGTTATAAATCACCCATGAAGGTGATAAATGTGTGCACTTAAAACAAAATACATGCTTTGCTCAACGGGGCTGTTCAGCATAACAAAGCTGCCCGAGGGCAGCTAAGCTATAATAAGTGTATTGCTCTTATTGGCATTTTTTGTGGTCTAGATGAGTGCGCAGCAGCAGGGCTTCCCAACCCACTGCTCGGTTTGTGCTTTACCCTGCAAGAGTTCCTCACCACGTGGGCCTGAATAAATGCCGAGAGCAAATGGCCAGGCAGGTGCTGTGCCCACCGCGACGGGCGGTGGGACGGGGCTGTTGTACTTGGCATGCAAAGCTCGCCACCCAGGCAGGCTCTGCAAAGCTTATTCCAGGCAGTTAGCGACACTTGTCCTTCTGTTACACAGACTCCGTTTCTAACACCTTCATCTCATTACCTGGAAGGTTACGTTTTACAGGAAAGATAATTATCTGATTCTGTCAGCTGTTGTTTGATTTCTGTATTCCATTCCAGAGAGATTTTTCTTATAACAATGTCTTTGCTAATGGACACTCTTCCGTGCTGCCCATTTATAACACCTTTCCTATTATACCTGCCAGACGAAGTCTGACACCGCACAACAAACATTACTGAATTAAACCTTAGCTGTAAAGTAAGCAAGTCTTATTATACCCAATTTTACAGTTGGGTAAACTTACATAGTGGAGACAGTTAAATGACTTTCCACAGCATTACAGAACGAGTTGGTAAAGGCACAGAGCCTAGAAAAGTTCAGCTCTCAGTCGCTCGCTCCAAGCCCCCCTTTGAGAAAGTAAATTTATTTAAGCATGTGGTTAATGTTAAGCTTATGAGCAGGGGGACATTAAGCCATTACAAAGCTCCCTTCCTTCAACATGCCAAAAACCTGCTGTCAGCCAGCGACAATAAGATATTAATCGTGCCTTCCACCATCCCCACAGTCAGAAGGCAGCAATGATTTATTTCTTTGCAACAAAAGGATGTGACATTCATGGCTTCTCACACAGAGGTGGAGGAAAACATGCCAGGTCAGGGGACATTTGGGAACTGTTTGACCCCAAAACTTAAAAGAAAGCTACGGTAAAGCAAGCAAAGTGAGAAAAAGTGATACCGCTGTCAGAAGCAGGATAGAGAGTTTTGTAGAATTCAGATGTCCATAGGAATGCCAGCAATCCCAGGATTTGCTTTCCTCTAAAAGGCATCAGTCTCCAAAGATTAACTTGTTGGGTGCAGGCAGTGATGGAGTCACCTGCTCCGAGGTGCCAGGGACCAGCTCAGTGGGTGGAACTGAGCCCCAGGCTGTGACACAACTTGGCAGCAGAGCACAGACCTGCTTTTCCATACTCCACCTGCTGCAAGACTATTCAAATCTGAACTTTTTCATTACGGTCCTTTCTGATTACCTGGCTGTCTGTAAACAGACACTTTTTCTCTTCTGAATGCCCAATTCATCCTCTTTGCTTCATTCCACAGTGCTCTGTTTTCACATCACAGCTCAAGGAAGTTGCGATTACATTACAAATATTACCTTGCCATTATTGGCAGAACAAGGCAGAAGGAGCTGGTGGTGAAAAGAAGAGGGGTTTTATTTGGTAACAATCAAGACAAATTAATGACTCCAGAGGGAATTGTACTAAATGCAGGTGCTGCAAGGGACAAGGGGACTCAGGGGTGTAATATGTGACTTGTGGGATGCGAGGACAGGGCCTGCAGGCTGGTTTGAAAGGCAGCTGAGGAAAACACAGGAGAACTTAAAACCAAAATTATTCCAAAATCAAGAAAGTGAGTCATTGGTGTATTTGGAAAGTCCTTGAGATGGGAAATTGTTCCAGCTTAACCTGGAATTTCCTATCAGAAAACACGTGTGGAACCATGCTCTTACACCTCATTTTATCAATAATTAATAACCTCAGAAACTAGGAAAACAAGAACTAATTAAACCCTAAGAGAAGGGAGGCCACTGTATAATTGGAGGAAGAATACCAGGCTAGACTAGAAAGAAGTTGGGACTTGGTAACAAATCCATCCTTCCAGACACTCCCTTCTACACCAGACCCCAAGTCCAGCCTCCCATCTGTAAAGCACTTGAAAAGAGGTCGTGGCCCAGGAGCAGCGCTCCTTCCCCCTGCCTCTAGCTCACTTTTGCTGTCCTAATTGAGTTTTTGTGCTGAAAATACATTTCTTCCGGAGGAACAAGAAAAGGGCACGGCAAATCCTGGCTGCCGTCCAGGAAACTCTAGTCATTTCAACATCGTCCTAAGATTTAGACCCTAAAATGAATTATAAATGGACCAATTTTGCACTGCTTAATGGAGACTTGTACATGGTGGAATGGGGATTCCAGGTCTCCTGCCAGCTGGGGTAAAAGCTTTAGAGGCACCGTGCATTTCGTAACTCCCGAAAAACTCATTCGGGATTCCTTATCAGTAAATTCAAGGTGCCATGAGCCAGATAGCCATCTCATTTCCACGGGCATAAGCCCAAAACACGATTACCTGCCTGGGTGGGGGAAAGGAGAAGTGAGGAGAAACCAGGTCACAGTGAAAGCTTTGGGGTTCTGCAGAGAGGGACTGTGGTGAACCCCACTTGGTTTTATAAACAAATCCAAAGGCAGACAGGCAAAAGATGCTTATGTAAACACCAGCTCAGAGCTCGAGCTCCCTTCTCTTTCCATGGCACTTGCTGAGCCGAGTTTAACTCACATCCCCGGAGTTTTGTCTCCCAAAAGGAGCATTTGGGACAGATGAGGGCACTAGCAATGTGTTAAACAGGGCTGCATCTTTTGTCTGAATCTCTCAGCACTCACCATTCCCACAAACTTCAGCCAGATCTGTGAGACCAACACTTCAGAACTAATCACGCATAAGTAATTCAGCCAAGGACAGCTGCCCATCCTGCGGGACCGGCTCCTTTCCCCCCATTTCAGCAGCTGCTGAGAAGGACAAGCACCAACACGCTCTTTGCTCACCAAAACACTTGGGGAAAACTCTCCTTGCTCAGTCCAGATGACATTGCGCCCCACATAGGAGTTGTCACGTTAAAGCCTTCTCAATGCATGTTACATAGAGAAAAAGGAATAAGCTGCATTTCATCACATGAGCTTTACAGCCAGAAAAATTAAGCACGTGTCGATACCGCTGCAATTTCATCCGCTCTCTGGTCTCCACAGCATATGGTCTGATGGTGCTATTCCATTTGCTGTCCCTGGGAGAGCAGTTTGAAACGGAGAGAAATAGCATGGTACATTTGAGTTTATGGGGTACTAAAAGGGCTACAGCGAATGGTGGCCAAGGCACCAACGTGCATTATTTAAAGTGCAATTGCACTTTCTCCTAAACTACCCTTCAGACGGGTCAGGCCTCAGACATTCATATTAAGGTCTTGTTAAATCCAAAGAAGTCAAGGCTGTATCCAGCAATGCAGATTCCTGAGTTTTATATTACATTACTTACAACTAAAATTCCTCCAAAGCAGCTCTCTGCAAATGACATTACTCAGTTCTCAGGTTAGGGGCAGACACAGATTTTACTAAAACCTCAATTCACCTAATTTTTTTCCCTTTTTTTGGGTGGGAGATCCTAACATACCACAATCTCTGTATTTTCAAAATGTTAGGACAAAACCAGGCTCCCTTTTTTTCTCCAGCAACACTGAATATGAGAGTTATCCAAGGGATCTCTTTGAGCTCAGGTACCAGCCAGGTCCATGAAAATCTAATTTGCACAGAAAAAATGGCACCAGTTCTGCACTGCAGAGTGCTGCAGTGATTTGGTGCACCATTTTTGTGCTATTGCAATGTAGACCTCATAGTTTGCAGGAAAAAGCACAGCCTTCCTAGGTGGGGAATGAAGTTTTCCAGCTAAAGAAGACCTCCCCTAACTGATGCAGCACCCAAATACTGCTCAGCACCCTGCAGAGCCCTCTTTTTTGTGCGTAGAATTTGCTTTAGCAAGGCTGGAAGACAAAATAAAACCTAAGAGCTCGGTAAATTAATCAGGGCTCTCTGTGACAAAGGTTCTACAGAAAAGGAATCAGAACAAACCCTTGAGCACAGTCAGACTACAATTCTCCAGGAAACGCTAACATTAAAGACTTACTTCTCAGCCTACATTTTCTATCCAATTATACCTGGTAGCTGCTTGTCTCACAGCCCTGCATGTTCCTTTCTTTGGGGCGCAGTTTTGTGGTTGGAAGAGGTGAGATTACATGGTTAGATTTTCTAGCAGGGTTGGAAATCACTGCCATCCTTTCCCTGGACTCCCTGGCATCCTGCATAAAACTCTATAGCAGGCAATTGATGCCAAGTTCAAAGGATGCAAGCAGGACGTTGGCCACCCAGGCTCTTGCACCCTGGAAGGAAAGTACCCCAGTATTCCCAGTGAGGAACAGCCACCATGCTGCACGCCCATCCTCTGCCTTGGCCATAACCAAGTAGAGCAGAAATACCATCTCAGCAGCAAATTAATGGGTACATATTTTTATGAGACTTGATAGCACTTTAATTGATTTTATTGCAATTTATGGCATTTGCATAATGATATGAGTCAATATGAAGATAGTGAAGCAGGAGGTTATAAAAAGCATTTCAGAATCCCATTCTCATGGAGCTGGGTCCAATTCTAGTATTTAAAATTTCCATTTTCTTATTTTTGGTAACGCAGTTGTTTTGCGTATCTTTCAAAGCAAGTAGCAGCATCCTGGCAATATGCTGACTAGCGATAGCATCTGACAGTGCTACCTAGGAAAAATCCAATATCATCAACTGATGGAATTAAATCTCTAATTACAGGATTGTGAAACCAAGAAATCAAATTTACCTTGTTGAATCCCTCAATAAATGGCTCCTCCATCAAACCAGAAGCAGTGCTAGCTTAGTGCTTTAGCCAAGCCACGTGCCTCCAACCAGCACTGGCCTGAAACTTGAGCTGTGCCCTTGCACCAGGGACTCAGGCCATCTTACCATCCAAAGCACAAGACAAAGATGATTAAGAGGCCAATATTATGACTCAAACGTGACTAAAGAAGAACTTATTAGCTGTGAGCAATTCCTTAGATCAAACAGTACGGAAAAGCTTATATGTTGAATCAATGCAGCACTGATCCACTTGAACAGTAGACTCGTAGGGAAGTAAATACGAGATTATCATCATTATTAGAGTTTTTTTCCCAGCGCTGATGGCACAGCAGTCATGATCTATAACTGCATTAAAAGCAGCACTCAGTAAACAAAGCTTGGCCAGCATCACACAAAATGACTGCTGTAAATGGGAGCTTTGCCCACAGCCACCTCATCTAACAGACCTTTCTACCTTGGCAAAAACCAAACAGCCCCATGAAGGATCGGTTTCCATCGTGCATTACAATCCACTGGCTTTGTTCCATTTGCTATCAACAGGACTAAACCAGGAGATTTTTCATGTTCTCCTAATGGACTCCAACAACTGCGAACTGTTGGAATGACAACTGTAGTTATAACAAATAGAGAAAAAAAACCCCGAAAAACTGTAATTAATGCTTATTAATGAACTTGTGGAAGTAATTACACTACCTTTCAACAGAAAACATTACATCTTGATATATTATTATTGTGGTTGTTATTGTTATTAAATATGATCCTTTTTCAATTCTCCTGCTTCTCTGGATCTTGCCTCATGTACAATTATCCAACAGGCACAATTATTAGTAAACTCACACAGTACTTGAAGGACACATTGCAGCCCAGGGATTCCTATTTTAATACCAGCAGCTAAAGAAATTAAAGAAACAAAACATGAAAGAAGATGTAGGAATTCACCAAGTCTAGACCAAATCCAAGTAATTGCTTGTTTCTTCAAATGCATAAAAACTGGTTTGGTGCTAAAAGCAAGCTCATAGCAGCTAGAATATGGCATTCTTTGAAAGTAAAAGGAGCAAAATCAATCTCTAAAGTAAAGTGTGTTTTTCAGCTTTTCTGTAGCTAGAACGACACCCAAGAAAACAATGCCTGTGATCAATAATTCATGACTTGCTCTAATGGCAGAACATCCTGCTACCACTTTGCTTGGCACTGCAAAGGCATCATCTGGGCAGTGAAAAGCTGTCACAAAGCAGGTCTCACAATACCCATGACTGAGAGGAGAGGGTCAGACCGAGATTGTAACTCCCCACTGGGAGCAGGAATGGGGAACTGCCCAGCCCAGCAATGACCCTATGGCCCAAAAAAACCCTGGAGAAACCCTGGCCAAAGCCCAAGTGGGGACTCAAAGGGGATCTGCCCAATGGGTGCAGCAGGAGGAACCACAACTCACCCCATCATGAAGCTGCCTGAGTGTGGCTCAAAGGGACAGCGAGGATCCATAAAATATGCAATGCTTCTGTTCTAGCCAGCTCACCCATTTCTGATCTTGCAGCTTCATACAATCAAATGCAGTCCCAAATAAAGTTGCCATCTTAATTAATTGCAGAAATTGAGTAAAGCCCAGAACTAATACTAGTCAATACTTGGACTTTCTTTCAACTGACAGTCCAAAACCACTTTTAGTTTAATAATCCTCACAGCAGCTGTGTGATGTAAATGGGTTTCATTACACTCGTTTTACAGATGAAACATGCAGGGACAATAAAATAAAGTCACGGTGCCCCAATAAGACTGACATCATGTAAAGTAATTTGGCAAGAAGGTAGCTGGGGTGGAAAGCAAAAACCCTGACCAAGAGAGTGCAAAAATCCGATCCACAGGTCTGGGATGGGAGCATTTCTCCTTCCTGGCCCCTTGGAGGAGACAAGCAACTCAAGTCATTCCATACTATGATTGAGTGCGCCTGTACTCTCAAGATAAAATTACATCTACAGATGGTCCAGACAAAAAAAACACAGCTAATTTTAGCTTAGACAGAACCTCATGTATGTCTCTGGGGGAATAAAATTAGATGCACTTTATGTACTTTCTAAATTATCAAGAACAGCTTACTCTGTAAATAAGCATCCACCAAAACCTAATCTTCTGCTCTCTAGAATGCACTTCAGTATTTAGTTTTTACACGAAATATCACAAATAGCAAAAAAACAGAAGCACATTTCTTTTCATACATCTACACGGACACATTTAGAGCTGGATATTTTTTGTCTATCTTGTAAAATCCCATTATCACACAGTAATGTGTCCCTAGTACCCTTTATAGATTATTTTTCTGCTTTTCCAATTCTGTTAAATAATTAGTGGTAATTGCCCTAAGCAAATGGTTACCAAGCAATCCAATACTGTCAGTAAGCAATTTGTGCTTTTGAGATGCCCTTGTCTTCACATGCTTGTGTCAGTCGAGCCCAGAAGAGGACAGTCAATAGGAACACCTACTGCACCGCTCTCAGGATTCAAGGAGGCAATTAGCAGAGGATTTGCACCAAAGCCTACAAGTTTCAGCATAAGAAAATGGGGGTAGGATGGTTGGAGTGAAGACTGGGGCAGCCTTGGCCGCTTCAAAGAGCCCAAGTGTTCAGTGTTAAACAACTGAGATTTTGAAGCCTGCTCCTTGGAGTAACAACAGAAAAATAACGTTAAAGGCTATCAAGTCTTTATGCCATTGCATAAAATGAAAGAAACCCAGGCTTACCTGGAAGACTTCTTCTCTGGGATTAATTACCTTTATTATGGACAGTGATCTTCAAGTTCACTCTCAGCAGTCCGCAGGAGTGAGTGATAAGTACAAAAGTACAGACAAAAGGCAATTTTCAGATTTTACACAGTGGTACGTGGAATAATGATAGTGTTTATGCTATTCAGTACATTTCATATGAGGAATTTTAAGTTCTTTGCAAACAGTAACTCTTAAAATTCCCTCGTGTGGGACATTTTACCATCCCTTTACAGATAAGTGAGGCAAAAAGCTGTCTGCAGCTACTTCAGACAAAGCTGTCAACAGTGATGATGTCTCTCCTGTGATGAGAAGTTGTGATGCCAAATCATGGCTCAGACTTCAGGACTGCTTTTAAAATAATGCATATCCTTTACGTATCACTATCATTTCATTACCTAATTCCTCCATACTACTCACTTCTACCAGGTGCCCAAATTCTTGTGTTGAGGGAGGTGATGCTGCCCCTCTATTCCTCTCTTGTGAGACCTTAGGACGAGGGGCAATGGGTATAAACTGGAGAGGGGCAGATTTAGACTAGGCATAAGGAGGAATTTCTTCGCTATGAGAGTGATGAGGCCCTGGCACAGGTTGCCCAGAGCAGGTGTGGCTGCCCCATCCCTGGAGGTGTTCAGGGCCAAGTTAGATGGGGCTTGGAGCCCCTGATTCAGTGGGAGGTGTCCCTGCCCATGGCAAGGGTGGAACTGGATGATATTTAAGGTCCCTTCCAGCCCGAAGTATTCTGTGATTCTCCACGTCATACAACACCTTTTAAGTTTACTAAAGCATATTAGTACTTACATAGCCTGGATTTCCAGAACTGCCATGTGCTACTCTAATTTGGTTTTTGACCCTTAAGCTCTTTAGAGATGAAAATCAAAACCTTCCAAATCTACTGATTAAACGACCATCTTTATAATAAAGATATGACTATATCATTCCAGTCAATTCAGAATATTCTGAAGTACTGCTCACGGCACAGCTTCTGGATAAAAATAAATGTTCAAACAATTTCATACTTCAGCACAGTGATAACTCTGCGATGCATCATCCTGGATCCACATAATTATGAAGTAAAACTAAAGTGTACTTTAAAAGACCTTTTTCTCATTTCTCATATATGTAAAAATCTCATCGCTCATGCATGCCCAATCCCTGTAATTGCAGAAGAGGCATTGTAGCATTGCTGTTTTGACAGCGTATTCTAAGCAATTTTTCATTCTCAGGGAGATTTTTTTCCTTTCTTTCTCTTTTTTAATAAAGTAAGACAAACCTAATAACCCATTATTCATTGCTTCTAGCAACATCCAAAATACTCAGTAACAATTAAAGAGAAGAGTTCTCCCAGCATCACTGTGGCATCCACCAAAGCTGAGTGATGATTCTCAGAGATGACTGGACTGAACAGCCAGGACTATTGACAATGAGCCTTGGGGCCCAGCAGATGTCACCAAGCTTGTGCCCCACCTCAAGGGCAAAGCAACTGCAGTACTGACCAAGACAAGAAAAAAAAAAAAAAAAACCAAACAGAAATAAGAATGTGGCCAGGCACCACAGGGCTGCCCTTGCACTCAAAGCCAGGGCTGCCAGGCTGCGAGGACAGCACTGCTCTGGGATCCTACGGGGGTGGCTGGACAAGGCCCCCCATCTCTCCCACTGCAGCCCTCTCCTGACACATTTTCTTCTCTTCTACCTGCTAGCTTGTTTCTTCACCATATCTGTCCAAATCTTGGCAGAAAGGCATTGGATGTGCACCTGCCTGTTCTGTTTTTGCTAACTGCAACGTAGAACCGAGCTCCAAAAACTGGGGGGTGCAGACCACAAACAACCCCTCTCCACTGTTGGTGAAAACCAAGGCACAAATTACTGTTCCCACAATGCTGGACCAAGGCAATAGCATCCAAGAACCTACCTCCCTGCATGCAACCTCACTACCCCATCCCTAAAGCTAGAGGGGTGTGAGGCTTTGGCTACAGCCCAGCTATGACATAGGTTCTTGATCTACCAAAGTACACACCTACATGGGCATTACCAACTACACAGCCCATAAAGCACAGAAAGCAGGCATTATTTCATGCTGATAAGTATTTTGCAGCCACATGTCCAATCTCTTTTTTGGATTTCAGTAAAATCTTATCAAAATAAATAAGTCATTTATATGCAGGATCGTATAAACACTCTCCACTCTGTCTTTGTCTTCCTGAGAAAGCGGCAGGCTACATTTGCCTCTCAGTTACCTGGATAAACAGATTGCTAATATAACCAATATATGTGATAATATTCCTAAAGCATCGTTTTACAAAAGGGCAAAATTATTTGACCCAAACAATTCCCAAAATGCTTTATATGTTGCTGGTGATAGAAATCTCTCCTGCCTCTCACTTTAGCATAAATGAAAAAACAACTACAACAAAAGCCCTTCGAAATACATTTAAAAACAAAATAAAAATCTGCAAATCTCCAGAAATTACTTTCTCACTGGCATGAGCAATTTTGACCTCATCATACATCTGAGAAGTTCTGGCTCTCATTTTAGAAACTGCTCAACCCTAGAAACATCTGTTTTAGCTGAGGTTTGATGTGCCAGATCAGTCCCCAGCTCACGAAGCACTAAGAGGGAGATTTGCAGAAGTATTTAGGTGCCTAAAAATTAAGACAGGCACCTCATGGGATTTGAAACAGGAACCAGGCTATTTTTGTCAACCTCTGTAAGAATTAATCTGGTCTTCATAACAGGCAGCACCACAACCAACACCTCCATCATATTCCAGCACAGGTAGTCCAACACATACTCACAGCTGTGTACCTGCGTGTTCAGCATGGTCCATGCATTAGAAATGGTCCTGAGCCACGTGGTTTGGGGATAAAGTGGAAAAACATTAGTATGAGCCATACCCAGCAGAGTCCCGAAGCTCTATCATCCCTGCAGGAGATGCCCTGAGAGGCCACTGCCATTGCAAAATGGAAACCCTTCAAGATGTGTGAGCATATGTGGGACGAAAGCTTCAGCGGGTATTTCCTTATCAAGGTCTGTGTGCTGACAGCATGCTGATTTTGTGACCAGACACTGGCACCCATTTCACTTCCTCCACAGGCATGTAGACAGATTTCAAGATGGACCAGGACATAGGTTTTACTTTCCATCACCCTTAACGTGCTCTCTTACCCTCTCCTCGAAACGCTCCTGCCAACCAGCCACTGCACAGCACAGGCTCCCGCTTGCTCATCAGAAGATACAGGTGACTCCTAAGAGGCACAAGACCTGAAAATTCCACTGCAGCTTCATGTGTGAGTCAACACCGAGGAAAGCCTGCCCAAATGTTCATCAGGAATTACCTACTTGTGCAATAATCCTAAAAATACTTGCTACTGACTGCCGGTCCCATTACTGGCTTCAGTTGATGTTTATGTAGCAACAAGCCGTAAGCCCTTTGCTGCCTTTCAACTCCAGCACATCAGTGGGGCATGGTCAGCCAAAATCAGCTTGAAATAATGCAACACCTCAGCTGCATTAGGGATGTAAATTGAGCTTAGGAAAAGGTGAGGTTGTGGTCAGGGGGAGCACATGGGCGCTGGCTGGTGCTGTGTTACCCTGGCCAGCAGGACACATACCCCATTTTTTCTGGCACCCACTTCGCATTCAGTGTGCAGTGCAGGCTTGCCCTAAGAAAATCAGTCTTTTTCTCGTCTAATCTAATTAAAATTTCACCCTCAAGGAGGCCAGCTCACTTTCTGTTCAGCCCAGACACTGAGAGCAGATTAAGCAGCATCTTATTTATTTCACACCAGGCTTGTTCCGTGCTCTCTCTGCCCAAGAACAGCCTTGCAATATCTGGTTTGCTTTTAGGAAACGTCCACATCCACGACCCAAAACCCTTCTCCCTTTTCTAATTGTTGACAACAGGCCTGAGACTAAATCCAGGGCCTGTGCCAAATGGCTCTGAGCTTGCATTACAATCAGCTGGACGAGAAAGAGATCTTTATTTCTGTTTTATCTTCCTGTGCCACAGTCTAGAGACAGAAGACGGGCAGCAAGGAGCCCTGCATCCCAATCAGGGGGCTGGCATGCAGGGACTATGTGCAGGGAATCCTAAGAGTGAAAACTATACAACTGCTAAGTGTGATTAACCTCCCCTTTCCCTACCCTGCAGCCTCCACCGAGGCAAATTTGTACATGCTTAATTTTCATTAATAAATTCAATATGTATGCTCTTGCACATGTACTGCTGCAAAAGAGCTCTAAAAAGAAAAGCCTGTGTGCTAGTTTCTTCCCCGCAAATGGACTCTTGGAAAAAATATTTTCACTAGCTGTGCTTTTCTGAAGTTATGAGACCTCCCAAGATCTTGGCTGAAATGTTCAGGTTTGGGTGCTAGGCAGAGATACGTCAGTTCCTGGTTTATGTTTAAATAAATGGCCTTGTTTTTTAAAAGCTAAGCTCAGAGTATCTCAGAGTTACTTTAAGGGGTAGCATTTAGTGAGAAAACAATTTCCTTCAGCATTTCTTTTTTTGTCACTGTTGCAAGCATTCTGCGGGAAGGTTTTTTGTCCTTGGCATAATGATATTTAATAAACCATAATGTCACTAATTTGCCTCGGTTTCTCATGAGGCTAGTCTGAAAAGCTCTATTCTTTTATTCCTGCATTTCCTTAATGAAATAAACTTTGTTCCCATCCTGTCAATTTTGTTGGGGCCTTTCATCTGCTTTTCAGCTATTCTTGAGCTTTTCAGCCCATTTCATAAGCTGCAATACAGGCATTGCCAGATCAAAAAAATGCTGCATTATCACCTCCAATTAAGCAATCATCAGACTAAGTGAACTCCCCAGGGAATAGGAGTGTCTTTAGATCATTCAGCCTGGTGTTTCTGCTCTCTTCGGCTCTAAATTTTCATTTCTTGGGTTGCCACAGGCAGTTATAGGGACATTATACTGGACAGAAGTATTGCCATCGGTTATCCCAGCCAGCTCCAGGGCAGGAGGAATTTCCCAGACCAGATAGTCTGGAGGAAACCCATGATGTGTCACAGCTTCTTGTCCAAAAAAACCTCCACAATCCGTTTAGATTACTAAAGCTTCACAGTTTTGCATGCGCACTGAACTTGGCCTGAAATATTAAGCCACGCAGCAGCAGCATGAGGGGATGCACAGTGATGGAGAAGCATGAAGCCTTTAGAAAATCATTTCTGGCCTCCAAAGGTCTCCAGCTACTGGACAAGACAACTGCCGGCCCCTCCAGCAGTAGGAGAGAGCTTCTGAGTGGCATCAGAGCCAGCAAACACAGTCAATGGCAGCCGGGGGGGAGTAAAAAAAACAAAACAAAAAGTATTTTACATCTCGTTTCTAAAATGGCCTTCAAAATGGCCGCCCTTCCTGGGGATTCACCTCCCACAACGGGAGGCCCCACTCCACACAGACACCATATCTTGACTTTTTCTGCGGGAAGGAGAAGGGCAGCCGAAGTGTAGCCTTGAGAACACCTATAACACTGCGATCGAGTGTTTAAATCACGTTCTGATCCTAAATAATTCATCAGGCTCAGGGCTGGATAACCAGAGGTGAGGCGCCTCAGGACCAGTGTCTGGCTCTGGGGAAGACACTTGCCCTTTGCAGAAAGGAGGAAACGTTTTACAGTGACCAGAGGGTCGGGAGCCTTCTTCCTGCAGCAAGACCTAGCATCTATCTTATCTAACATCTGTATTTCTTTATCTTAGAGTCTCAGAGGGCTACACCTCAAACGCTCTCCCCAGGGGAGCACTCCAGATACACCCTGTGCTTTGTTCCCCTCTCCTCAGGGACGGCAGCACCCACGCCTCAGCCCCCTCTGACAGCACGCGGCTTCCTTTCTTTAATATTAGCAGGGGGGTTAAATATTCCAGGGCTTTTCTTTGTGAAATTTATAAAATGCCAGTTGAAGTGCCATTCATGTTGAAAAGCTGCCTCTCTCCATTAAGGCTGCTTGGACTAAACACAACAATATAATAAACATTGGCCATTAATAATTGAGAAAAACTCCTTCCCTCTGTGTTATTTCTCATCAGAATGATGTGTTATTAGTTTATAGATATATATATTTTTAGCTGAAGGCTTTTTTGGCAGCAATTTGGCCTTCACAGTAATGGACTTTACTGTATGTAAAGCCTTGGAAAAATGATGTTTTTGAGAGAGGCTCAATAGTGAATGACTCCAGTTTTGAGAGGGAATTTGCTTTACAGTGAAATAGAAAAATAGTGCCATCTTTTGGACTAAACGGCTCGGCCGGCATCCTGGCTGGGTGTCGAGACAACCAAAACAGCTTGCCACCTCAACAGCTGGATTTAGGTTTGGCTATTGCTGTCTTCAAAAGTCTTATATGTCCTAAAAACACAATAATTTTTGGATTCATTACATATGCAAAGGAAAAAACATCTGTCCCAGAGGTAGGACTCTGCTCTTCATTCTCCCTGCCATGCCCACCTGCATCCATCCTTACACATATGCTTGAAAAGCATTGCAACAACAGGATAGCAGACTTTTTCCCTGGGATCTCATTTAACTGAGCTTCCAGCTGTAAACCAAAAGGGCAAATGCCATGAGTTCCTGAGCATCATGGAAAAACAGCTGTTTTACAAGCCTTTTCAGCAAAAAACACTTGTAGTATAGAAACATAGAATGAACATAGAACAGTTATCATAGTAAATATTTTTTCCTCTCTCTCTCTCTCTATATATATACACACACACCCCAATGCAGCCAAGGGCTTTATAATCTTTTTATGGCGATACCAGCCACTGAGTATTTGAGCTACCAAGAGAGATTTTAGCCCTTCAGCCCCCCAGCTCGGTCCCTGCAGAGCAGCTCCCACCCTTGTTCCTTCCACACCAAGAAATTGGTTTTGAGGGATTTAAAACTGTTGATTTTCAGGCCCGCTTTTGATAAATTGCCATGACTAATTCCAGTGCAGGGCTCTGAAAATCAAGGGAGAGAATTTGAACCTCAGCTCTACATTCAATTGCTGACTGATTAAGGGTAGTAGTAGCTCAATAATCAACAGCCTTAAAAGGTTACACTCCCAAAGCAGAACACACCATATTGAGATATTTTGCATTCATCTCATAAGGATGAGTGAGATTTTTAATCAGTATCTTTTGTCTACAGGTCACCTTTTTCCTTCCTGGTGCCACAAATGAGAATCTCCAAGTACTTTACTCTTTATTCTATGAAACTAGTTCATTGGGACAATTTGGTAAATATTTATCATGTTGAGAAAAGGACACACTTTGGAGCTCTTTTCCAGACAGATGAACATTATTCTACAGCACTGCATTTCACGAAGTTTTTTTTTTTGTTTCCTAGGAAGACAACATTCTAGTTTTGTTCCAAAGATCGAGAGTTATTTGACACAGAAAAAAATCGTAGGTGAGCCAGCATCCAGACATGTCCTGCAATTAAGATCTTGAGATATTGACTTTACATTGACATCAGGAAGTCTATTAAATGCTGCTGTGGGCAATATGTATTTGACATTGTACAGGTACACAACACACTTGCAAAGCATCCAAACAAATGACAAAACCCTACAGAGCTGCAAAAATACCCTCCAGCTACAAGAGCAGGACAAAGCTACATCTTGATTAGTCAGCAAAGGCTGCAAACAGTGGTGATGGGGAGTCATTACCAGGAAAAATCGCTGTTCAAAGGCAGATGACATCTATTAAAAAGCCACAAGAACCCAAACAAATAAATATGAATTGAATTATATAGATATACATACAGATATAGCTTGAAGACAAAACAACTGAAGGACAGAAGTCAACATGTATTTAATAGAGTCATTTCAACTGCCAGGCTCTGCAGAGATGTTCATATTCCATGGGGAAAAAAAAGCACATCGCTTCACAGTTTAGCCATCCAAACCTTCCCTTTTTATGCAAGCTTTTATTATGTTGTTTCTTTAGGCATCAGGGTTAGTTTGGCTTTTTGGTGGAGTGTTTTCTTTTTCCTTTTACACAGATAAGCTCATACGGGGAGATTCCTCTGACCTTGGAGACATTACGACTGGCTTAGCAATCATCTCGGATTTTATACAGGCTTTAAAAGTGAGCAGGAGTGTTTGCATAGACATTGCTGGGATATAGAGACAGCTTCTGAAATGTTTGTCCTATAAAGACTCTAATGACATTGTGCTGGTTTTACTACTGCTACAACACTAAACCGTATCACAACTGACACCAAAATTTTATGTCTGTAATGACTGTCATCTGCCAGCTCTACCCAATGCCTGATTATCTTGCTTAACCTTCACTTCCTGGCAATTAGAAATTGCAATGTTAAAATTCTTCCCGATGCCTTTGCTTCCCAGAGACAACAACCTAAAGCTTCAAAACCAGCAGTAGCTTTTAAAAGAATAGAGATTAGAAAAACTGAAGAGCAATAGTAAAGAGAGGAAACCCAAGCTGCATCAATAATTTAACCATTTAAGGCATTGCACTCTTTATTTGTTCTTTGGCTAGAGCATGTTTGACATTCTTTTTTAACTGCCTTTTAGAAGAGGCAGCAGTTAAAATCCAGCCACACTGGATAAACGCATCATCTGGAGCACAATTCTAAACGACTCCCCTGTAAGCTCTACACAAACTTTGTGCAAAAGGATCTTTCTGCTCAACTCACTGCTCACTTGGGTTTCATGAACATGCATGGAAGAGGTATGTCTTCTATGGGATGGAAAAAACCCAGATGGAGATCAGCTATTGCTGTGATGTATGGCAAGTACCATCAGCCTAAGTGGAAAAGGAGCTTACTGCAGATCCTGTCCATAAGGCGAGCAAACTCCCTGTAGCTCACAGAAGATACTGCAATGTAAAAGGATTGCCTTCTCTATCCAGGGCTTATTTCTCAAGGAATAGAAAAGAGTCTCTTAATAGCTGCTGAGGTCCTCCACCACTTTCAAATCTCATTCACAGCCCTCACCCATATGCCCACTGACAACTGGCAGCAAGGAATAAACAGTAATGACATTTTAGCCCAGCAGTGGTTTGTTGTAACTTTGCATCATTCCTCTCACTGTTTGAGAAAGGACTATGGACAGGCATGGTGACCAAGTGTGGCAATCAGTCCCAGCTCATTGTAAAGTCCAAGAGCTCAGCATTTCCTCCACTTGACAAAGAAGCCACGTACACATATGACCTCGTTCTCCCACAGCATTTAATATTCACACTTACAGTACTGACATGGTGATAGAGCTCAGCAATTCAGGCTCCAGTGTTTCTTCGATCCTTTGCAATAAGCTGAACAACTATGTTGGGCTTAATGCTATTTCAAAGCACCCAAGCTGCCTGTCAGTGAATTATTGATCTGGAGAATTCAAGCTGGCCACACATCATTTGCTCATTGAAAAAATCTGGCACGTTATTGACACTCACCATTCGCGGTCCCGGCTGCCAGAGGTATTGGCGGTGATGGAGTGGACGCTCCAGTGTGGTACCCAGCTGCTGTACAGTGTGGAGCCAACCTGAAACCATAGGCAGCAGCACCACAGGTAGACCTGCGTTAACGTGCACCATGGGTCTTCCTCCTACAGCCACTATTTTTGCTTGATAAGACTAGACGAAACATTTAACGATGCTTACAAGTCCTTCACTTTTGCTTCACTTGTCCACACACACTCTCCGTGTGAATATCTGGTATCAAACACCAGCACACAGACCACAGCGCCAAACTTCTTGAACTCCCAGGTTGCCTATCTGTAGAAAAATAATTCAGGTTAAAAAACAAAACCAGAGCATTTCTCAGTCCTCCCAGTAAACCTTCTGCACCATCGTTGTCCATCGTGGATCTGTGTGGTGCCAGACCACAAGCTGGGCTCCCTTATTCCTGTGCAATAATTAACACTGAAAATAAAACACACCCGACAGCTCCCAGTTTTGAAGGCCAGGGCTCTGCCGCGTATTTAATTCCCTGTGAGGGTCCAGCTCACACCTTCCAGGGTGACATTCATGAGTGCAAACAGCCAAAGGCGCTTGACGGTGAGTGCCGGTGCCACCAGCCCCATCCCTGCTGCCAGGGCTCCCTCCGGCCACAAATGACATTTCCACATGGCAGGAAAGGGCACGGGTAATGGGAGCAGCAGCTACTGAATTGTTTAGTGCATATTTTCCCTAGGCTTGAGAAGGAGAGCTTTATTTATGCCATATTTAGTCTATTTAATTGGCTAATTTCTAACTGACCAGGCTTCTGCACTTCGGGAAACCGTACTGTCACCAAAGGCTGGGTTTTTTAGATTTAAACTGTATAATTGGCTGACAATTATGTTATTTTTAATATGTGCTTGAGTCACTAAGGGCTCTTGAAAGCAGCAAAGGTTTTACAGCAAAGCCAGCTGACGAAGCGGCTCCTCCTCACCCCTCTGCCGGGAGACCTGAGCTGGACCATCTCCTCCAGAGAAAAGGCAGCAGGAATCAGAGAACTCTCTTAGCTTCTGTTGCTGCTATTGTTTTTAAAAACATTGCTTTTCTGACGACACACAATGCACTCTGCTGCCAGTGAAGTTCTCCCACACGCTCCTGGCCATCACTGAATTAAGCCTGGGCAGCGGCAACACTTCCCCTGCCATGGCCACCACCGACAAGAGATGGGGTAAAACAACAGCTTCACCCCACACACTGCTTCTGCGTGCCCTTGGGTGTTTGTTTTTCCTTCCTGATGTTAAACGTATTGTTGGAAAAAAACATACGGCCTTGTTTAGAAGTCACATCTCCAATTACATTTAATTACTACTGCTGTAAAATCGAGGGTGACTTCTATTAAATTTAATTGCCTCCCTCTGCAGATGGCAGGGGCGGATGGCCGAGGTGTGTCTTCCAGGCACCACAGCTACTCAGTGAGATACTGAGCCATGGCACTGGTGTGACGCCTCTTGCCATGCCGAGCTCAGAGGCAGGGAATTAGAGGAAGGAAAGCACTTGCAGAGAGCATGAAAGCCTGCCTGGGTGCTGCTGCCTGGCACAAAGCTGCAGAAGCAAGAAGAGTTTTCAGCATCCCACCATGCAACAGCTGGGAAATAGCAAAGACAAAAAAACCTGCACAGCATCCACAGGGTGCCGGGATACCTAATCATGGGGTACTGCTGCTCCTCAAAACCTCCGTCACCAGCAGGAGCAGCCCAGAGAGCCAGCGCTGGGACAGGTCCCCAGACAGATTAGCTTTTCCCAGGCTGGCAGCAGGCTTTCCCAACATCAAGCCGTAACTCCCAGGGGATGGTTAGAACACCAGCACCTCCCGGGGTGGGGGTCACTGCTTCAGCTGCCCTCTCCCTCAAGGCACCGTGAGTTCTATCATGTCTCAGCATCCTGCTGAACGGCCAAGCTGCTCCAAATGCACTTACCATCCCCAGGACCGTGGCACTGCAACATTGTTCAACCCCAGTCATGTTTACTAATAAACGAGTTTGAATTTATAATAAACTTGATGGTGCCTAACTGATAAGTCTAAACCAGCTCCAATTATCTGGCACTCTCGGCTATGATCCTAAAACAGATGTTTGAGTACATAAAATTATGTTGTGAGGTTTGAAATTGCAGATACGATTACAACCTTCATCTTTATTGCTGCTCATAAGTGTTAAATGCAGCTACATCTACATTTGAAATTCAGTTATTACCATTTTTCTTCATCTCTCCCAAGTGAAGATTGACTTGCAGCATTGTCACACTGGTAATTACTCTCCTTGTCTGATGAATGCAAGGGAATGAGCAGAAATGGAACCCATTTAACATTCATCTTGTACGAATAACTTGTTTCTTCCTGTGTTTCCAGAAGGGTTGGCTCATCCAGAAAAACAAAAGTCTTTGGGGCAATACCCTGGAAAAGACATCGCACTTCTAGGCTGTCAGAGAAGCAGAAAACCAGCGTCAGGAGCCAGCAGCCCAGCAATAAAAGCAAGAGGGAATTAAATAAACCTGGGTCTTCATTTCCTTCCCACTTCTGTTTTATTTTAAGAATACTTAATCATTTGTGTTTTCAAAGTTATCTTTGTAGCAGCAAGAGCTGCTTTACGTACCCAAACTCCCTGTCATCGGTTCACATCATCATGTGCCTCCAGGGCCTGGATCTTCAGGAAAGCTAAAAATACAGCAAATTCTGGGACAAAACACAAAAGCTGATGCCACAGCCTCAAAGCACACATAGAAAATATCACGGGCTCCAAGTGCTCCTCCTGAATCAAGGCTGGATGAGGAGAAAAGCTTTTTCTCCAGCTCCAAAAGTGTAAGAATTCAACAGAGAAGTGAACGGTGCAGGGACAGGTTTCGGGACTGCTGCTCAAACACGGTCTCTCCAGCACATTCTACCCTCTTAATAAATGACAGAGAGCTTAAAACAACTCCTTAAGTGGGAACGTTCGCGGATGAAACTGCTGCTTCTTAATTTGATTTTACACAACAAATTGCTCTCTGCAGTATGGCCATAATACCACTGCACTTTCCAACCAACCCTGAGTGCTCCCTGCTGCTGTCACACATTGTCCTGCCTGCTTGCTGGTGTTTCTGCTGCAGGCGCGCAAGAAGCAAAGTTCTACAATCTCCTGCCCCTTGCAGTGCCCCCAGGACCTGGGGACAGGGGAAGCGTGGAGGAAAGGGCACGGGATAACTGTTACAGCTGAAAACTGACCATCCAGACAAGCAAAGAGGAAATCTGGAACTTGTACCAGACAGCCTGGCTAAATCCTAAACACAGTGTGACCTGCTGAGACCCCACATCATAGAATCACAGAATCACCAGGTTGGAAGAGACCCACAGGATCATGGAGTCCAACCGTTCCCATCAAACACTAACCCATGTCCCTCAGCACCTCGTCCACCCGTCCCTTAAACCCCTCCAGGGAAGGGGACTCAACCCCCTCCCTGGGCAGCCTCTGCCAGGGACCAATGACCCTTTCCGTGAAAAATTTTTTCCTAATGTCCAGCCTAAACCTCCCCTGGTGGAGCTTGAGGCCATTCCCTCTCGTCCTGTCCCCTGTCCCTTGGGAGAAGAGCCCAGCTCCCTCCTCTCCACAACCTCCTTTCAGGTAGTTGTAGAGAGCAATGAGGTCTCCCCTCAGCCTCCTCTTCTCCAGGCTGAACACCCCCAGCTCTCTCAGCCACTCCTCTTGTTCTCCAGCCCCCTCACCAGCTTCGTTGCTCTTCTCTGCACTCTCTCCAGAGCCTCAACATCCTTCTTGTGGGGAGGGGCCCAGAACTGACCCCAGGATTCGAGGTCCCCATCGCAGGGACCAAGCTGCCCAGCTCCTGCACCGAGGCAGCCTCGAAGGCGCCGATGAAAACAGAGGCAACGCTGCCCTCTCGTGGCAGCTCGGGGTTCCTTTCCCCTTTTCAGGAAGAACGGGAACTATCCGAAGGTTTTAAAAAACACGGCACCGTGTTACCAGCAGGGAAAGGGGAGCAGAAAATGCCACCTGGACGAGGGAAGCAAACCAGAAGCTCCAGGCTTTGCTTGCCGGCGTGTGGCCTTACAGGAGTGCCACGCTCCCTAAGGAAAAATTAATGTATTTCATAGAATCATAGAATCATAGCATAACCAGGTTGGAAGAGACCCACCGGATCATCGAGTCCAACCATTCCTACCAAACACTAACCCATGTCCCTCAGCACCTCGTACACCCGTTCCTTAAACCCCTCCAGGGAAGGTGACTCAACCCCCTCCCTGGGCAGCCTCTGCCAGTGCCCAATGACCCTTTCCGTGAAAAATTTTTTCCTAATGTCCAGCCGAAACCTACCCTGGCAGAGCTTGAGGCCATTCCCTCTCGTCCTGTCCCCTGTCCCTTGGGAGAAGAGCCCAGCTCCCTCCTCTCCACAACCTCCTCTCAGGTAGCTGTAGAGAGCAATGAGGTCTCCCCTCAGCCTCCTCTTCTCCAGGCTAAACACCCCCAGCTCTCTCAGCCACTCCTCATAAGACCTGCTCTCCAGCCCCCTCAACAGCTTTTTTAGCCATAAGTGTCCCACACAGCTTACCTTTTGGATGATAAGTAGATAAAAGGAAGGGAAAAGTAGTCATGAGCTGGCCCTGCAGCCCGGGTGAGGGGTCCTGGCACATGTCCTGCTCCCCTTGCCCATCTCATCCACAGACCCACTCCCAGGGCTGCCAGGGGCCGCACAAAAAAATGAGTTAAAAAGGAGTATTTTCAGGTCTGTGGTTCCACTCTCACTCCCTGCACACATCTTTATTTGTATTTCAGGGGCTTCAGCAGTCTGTGAGGTGCTTTTCTCCATCGGGCCCCTCCGATTTTTCTGGGTTTGACGCAGAGGCAGCAGTGCCGGATCCTGGGGAAACAAACAGGGAGAACGCGAGCTCCGGTCCATGGGAGCAGAACCTTCCTGTGTGTCCAAGTGGCCCCTGCTGTCCCGGAGATGACTCCCAGCACCACATCCCAGCGAGGGCTCCAGCACCGCGCTGGGAGAGATGGAGCTGCAGACAGAAGGGACGTGGGACGGGGTCTGGGGGAGGAAGGCGAGGGGCTGCCTGCAGGGAACCCACCCAGGCAGGGAGGGCACAGGTGGACAAGCTGCTCCCCAAGGTGTGGGACAGGTAGATAGGATGGTGAGAAACCAGAGAGAGGTAGAAAGCACCAAGCAATGGGTGCTGCCTGCGAGAGCAGAGTGGGCACAGGGCCTGAACACAGCACTGGCTCCTTTCTCACTGCCCTCCTGGCGCCCAGGGGTCACTTTCCTGGCCCAGCTGGGGGCTCCCGCGCAGCCGTGCGTCTGCGTCAGGTGCTCTCCCAGCTGCTCCCCCCATGGTGCAAGCTGAGATGGGGGAGACAAACCCAAAACCTGAGGGGCCATCACTTATCGCGAGGATAAAAATCAGTCGGTGGCTGCTCCTCGCCAAGCCCAGGGTGAGCAACGTTCCCGGCAGACTCTCCTTGGCTCCGCACCAACTCAGCTCCTGTCCTTCGCCGGCTGCCAGAAAAGATCTGCTTAAAACTATTAATAGATGTAGATTGTTTATTGATTCCAACATATTAATAGATTGGATAATAAACAGTACTTTTAAACATTCTCTTAACCAAAAATATAACAAATATTTACAATCACTCAGTAAAAATACAAAAAGCATACAGAGGCACTGTCTTTCTAAAAGACATAAGTGTAAGAGGTATCAAAAAATAGGAGACAAACATTGCTTGTTACAGAATACTTTACAATCACTGACTTGTGCAGTACAATTGCTATTGGAATATCATTACATCTGTGCAGTTTTGCCAATATGCTCACATATTTAGAATTTAATACCAAGATAAACTGCATTCCAGAAATATCAAAAATAAAGATAAAACAATAAAAAGCACAACATAAGCAAAAGCTGGGTGGGAATTCAAGGTAGATTACCCTCTGTAAAAGCGTTCTAAAACGTAATGTGTAAAGCTTTTCTAAAGAGAGAGCATCCCTTTTTTCTTCTGGGTTCCTGAGGGCAGTGCTAAGTTTCTCCTTTAAAGAATTTCTAATTCTAATAACAGCTTAAATGGTAGGTTCATATTTCCACTGTTGCCTGTAATGAAATGACGTGGGAGATGATGAAAGATGCAACGCCCCCAATACCACGCGGGTTTGTTCTGCTGACAGGTTCAGCCCTTGGGGAACGGGGACCCCCGCTGCCTCCGGCTGGCGCAGGCAGTGCCCTCTGCACCCCCATCCCGAGCAGCGGGCTCTGACCGGCTCCCGGTGAAGCATCCCTCACCTCTGCAGAACTCCTTACGTGAGTAAACACAAAGCAAATGAGCCAGGAAGGGAACATCCTCCAGTGTTAGCAAACATCCACCTGTTCCTGCACATCCACATCGCAAAAACCCATACTGCACCGATCCCCAGATACTGCCTTCCCATTATTTTGTATATTCAAGAGATGAAACCAGTACTCAGAGCACGACTGATCTCATTTTCCCCTTTCTGCAACTGGAGAGGCCAATTAAAGTTTACAAAACTGCACTGCTCTTTCGGGAATTACTTGGAAGTTTAAGATTCATAAAGCATAAGAAATACTGTGTGGTTAAATCACAAAGAGCTGAAACACATCCTTCACCTGCAAGTCAAGAACAACCAAACAGAAGAAAGCCAGCAAACCAAGGTATGGCAGTGGAAGAACACGGCATGAGGCCTTTTAATTGTTCATCAAAATCAGAGCCCGAGTTAGAGGAATCTGGGGGAGGGACCAGGTTGAGAATCTGTGACCCAGAAGACATCACGTCAATAAAGCGGCATACGACAGGTACTAACCACCATCCCGCTTCCATTTGAATTACTGAAAAAAGGGATAATGTCTCTTCAAATCCATCTCAGACACACTACATTTGGCTATTGGCCCCGATCAATGTGATCGGTTGATTTAAAAACAGAAATAAACAGAAATCCCAGCAAGGACCAGCAGAGGAAGCCACACTGCGCGAGGCAGAAGCAGAAGCAGTAGCTCATTTGTCCATAGTTTATGCGTGACTTATTTACACCAGCTGTATTGGATACTAGGAAAATATGATTAGCGAGACTGTCACTCACTTTAAAACCTTTCCAGTGTCCTGAAAAGCCCTGCAGAACAGAGAGATGCTGTTGATGTGCAAACACCACATTTCAGTGGGTGATTTATTCGACTGCTCTTTCTTGCTGCCAGAGGAGACCCCGGCCCCACTCCCTGGAGCGGCTTCGCTGCATCCTCAGATACAGCTTTTGGGGAAGAAGGGAGTGACTTTCCTAACAAGCCCCCATCCCTTACATGTTTGTTAACAGGCTGAAGCAAACTACAGCTTGGCACCCGAGGTCTCGGGAACCATATGATTTAATTTACCTGGCACAACGCAGACGATTCTCTCATGAAACATGAAGCCTGTTACGCGCTCCACGGAGAACTCAACAAGCAACTACAGTTGATGATGGGATTGCTAGGACTTGGATTTATACCCCAACAAAAATATCAATTTAACAGTTACATTATCAACATTACATGTGCTGAAAATAATTGCTCCGCCCTGCATTGCTTTGACACTGACATTAATCTCCAGTCATTAAGGCCTGTGCAGGTTCATTATATTCATTAAGGCCTCAAAAAAGCAAAATGCATTGATTATGAAATACCTCCACTGATTTTTAATGTACTTTTTCAACCATTTGCTCCTCAGATACTTGTGCCAAAAATTCATCGAGCCAACCAATCAGCTGTGCATCGGGCATCCCTCCCTCAGCATCGCCGTTCGCTTCTGCATCCCACCCGATAGGGACAAGTTCCAGCCGCAGGGGAACACGGGACCTGGCACCGCTCGGAACACGGGTGCAGGCCGGGTCGGACCATTCACCCGGTAGCATCAGCCCCAAGCTGCTGCGGGGAAAGCACATCAAAGGCTTCGGGTTGTTTTTGGTACTTGTGTCGTTTTCAGAAAGTGTTGCATTCACCTTGCACCCCCTGCACACACACAGGAAAGAAAACCTTAAAGCTCTTCACAACTATGGATATAGAAATCATTTTTGAGGCACTGTAAAAATGACAAACATCTTTCTAGCTCAGGCTGTAAACATCACAACAAGGATTTACTATTAAATGTTTAAATACATATTCACACATTCAGGTCCAATTTTAACGCTAGAGTGGGGCAGCATGTGCTAGGAGAAAGAAAGAAAGAAAGAAACTGCAGGTATTTCCAGTTTTCCCCCTCGGCGCTCTGGCTAGCTAAGCAATGCAAAGCGGTAGCTTTGACCACAGTCAAACTAGAGGATCGCGTGTTAATACTGGCTGGCTGTAAGTCAAAGCTGTCACTGACATCAACAACACCAGGATTTTTACCTAGGATTTAAAACAACATGTTTTGAGACCATCTGTGTTTTCCAGATGAACACACCGGGGAGGTTTAACCCATCATAAAATGCATTATATCCTTATATAAGCATTATACCATTTAATATTCAGTTTCACAAATTTTACCGTGAAATTAAGGTGATCTATAATTTTTTGTATCTTTTTTTTTAAGGATAACCTTTGCACAAAAATCCTGTGCATCTCTGGTAAAAGGCCAGAACACGTGGGATGATCTTAAAACCCACAACACACAGTTCAGTTTTGGGTTCTAGCAGCACGCTTTGCATGCTGAACTCTGCGGGGTAAAACCTGGTGAAAAGCTCTTTCGGGAAAGCCTCAACCTCCCCTGAGAGCTCCCCCTGAGCTTCGGCTTCCACAATCCAAATAGTGACTGAAGAAGGGAGGAGGGCAGCAACTATCACCTCAGTTGGCCGGCAGCTAACGAATTCCCAAAAATTCTTGAAGGGCAGAGGGGTTTTGCTGTGTCTGTGTAGGAGGGGAGCAGCAGACGGCAGGGCTGTCTGCCCGACGCACGCCGCTCAGCAGGGATTTGTGCTCTATTTATATTTAATCTAAAACCACTCTAAAAAACTACATATTTCTGCACCTGATAATGTCCCGTGTCTAGATTTCTGTGTTTATTTTGAGAGCACAACAGTTTCTGTGTAGCTAATTGACTAGCACATTGACTAAACATTTCTATTAGCCAACCAGAGCACTCCCAACACAAATAAAGGAAACTCCATCAAAAAAATTTAAATTAATAAATTATTTTCAGATACTTCAGCAACGTCCTTCACTTTTGCTGACACTTTGATATATTCTTTTTCTTAAAGTTCATAAAATAATACTCTTCGACTCGTAATGGTTCACGTAGAAAATAATGAGGATGGAAAACTACCAAAGGATTCTCTGGTATCATACAGAAGAACGCTTCCAAGTGGCGGTGGCAGCCGGTCCTCCCGCACGCACGAAGCCGGGTCCATCTCCAGGCGGCCAGCGTGCTCCTTGGAAACGGTTTTCTATTTCATGAGCAGAAATAGCTTTTGTAGGTGGTGGCAGATTGAAGTAAGGTAGAGAGACGTGATCCAACCCGATCCATCTCATCCGGGGCAGAGGCAAACGCGACGGCTGAGGTGAGTAGCAGCAAGTTGTTAGCATTCGCTAACAGAATCACGTGGTCCTTCTCACCACATCCCTTGTGATGAAGTGGTTTACATCAATAGCCCAAGGGTTAGACTGCTGATACTTGCTCATCTTCTGCAAAACAAACAAACAAAAGAGTAAATTACTCCCTGGGGCCCTCGGACAGTGGGCACAGAACAGCACCCAGGCATAAGATTACAGTGGTTCTGTGAGGACTTCATCACTTCATCGTGATGTTTCCACTGTCAATGACTGACCATAACACAGTCAGTATATCCATTTAATAAACCCTCGTGTAGTCTGAGGTTTTATATCATACAATAAAGATGTAAAACAGAAAATCCCAGACACCCCAAAAATTATTAGCATGCAGCTCCCGATATCCCAAAAGCCACTGATTTGGCAGGAAAGCCAGTAAATTACTTTCCAACATGCAGTGAGTGTTGACTCCCAAATAAAGTTAACCAGGCACTTTAAAAATAGCAAAATAAGTGGAGGTAAAAGTGTATGGTTAAATTTAGTTCAGAAAAATTCAGATTAAAATGTTTGAAGCAATTGCTCCCTTATTTTTACATCAAACATATTTAATATCACAACTGGATTAATGCTGGCCAACTTTATGTTTTACTTTAAGTTTGAAATGCAGTACTAATAGATACGTTAAATGCTTTTTACATATTTCAAAGAGCCAAGATAGGGTCATTTTGCATCAGAAATTGTTTTAATCTAAATCCACGCTCCTTTAAAATTGGAATTGGAGGAAACTACCTCAACAACAAAAAAAAAAATTAAAAAAAAGAGTTCACTAACACAGGGTACAGTGAGATCAGAGATCACACCAGTGCACAGGTATCAAAAGCAAACCAGAGACCAACAATTAAGTAGAAATTCCCGTAACTTTAAGTCAGTTCTGACACAACATGAGAATGGTCTTTTTCAGAAATTGCATTTTGGTCACCTGAAACATGCTGCGCTCGGCAGCATCGGCTGTTGCTTCAAACAAGATCACGAAGAATTCAGCTGGCAGAGACACTGCCAGGCCACGCTGCACTGAGGCACCAGGTTTTAACAAATGCCCTTTGCAGAAGAACTGAAATTCACTGTTATTTGGTTCAATATTTTCAAATCCAAACTGAGGAATAAGGCAACTTGATGCCAGCACAAGAACACAAATGTGAAATGAGCTACAACCCCCCCCAATCCAAAATATCCATTTTAGGTCCCCATCCTGACATTGTCCTAAAACAGCAGGACATCAGGTGATCAATCCAGAGAGGCTGGACTTCTTCTGCATGGAATTTGTAGCCTGGCAGTGTCCCTCAGAGTCATCATCACCACCAAACGCGGACGGATTTTAAAGAGAAAAAAAATAGTATCTACATGCTCTTAAGCATCTCAGTTGTGCTTTGGGAGATCTCATATATATATTTCATATATATTTATTTATAAGCAATTAAAGTCTGTTTGGTGTCAACATGCTTCTTCTAAAGGGAAGGCATTCTTTGTTCTCTTTAAACACGTATACACATGCACACGTTTATGCATGTGTATACAGTCATACAAACGCATTTGTATATTTAGAGATTAATCAAGTTTTAATCTCCAAGAATGACCAAGAGAAAGCCCAGAACATTGTTGTGAAGTCAGCACTGCACAGACCAGATTCACACAGCAGTTCACTTAACATCTCCCGAGCCAGGTGTTGCACATACCATCCTCTTCACTATCTGCGTCAGTCATATCTGCTAGCTTGGGGCTGGACGGCTGCCGACTATGCCACTGAGGCATCTTCGATGAAATACAGGCCACGGGTTCACTACCGAGAGCAGCTGATGAGAGTCTAGAGAGGTCACTATGCAGCATCTTTGACCTCTGCACTGCCACACTATAGTCTGGAGGTTTTAGGTGTGGGTGGTGGGGCGATCCTTCCTTTATGTCCGCTAAAGAAATCCCCATATATCCCGGAGGGGTGGGCGGTGGCTCCCTATACCTATCGTCCTTCTTAGGTGAGGTGACACAGTACACTGGCACGAGAAATAAGCAATGGAAATGTTAAAGAAGAAAACAAAGGAAACAAAACGTTAAAAAATCATGAAATGTTACAATGGCAAAACAGAAACTGATAACAAAATGCAAATGCAGAAACACTGGTTATAACGAGAGCAGCAGATATTTATGCTTTCATTTATGTTTTCTACTTGTTTTAAGAAGTCAGAGTAGCAAGAGAACCCATGAACTCATTAGGCAAGATGCCAATCGAGTGGAAGCAAGACTATAACCTTCTCTACACTCAGCTGACCATTACGCTCCCTAGTGCCCCACTGCAGGATGCCCAAGAGCTCTACGGCACGGACAGAGAGCCAGCACGGCACCGCCGCCTCCGACTGCTCCCACTCTCTTACACTACAAAACAGAACCAAAAGAAATTAAAATAACTAGCCCAGAGTTACTGTGCAGAGCATGCTAGCGTCTGGCACCAGGAACTGTTGGTTGACTTCAACAACATCTACTTCATCGCCCAAAAGGGAGGTCAGTGGCTTACAGAGGTTCATTACAGTAAAATATCACTGTATCAATTGATGTGTTATAAGACATTAAACCATCCAAACAGCTATGCTACATGCAGATAAAAGTCACATAAAACTGCTCCTACAAGGCAAACTGCACATTGCGCCTGCATTCATCACTTTACTTTTCTAATTGTAAATAATGGCTTATCATGTCCATACTTTTAATTCATCTCCTTTTTTTTTTCCATCGGGTTTTCTGCCTTGTTTTGTTTGCTTTTAAACCTGTATTTTAAATTATATCTCTGTTTACAGGTGAGAAATAACCAGGAACAGTCATGGAAACAAACCTCTTTGCAAAGGCTGCATTTCACCTTCCACAGTCATGAAATGATCACGATCAATAATATTATTTGCAATGTCCATGCTACACAATTCATCTTCTCCCTTCCCTGTTCATGGGCAATTCAGGTCACAGGCTTTGGCTCTCAACTCAAAACTTAACTTTCTTTACATTCCCTCCCCTCCCACCCACCCCCAGGTCTGGGGCTGATGTGCATGTTAAATCGGGCTTTTTCTGTGTGCGTGTTGCAACAGGAGAGCTTCAAAGCTTGGATCATTTCAAAAATCTATGAGTTGAGTGAATTTGCATTCTTCTTGTGGATACATTTTAAGCAGTGCACGTTCGTTATAGTTCCATTTATTTCAGCAACTGTAGTATCTTCTTATCTTACAAGACTATAAAAGGGTGAAATTAAAGGAGTATTTTTCCTTTAATTGTTGAGACTCAGGAATAAGGGCCAGTCCATACCTGATGGCCTCAGCTCCTGCTTGGGCATAGAGCAAAATAAGTAAAACCAAATTCAAGGGGTTCAGCAGATACAGGTGAGAAGAGGCAGAGGTTTACACTGCTGATGTACAGGGATCATTTTCATTTAACCAGCATTTAACTGGGCCCCTGTGAGAAGGCAGGAGAAGGGAAGGAGGCTTTCTTCTCCCTGAAGGGCTGCATCCTCTCACCTTCGGTCTTCATTGGTTTTGCAGTAGGATTGATAAGGGTGGGAATATTCTCCTTCAAGGAGAAAGAAAGCCATAGGCTCCTAGAGCAAACCTAACCTGCTGTAACATCAAAAGTAGGAATGATGTGCCCTTTTGTAAAGTTCTCATTCATAATATTTTTAGAATTGCTTCAAAATAAAACATTCTAAAAGCATTTAATGTCCACAGCATTAAGTGTCTGTAAGTCCTGTCACTCACCCAGTCTCAGGAGATTACAAACCCTTTTCACAAGGAACCCTCCTTCCCAAGCAGCCCATTACTCCAACACCCACTTTGTAAGGAAAACAATGAAATTCCACATGGTGGCTAAGGGTAGAAAAGGTAGAAACATAATTTTTGATGTCTACTATAGGTAAAAGTAATGGAAAAGTTTTTCCTTTCTATGTACAGCAATGGCACATCACCATTCCACACCTTTCCTACTTATAAAACAAAGGTTGCAGCAAGAATCGTCTGATGCTGCAATGGTAGAGATGTAGGTAATCTTGAAGCCCTCACATTTATGTGTTCTGCCAAGACAATATTCTGTCATCAGCATGTGCCTTTCCAGCTCAGTTTTCAATGTTTCAAGCAAGACACCTTGTGCCAATTCTTTTGGGGGACTATTCAACCCCAGCACTCATTAAGCAAATGAAATGAAGATTCTTGCTTTGGTTACAATATTGTGCATTCAGGCAGTCATTACAGATTCCGGTAACGAGCTGTTTGAGGAGAATAAGCAAATGGTGAAATACAGTGAAAATACCTTTGGCATATTGTATGACGGCACATAGCTAAGAGATTTGCATTTGAAACCAGAAATTATATCCACCTGTATCAGATCTTTGCTTAAGCTGACATATGCATGATCTACTAAAGCACGTTGCTGGCTGCTTCCTACCAGTGTGCTGCAACTGCACAAAAGCAGCAACTTATACAGTGCAGCAAGATGCAAACAGAATAAAGAAGAAAGGGAAGAGCTGTAAGCAAAGATGGTGTGTACTGAACAGCTCACACATCTAAAGCAGCTCAGAGGCTCCCAAGCAGCTCGGGAAGGCTACAGGAGCAGAGCACGTGCACAGGACTGAGCTCTGAGCAAATTTTCTGCAAAGCTCCACCATGTTGCCTTTCTTCTACAAAGCCAAGGAGGAGGAATGCAATCCAAGACCTCCACCCTGTGTGGTGCTTATGCAGGCAATTAACTTTGATAACATTAAACGCCTCCAGCAATCGAGTCAGTAATTAAATAGCATTTCAGCTGCATCCTTGACTTCCAGTCTAGAAAGCTTGGCACTCCATGTTTTATCTTGTTCCTAACCAAGTTCCTTTAGTTTTGGCTGCTAAACTCACTAGGACAGGGAAAGAACATCTTGCTTGGTACAACTATGCATCTTTGGAAAGACATTTTACGAGTCTTTCTCCTTTCATGCGCAGCCAAACTGCAGCTGCATAACCAAATAAATGGCAGTTTAACATAGCAAAGATAGGGAGGGAATCTGCTTAGCCTTTGAGCTTCCCTGTGAAAGCTCAAGAGACCAAGCCCTGTGGATGAAAGACACCACAGCTCCAGAGCAGTGGGAGAGCTCTGTATCACTCAGCAACTATTCTTCCCTCTCAGGTTCATGGACAGTCTGTACTAAACGGACTTGCAAGAAGCCATTCTCACTGCTCCTTGCCAGGGGTAAGTCGACAGTGCCGAGTGTTTCCTAAATCATCCAAAAAAATAAATGGTCATGCAGCAGAGAGGAATTGCCTGACATTTTCACCAGGACAATTCTCCTGCAGACCCACAGAATGACTGGGAAGCATGCTGGTTTATTATCTCAATTTTCCTAGTGCAAAAGAAGGCTCAAAAATGCCCTGTCTGTGTAGTATTCAGATTAAAACCACCTGTAAAGCTGAATTTAACATGCCATCCAGCCCCCAGACCTGGTGATGTCATTTCTTAATGACTTAATATCAAAATGAATCACAGATGCAGAAGCTGTTGACTTGGCTTACCTATCAGGCCTTTTTCTGTACTGGAAGTAACAGTTTTGTAAGTTGTATCAGCACCTGGTTTAGAGTCCAAAACCTCCGCCTGCTCTGCTGTAGAGTTCTCCAGCCCCCTCCGCTTAATTGTCCCATAGTTTGTTTCGTAGGTGTCTGACAGCGAGCTGGAGGAGGCCCAGCTCTGCCGAGACTGATCGAGCTCCACGCTGGCTTTCGACTGCCTGTTGGTTTTGGAAAAGGCTTCAGAATACAAATAAGCCTCCTCAGAGTAACAGTTTGTGGGATCAACTTCAGCTATCGGTCCATCCAGCTGGGTGTGACGGTATGAATTGAGGAGGTCCCAGCTCTTCTGGTTTGGGATATTCTGGAAGTTGTCATGGGAACTGCTTGAGCATGAAGTCCAGCTTCCTCGGCCGCTATCTGCTGCCTCTACTGTGATATGGTCGTGGGAGATCTCCTCGTTGCTCATGGAGGAGGTGAAAGCCATCCCTCTGATGAGAGCAGGCCTAGTGACGGACCAGCTACATTTGAGAACAGCAGAAAGCAGAAAAATAAACCTCATCAGCTTTAAAATAAGAGTGACATGCACTGAGACAAATATCTGGTTTTAAAGGCAACTAATTCCTGGTTTAAAACAGGCAGACAGCAAGGGCAAGGTGCATGAGAACACTGACAAGAGACACTGTTATTCCTGACTCGCTTCCCTGCACGAGTCAGCATGGAAATTATTCCTGAGGGGATGCAACAGGCATTTACAGGCTTGACCCCAGATCCCTAAAAATCTGGTGCACAGCAGATTTCCTCTATCAACTACAGCAAGCTAGCGCCTGGCAGAAAGCAGAGGAGCGACTACCTCTTGGCTTCAGGATATCGCTGCCTTTTTATTTGCATTTACAACCATGTCCTGACCAAAGCTTTGTTACCCCTTCTGACACCAGGACACCAAGCCCAACCAAAACCGGCTGCATCTTACCCCGTGCAGGGCTGGCCATAATCAGCCAGCGGCTGAGGATGCTCTTTTCTCTCTCCCCCTGCTGAATCCACCACAATGAGAGACTGGGACAAACCCCTCTCGTCCTGCAGCACTGCCGACATCGAGTCCACTGAGCAGTTGCTCACGATGCTGGACCGGGATGAAATCTCACTGTGACTGGAGTCGGAGAAGTTGTCAGATTTAGTGGAAGGTATGAGGGCGTAGCCTAAAGGAGAGGAGAATGTTTTGGTGGAAGAGTGACTTACTAGGTACGACGACAAAGTATTGACACACACTTCAGCATGGATAATTTAAAGAAAAATCAATCAAACCTTGTTCGCATACAATAAGTTCACTGAAGTTCTTAAGGTCCTGTTTTAGCACCTATCAGCATCTAGCACTGTCATTTATTTATGCAAGCCTGATAACACCCATACCACGCCTGCAACTCCCCTGCTCTCCAGACCAAAACGTTAAGCTCAACAGTTGCAGTATGAACAGGAAGAGGATAGATCAGGTCTCTCCAATTTTGCAAGTGCTCTCGTGTAAATGCAGTACAATTCCCACTATCCCTCTGCCCTACTGTCCCGTGAGGCTCAAAAAAGGTTTTGGCAGTGAGTGAGGAGATGCTGACGAAGGTAAAAGCCAGCTATTAGCACTCAGGGATTAGCCATATGGTCCGTTTCGGTTTTATTACCTGTTCCAAAATCAACAGAGAAGGAAGCAGAAGTGGGAAATGCAACTTGGGGAGAGACTGGACCAGATGCCAGCATCGCTCCTGCAGAAGGGAAACAGCTGAAGACTTTCCCAGTTTCAAGGCAAAATACAGAATGTGTTTTTCTGCTGGCTTACTCTGACTCTCAAGTAGCTTCTTGCAAACACAAATACAGCCCCTTAGATCAAATGCCTCCTCCTTCAAGTAAGGATAAAAGAGACTACTACTATACTGAGGACTTCCATGAGCCCCACTACATGTCCTGTTAACAAACGTGCTGGTACAGCTGAAGTGATGCCAGATGGGTCACCTGGCTCCACGCAGCATCAGAAAGAGCCCTCGCTATGGACAACTTGCCTAATTCTTCTATCAGAGAATCACAGAATCATTTGTTTCCCTTAACAATAATTAATATCTCATACTCTTTACTCTAATGGACTCCTTAAGTTAACACAACCATACCACAGTAAGAAATGTTCTCACAATGCATCTTTGATTTTAAGAAGCTCTTCAAGAACTTCAAAGTCCTAGAGAACAAAAGGAATTCTCTTCATTGAAGAGATTAACGCTATCTGAAAGTTGAGTCATTAAATAACATCTACCTACAAACAGACTAATTGCAAGTCTTCACTGGGTTGAAAGCAGATGTGACCAATGCAAACACAGACCATCGCTCAAAGTGAGCAGACCATTTTCTTCATATAAGGGACTGTCTAGAGCCTAATTGAGAAAATGTTGCAAAACTTACTGTTTCATTGGCATTTGCAAAACAATAAGTAACAGAACTGCCACTGTACCTGTTCCTTGCTTCTCTAAACTCCACATTATTGTCTTCACTGCACTGTAAGGGTGGACTAAGTGACCATGAGATGATAGGGTTTTCTGTTCTAGGTGAAGTGAAGAGGGTTGTTAGTAGGACAGTAGCATTAAATTTCCAGAGGGCAGACTTTGAACTCTTCAGAAGGCTGGTTGGCGAAGTCTCATGGGAGACAGTACTCAAGGGCAAGGGAGCCCATGAGGGCTGGGAACTCTTCAAAAAGGAAATCCTAGCAGCTCAGGAGAAAGCCATCCCCGTGGTCCGGAAAAAAAGCCGGCAGGGGAGAAAGCCAGCTTGGTTGAATAGAGAGATCTTGAGGGATATCAAGAGGAAGAGAAATGTTTATGGGCTCTGGAAGAGGGGACAGGCCTCTTGGGTGGACTACAGGAGGGAAGTGAGATCGTGTAGGGGAAAAATCAGAAGGGCTAAGGCTCAGCTAGAAATCAGATTGGCCAAGTCTGTGAAAGATAACAAAAAAACTTTCTATAAATATACAAATAATAAAAGGAGGACTAGGGAGACCATACAGTCCCTGTTGGACGCAGAAGGAACAACAGTGACAGGGGATGAGGAAAAGGCTGAGGTACTTAATGCCTTCTTTGCCTCAGTCTTTAGTTGTAAGGAGGGTTGTTCCGTCTGTGTACAAACCCAGGAGCTAGAGGAGCATAATGAGGCTCCGGTGATCCAAGAGGAGGTGGTCAGAGCCTTGCTAGCCCGACTAGACAGCCACAAGTCTATGGGGCCGGATGGGATTCACCCAAGGGTATTGAAGGAGCTGGCAGATGTGCTGGCCAAACCCCTTTCCATCATCTTCCAGCAGTCCTGGAAGACTGGGGAAGTCCCACTGGACTGGAGGCTGATGTTGTGCCCGTCTACAAAAAGGGTCGCAGGGAGGATCCAGGGAACTCCAGGCCTGCCAGTCTGACCTCAGTGCCAGGGAAAGTCATGGAGCAGGTGATCTTGAGTGCGATCATGAAGCACATGCAAGAGAACCGGGTGATCAGGTCCAGTCAACACGGGTTCACAAAAGGCAGGTCTTGCCAAACTAACCTGATGGCCTTCTATGACAAAGTGACTCGGCTGCTGGATGAGGGAAAGGCTGTGGACGTATCTTCCTGGACTTCAGTAAAGCCTCTGACACAGTTTCTCACAGCATTCTGCTTGAGAAACTGTCACCTCTGGCCTGGACAGGCGCACACTCTCCTGGGTGGAAAACTGGTTGGATGGAGGGCCCAGAGAGTGGTGGGAAATGGTGTGAAATCCAGCTGGAGGCCAGTGACAAGTGGGGTCCCCAGGGCTCGGTGCTGGGTCCAGCCCTGTTCAATGTCTTCATCAATGACCTGGATGAAGGCATCGAGTGCACCCTTAGCAAGTTTGCGGACGACACTAAGCTGGGTGGGAGTGTTGATCTGCGGGAGGGCAGGGAGGCTCCAAAGGGATCTGAACAGGATGGATCCATGGGCTGAGACCAATGGCATGAGGTTTAACAAGGCCAAATGCCGGGTCCTGCACTTGGGGCACAACAACCCTGTGCAGCTACAGACTAGGAGAAGTCTGTCTAGAAAGCTGCCTGGAGGAGAGGGACCTGGGGGTGTTGGTTGACAGCCGACTGAATATGAGCCAGCAGTGTGCCCAGGTGGCCAAGAAGGCCAATGGCATCTTGGCTTGTATCAGAAACGGCGTGACCAGCAGGGCCAGGGAGGTTCTTTTCCCTCTGGACTCGGCACTGGTGAGACCGCTCCTCGAATCCTGGGGTCAGTTCTGGGCCCCTCACCACAAGAAGGATGTTGAGGCTCTGGAGCGAGTCCAGAGAAGGGCAACGAAGCTGGTGAGGGGGCTGGAGAACAGGCCTTATGAGGAGCAGCTGAGAGAGCTGGGGGTGTTTAGCCTGGAGAAGAGGAGGCTGAGGGGAGACCTCATTGCTCTCTACAACTACCCGAAAGGAGGTTGTGGAGAGGAGGGAGCTGGGCTCTTCTCCCAAGGGACAGGGGACAGGACAAGAGGGAATGGCCTCAAGCTCCGACAGGGGAGGTTTAGGCTGGACATTAGGAAAAAATTTTTCACAGAAAGGGTCATTGGGCACTGGCAGAGGCTGCCCAGGGAGGGGGTTGAGTCACCTGCCCTGGAGGGGTTTAAGGAACGGGTGTACGAGGTGCTGAGGGGCATGGGTTAGTGTTTGATAGGAACGGTTGGACTCGATGATCCTGTGGGTCTCTTCCAACCTGGTGATTCTATGATTCTATGGTGATTAGCTATAAATAACTGACACAAATCTCTCGAAGAGAAGCACATTAAACAGCTTAAACATGTAAATGAATAATGCTAACATAACTTAGATATCTAAGATCAGTATATCCGACATAAGGCGGACATCATAGTCTTTCTTCTAAAAATACATCATGGAGTCTTCCTTCTCTTTCTAGACTTCATGCACAGGCAAGTAAGAAGTCCACAGAACGCTGTTGCTATTGATACTTGCTGTACTCAGAGCATCACTGTCTTTCTCCTTTCGGTTTTCCTTCCTTTCTGAGGCTTTAATGTGCTCTGCTTCCCTTTTCTCAGTAAAAGATTTTCTTTCCCTGAAGAAGCTTCTTTCCCTAAGTCTTCTAAACCAGGATCCCTTCATATTCCTGTGCTCACGCTCAGCTTCTGCCTTTTCACTCTCACCTTCTCTCTTTTCACTTATGTCAGAACTCTCTCTAGCTTTGAAAATCCTCTAGATTTTCTTTTGCAAATAAGCCCCACCTATTCCATAGCTGCGTTGTCCACTGTTCTTGTTGCTGGTTTCACTGGCGAGTGATGAGGAAGAGCCAGAGAGATTCATTTGACTGCAATTATCTGATCTTTGGATGTTACCAACTACAACAAAGAACACACATGCAGATCTTGATAAGTGACAAGATAAATAGGGATAAATAAAGATAAAAAACAACGACATCTTGATTTTAAAACATTTTTTCTTCAATCCTATTTGCATATCACTTGGGTATAGCTCAAAAGAAAAATGACATCTAAAATTATGTGGAATGGGTTCATGCCAAAAATTATGCCTTACCGCTGTCTGTGAAGCACCTAATTTTAGTTCAATGAGCTGCTAGCACAACGCATACAACAGGCTATGATCACCTCAATCAAATTAGATCAGTGCTAAAAATACGCTGAAGGCAAGTTGAATTAATGAGATATTCCCAAAGAAACACAATATTGTTTTCAAAGAACCATATGAAAGTTAACAAAAATAAGATGTTTATAAGCGATGCTCAAGAATCTCAGTGGAACTTGGTTTGGTAACACAAGTAATTAAGCTTTTTATACACACGCTGTGTTTAAGGAAAATAAGTGGCATTCTCCTAGAGGTATCTGTGAAGGCAGAAGTGGACAAAGCAGCATGATTTCCCACTGGAAAGGGTGAGAAGATGCAGTAAGTCACCGTGCCATGCCATGCTAATCCAGTGGCTTTGGGCTGTCAGTGAGTCAAAAGCAGCACAGAAGGGAGGGAGAAACACCTTACTCCGTTCCACACTGACCACAGTGGCTGACTACAAATTGCTGTTAAGAGATTTCAAATGAATTCCCATCCAAGGTTGACTAATGATGAAGTGATGCAGGTCTTTTAAGAAGAAGCCATCAAAAATAAAGGGATTCTCAGGGTATCATGATAGACAGGGATGTATACAAAGCCCTGTGCACAAGAACAAAAAGTATGAATAGTGGCTCAAGGATTTCAATGGATGCACTGCTGCTTTTGTAGCTAACAAAAATCATCTGCTCTGGAGAATGACAACAGTGTTTTATTTCCAGCTCCATCTCACTGGATATTGCAGCTACCTGAGGCAAAAACATAAGACGTCTCAACAGCCACAGTTTCTGTGCACCACTGTCCTCTTCAAGAAATCCCCAGGTGTGCAACTGCCATTCACACAACCAACCACCTAAACCTGCACCAATACGCTGGCGAGAATCAGCTGTCAAGACCTACTAGGAATTCTGTCAGAAGCACTGAGGCAGTTTTTAAGAAAACAATTATTCCCTTTTTAAAGAGTAGGTGACTTTTAAGATTAAAACATATAAATACATTGAAATACAACATCTACTCATAGAAAGAGATGATTCTGTTCTTCACATGAGTCTTCTAAACTACTATTTTTCTTACACATTGTTAGCAACCAATATTCCTGCCCCTGCCCACCCGGGTTTCAAGTTTCCAAGACAGATGCTGCCATGCACGCCAAACATTCTGGTTCACACGTACCTTTGCGTGGAGAGCCCTGAGGAGAAGCAGGAGGGCTGGAGTGCAAAGAAGATGCCATGGACATAGTGTCATCTGTTTGTTTCTTACTGCTGACTTCCTCAGACAAGCTTAATGACTTCTGTGGGGAGCCTGTACCTAGGAAACCAACAGAAACATTTACTGCATATTATTCTTTAAGTTAATGATATCTTTTTAAACTATAAATAAGCACCATGTTGAACTACTGGAGTATTTGGCAAAGAGAGAAGCAGATACTCAGAAGAATTCTGCACGTGGAGGCAGTCCCCATTTCCAATTCGGACCAGGTAGCAGTGGCCTCTGCTACTGCTCACATATCATTTACTAACTGCAACCAACTTCATTTAATAACCCACAATTGTAGCTTTCAAATGATACAACAGTTATGCAAGTAGGTCAAACGCTTTTAATACATAATACTGCTTTGCGACTAGCAAATTTAGAAACAGAAAAAAAAATCATGCTCAGTACAAGCAACTAATAGCACACACTGATTCATTTGACAATAGCGTTATTATCTCGGTGTTCCAGAGGTTAAAATATTAAATGCCTGTGATTTGTTTAAATAATTTCACCTAAATATGATATACTTCATTTTGTCATAAAAAGAAACAAGCCAGGCTGTTCTGCTCCATTTGTACAAGGATCTCTTTAGAATGCAGAAATACACAGTAAAAGACTTAATGCTGTATGTCTGCCCTGTTCCAGAGAGATGTTAAGATCACTTCAGTTGGAAGGCATTCTTGAGTCCAAGAGAAAAAGCTATACAGGTATAGATAAGCACTGGCACTGAAAGCACTAAGTTACAAATAACAAATCAACAGCATTTTTAGGGCCGGTACCTTCCGATTAGGTGTTTTAAGAAAAGTTACTAATGATTGTGCAAGTGACTAAATAAACAGCAGGTTCTCTTAAAACAGACTAACACGCTTCAGCTGTTTTCAAATGAACAAAGTAAGTGAAGCATAATGGTATCTCAAATAATCCACATGGCTAGGAACGGCTCCTCCTTCTTGCTCCCTGCATTTAGAAAGCTCTCCGGACAGGTGAGCTGAAAGTACTCACTGAATGTGACATGATCCTTTGTCAGCCCCTTTTTCCTGCTGGGGTATAAATTCACTGTTGGAACCTGAAGAACTTGGCTCATCCTGTTTTGCTGATGCTGATGGGCTTTAGCAGTTTGGCCAATCGATCTCATGGGTACTGGAGACATTTCTGAGGATTTTGCTCCTCTTCTCTCACTTAAATTCTTTGTCACTGTTAGGGAAAATTGGCAGATAAATATCTTGCACTTTGAATCACAGGATTATTACAGTTATTCTGTGTATAACCATCCAGTCAAAGCAACCACGGTATGAAGCAGATAAAGCCTTTTTGAAACCATTTCTGTTCCAAGACACTGAAGACACCGTTATGTGAAATGGCATTAAAACTGTCAACTCTTTAAGGTGCCACAGAGGTACTTTATCAAACACAAAAGATGTGATTTATTTCTACTGCAATTTAAGTTGGTATTTCCTATGTTTGTACATAAAGTGCAAAACCATACGAACACCTCCTTCAAACTTACCCAAGGCCACCAAAGGGAGAAGGAACAGCTGTTTTGCAGTTGGGATCAAACCTTTCACTAGGTGGCACAACTGATTTACAGCACAGGGCACTGGTTCAGTTTTACTTTAATTGCACAGCAATTAAACTCTGGAGTTGAGGCCATCTGACTTCCCCTTAAATTCCCCTGGAAAAGTCTGGATTGCAGCATTACCGCTGCTCATTCCTTCTGCAAACAAGGCCAGGGGAATCTCACTGCTGGGGGAGCTGAGACTCCTCATCTCCTGGATATGTGCAGGAAAACCTATCTGCACAGAAAAAATATCTCCCTGATTGCAAGCTACTTCGTTAAAATTCAAATGTGTACGGAAAAAATCCCGTGGAGCAGTTCAGTGCTCCCAACCCCATCGGAACAAATGCCACGAGGAGGCAGTTCCTCAGTGCAGGGCAGCCTCCCTCACCCTGCAAACTACAGGTAAAACCACAACCAAACCCTTTACCTGGGGGGTTGGAATTCCCACTTCTAAAAACGGGTACTTTACTAATACGCCCCTACATGTTTATTTGTATACCCACTTACCCTTCGCCTCCCTTTTTTCTGAAAGGTTAAAAAAAAACCCACTTGATTTGCTTAACTGCATGGAGTAAACCAAGCAGTATATATTAGTACATACTCCCTATATTCCCTATTTTTACTTCTAAATGGCTACCCCTGCAAAAAAAATATTTTGAATGATTTATTTAAAACAATTGAAAAACAAGCCTGTAATGTTTTTGTTTGTCTCCTGGGCATAGTTCAGCCACCTGTTATGTTTGCACATAGATCATCCATCATGATTTCTTCGTGACACGCTTGAATTTATTGTTTCAGCAGGGGACTAAGTTATAAAACCCACAATGGTGTTATCTCTAAGGAGAAACATCCCTGCTATTACATATCCGTATGCACACAGCAGAAGCAGAACATGTCTAAGAGCGATGTATAAAGCTGTGCTTATTTTTGTTCAGAGCTACCTGTGATTTCTGGCAACCTCAGGCACAAAGCCAGCGTCTACACACAGAAATGCACTTTTGAAAAGGGACTCGGGTACGGCTGTTTCCAGGATTCCTACATCACTGCTAGTTAAAAGGAAATGTTAAAAAATAAAACTGCATGTGAAAGCACCTTACGGAATAACACAGATTTGTATTCTTAATCCTCAATAATGAAAAGGGCTTAAAATGTTATCTTCAAAATGTCATTTCCTAGTCAGGCTTTTAACTTACCTCATCAGAGACAAAAATGGTATTTGAGGAGAAAAACAGTCTTAAAATGCTGCATAAAACATAATACTAATTAGCCAGGTTACTAGTCTTCAACTCTGACAAAGACCTACCCTTCAAACAAGTGAAAATTTCAAAGCATCGCAATCAAATGCAATTACCACTTCTCGCTCTCACGTAAGACTTTACTGAGCTGTGTAAGGCAGCAGGTCAGACAGCTGTTTGTTTAGTTAGACAGTTGCACACGAGTCAAATTATAAAAACTGTCCTGCTGTAGCCCCCAATTTCTGACTGCCAAGTCATGTCAATCCCATCAGTCTACATTGACCTAAATTCTCCTTCTCAACAATCTTCATTTATTCTAAGCTGTAATCCGTTGCAGTTTCTATATTGATTTTGTCTCTTTTCATTTTCTTGCTGTTCATATGGTAAGTGTTACTTTTATCCTTCCTAATGCTGTACAAGGACAGCGGGGCAAGAATAGAGCTAATGTACTATTGAATTTCCTTCCAGACTGATGAAAAGAAACAGTTTAAGAACGATAGGTCAAAACAGAAAATAGCACTGCAGTTTTCTGAGCTCAATCAAGATCAGAAGATAAATGCTGGCCTGCTAAAACAGTCAGTACATGAATTGACACTAGAGTATTTTAAAAGAGTATTTCTAGAGAAGGAACGAGACCGTTATAGATTTTATAGATCACATCACCATTCTAAATCACGGTACTTACGAGTGCTATATGCAGGCTCACACTGAAGGGACAGTATCTGGATCTTTTCTTCATCTGTCTCTACATTTAGGTTGGATAAGTACTGCTTCACCTTCCTCGCCATCTGGGCATCCTCGTAGAGCTTCTTGGCATTCAGGAGTGAGCTGCGTCGGGCACGCTTTTTGTGAGCACCTCCCTGTACATCCAGCATGTTCGAGTTTGTGCTGCCCTGGCTCAGAGACCTAGAAAAGAAAAGAGCAAAGCAGTAAAGTTTTAGCTCTCAACAGCACGGAGGAGCTGCAGCAGCACACATCAAAGCAGATTAATACCAGTAATCTTCAGTTAGGGCTAGTGCATGCTGATGCAAATGAGTTAAAAAGATGAACAGCATTAAAACAACACTTGTCTTTAAATATTCTGGTAAATCGATAGCAGGAATTTGAGTCTAGAAAATGATTGTGTATGAAAGTGTGGCACTAGCAAGAACAAGGTATAACGCTGTGTAGAGGACCAATTCAGCCCTGCTAATGAATCGCAGTCTTGCGCTGCAAACCCCACGCTATTTCAGCTGGAGATTGCAAGAGGGAGGAACTTGATAACTTTGTTGCTTTAAGGAATTTGCTACCCACTGCGTGCACCAGGCTCACAATAGAAACTTCATCTGAGTACAGAAGCGAGTGACTGGTATAATCCTCTTAGAAAATTAAGCTTTGGACAATGTTTAAATAAGGGAGGAAATTATGTTAAATATGCAAAGTACATTTTATTACGCACTCAACTTCTTTCTCCAATTAAATAAAAGCATTCATAGAAGAACAGCTTGTTAAAAAATGTATCCCAACAGAGGTCAGGAAGGCAGCAGTAACACACATATGCTCAGACTTGTAAAGAGGGGCATCTACGAACAACAACATTCCTCCATGCTGCTAATTTTGAGCCAATTCCACCAGCAACTTAAGCAGAAATAAATAATCCACGAATTCTTAATGTACATAAGTTACTGTCCCTGACAGCCACTCCTATTCATGCTGAATCAGAAACCAAACACCTGATCTTGTCCAAACATACACGTCCCCTCTTTTTCAAATGTCCAAAGTCTGATGGCCACACCAGTTCTAACTCAGCTTTTAATAAATGGAGATCACAGTGCACGTTACATGTAAATTTGAATGAGAAGAGTCAATGAAGTTGGCTGAAATTGTTAATTTGTGCAGTTTTTTTAAACATTCAGAAGAATAATTTCATTTTAAAAGGCTAAATTAGTTGTAAAGAGGTTTATCAAGACGTTGGATACGTTTACAGAATCACAAGTGGCAGAACAATCAATCTCCAGCACAGAAGAGCTGTAAGGGCTGAAAAAGTCAGAATGAAACATTTTGTTTGAGGAAGTCTAAGGGATCGGCCACACGGAGCTTAAAAAATAACAAGTGGTGGAAAACAGCTGACTGCAAGATCTTCAGAGATGTTAAACAATCTAAGAGAAAACAGAAGCTTAAAAACTGGCAGAAGTTTATAGCTTAAATAAAGAAATAATGTCGTTGTAGGCAAAGAGCAGCAAAAGACACGATGGTCTGTTCACACCTCTTCACACCAAGAGAGAGCTCCTGTCTCCTAAGAGCAAGAACAAAGCTACTGTCTATTCCATAAAGGAACAGGAAACTACATTATGTTTATCTGTAATAACGTAAATATTTTATTGCTTGTGTACACACTGTTTTACTTAGAAGTGTGGACTTGAATTTTTTAAGACAATTTAATTGAACTTCCTTTGAAAATTATTCTCCCTTTCTTCACTGTGTTCACAGTAACCCCAAGGGTCAGAAATCAGAGTGGCTGCAGCCGGGTCCTAGGCTCTGCTCCCAGGTGAGCACTGACCCTGCACAAGGGCATCCGCAGGCTGCTCGCGCCCCACCAGGGACCAGCAGCCAAACCAACGTCCCCGCTTTGGCTGGCACAAGTCCTGGCCCTGTTCCCTCCCCGCTGATGGGGGCAAATCCCTTCTCTGCGCAGAGGGACCCGGGAACACTCTGTGGATGCGTCACACGGCCACACCAGGCCCTCTCTGCCGCCTATAAGGGACTGCAGGGGGGACAAAGCACCGTGAGCGGCTCTGCCTTCGTCATCGATGCACAACATCGACATCATAACCAATTGCTGCCTTGGCACCAGATGCCCACAGGCCATAAAGCAGCATTTCAAAGTGCAAAAGCACAAAGGGACACGGGTAAGTCTGTGGGCAAAAAGACACCTCGTAAAACAAGGCTACGACGTCGTCTTCAAATCCCTGCTGGGGGTCAGTCAAAAATGCCTCTAAGCACTCCCAGTGTTCTCGCTTCTAGTCATTTCATTATTCAGTCCTTGCACAATCAAGACTCTCAGTGAAATCAATGAGGATTTTCGTGTATGAGATGTGAGATACGTTTTAAACACATACTAAAAATAAATACTTTGAAGCTTGAACTCAGACTCCTGGGGGAAATTACTAGAGCATTATCACAATTCAAAGCGTCCTTACAGTTTAAAATGCAGAATGGCTTAATTTTTTCTATTGCATGTTAAAAAGCAGGTTATTTATTTCCCCAAATACAAACATCCTTCCAATATAACAGCAGAATAGGGTGTTTTTTAATGCATAAAGCCAAAACTCAAACAACTTATCCGGTACACAAAAGCAACTCAGAATGTTTATAGCTGCACTGTAGCATTGACTGTAACCCCTTATTCCTGTCTTCCAAAAACTAAGTATTGCAGGGTTAATAAAATGCATGCTGTATTTCAGATGCATGCACTAACGAGGAGGATGCAGTATGTTAAGAGTTGCATAATCTTTATTTATCTTAGTTGCATTCATCTCTACACTTACCCCAAACTTCTCCACCTCTTCTTCCTGTAAGCAAGAGCCATATACATTGAAGCATGTATTTGAACAGAAAAGCACAGGAAAAAAATAAAACAGTTGAGAGTCAGGAAGAAAGATGTAGACAGGAAAGAACAGAAAAGAAAAGATTTCTGTACAGCAAAATTCTTCTCAAACAATAACACAATGTTTTAATGGAATGCAAGGGCAGGGCTGGCTCAAACACTTTCATATGGATGAACATCTATCAGTTTTTGGTTTATTTTGAAGTTTAACCTACAGAATTAAAAATGAAACTCATATTAAATTTTTGTGATTTCCCACAAGTCAAATCCAATTCTGATGGAGCGAGCAAAAAAATGTTTAACTTATTCATCTTGAAGCAAGTATGATTAAATTAATTTACTCTTTGCATTAGGACTGCAGTAAGTGCATGAGAAACCATCATCAGTATTCAAAGTTTATGACGTTGTTTTCTCTTGATTGCTTGCTGGAAAACAAGCAAGTTGCCAAATACATGCAGAAAAACTAGATGCTCTATATTAATCGGTAATGAACTTGCTAACAAGTCTCATGTTGCCGCTAACAAACATCCTTTCTTGTTCATTTTTAATCTTCAAAAGCACTTATTGGTGCTTCGTAACACAAACTGATAGATCAAACACCAGAGGCAATGAAAATGAATATAAATGATGCGAAAACATGGAATTATTTTCTTTTAATCTCTGGCACTATCTCTAATTTAGATGCCTAAGCATTTTATGTCAGTGTGCTTAATTTAAATTATGGGCATTAAAATGGGTTCTGAAAAACATACTGAAGGTAACTATTTACTGTTAAATTCATTTAATGATTAGACTTCATTAGGTCTTAGAAAGTGCAGGGAAAAGGGCAGTGGAGAAATCTATTTATAGGCTGATTTCATCTGAGAATGCCAAAGTTTGCTGAAAGCAATCATAACTGATCGATAAGTAGCTTTATAACTTCATGATAAAAAGGAAATTCTGCTAATTCAGACAGTACAAAGGTGAATCTCGCTTTTGAAATGAACCCATCTTTAAACAACGTTCACAAGGGATCCATTATTTTTGTCTCCAGCCTGACTGGACCGGTTTTAAACAAAATACTTGAGTTTCCTGGGAGGCAGCCTTGAAAGCAAAAAACAGACAGGATCGATGATTGTCTGGGAATCCTGACCACCGCAGGACGACACGGTGCCACATCTCTGCGCTCTTATTCACGCCGCATCTCCTTGCACACACTGCTGCCTTCTGCTGTGCAGATGCACCTGAACTCAGACGCTGACGCCAATTCACAAGTGCACGGGTGACCCATCAGCTGGGACTTAGTCAGGGATAAAGCACAAACGCTCTATTTGGCTTCAGAGAAAGGGCTGCCAAGCACTGGAAAAGGCTGCCCAGGGCACTGGTGGAGTCCCCATCCCTGGAGGGCTTTAAAGGCCGCGTAGAAGTGGTGCTTAGGGACACGGTTTAGTGGTGGAGTTAGTAGGGGTAGGTTTACATTTGGGCTCGTTGAACTTAAAGGTCTTTCCCAACCTAAACAATTCTGTGATTCTAAGCTTCCCCTGTGCTCCGCTCTCTCCACCGCTGGCCAGGAGCTGCAGAAGGCACCACCCCTGGCAGACTGCTCCAAAGAGGATTCTGTTTTTTAAAGGAGAAACCGTGTAGTGCTTCAACACAGGACATCACCCAGTCACCATCTCCCACCTGAGCTGCATCCTGAGGGGTTTTTGCAAGGGAATGAGAACAAACCCCTTCTCGACAGGGACCTACGGGCACCAGGACCCTGTGCAGACACAACAAATAGCTAATGCTTTTAGTTCAGTCAGTGGGAAGCAAACAGATGCAGGAAATTATTTAGTTCCACTAAATACAATCTGGAGTTGATCAGCACCAGATTATAAGTCGTGGTGCTTTTACGCTGCAGTTTGTTAATGCAGAGTCTGATGATATGATGCATCGGGGAAAAAAAACCACAATAAAGGAAAAATAAAACAAGAAAACACCCTCCACCTGCTTACAGCCTGAACACACCAAGCAGCATGTAGGTGGAACAAGCTGTGTTTAGAACAAATAAAAAATATTTTGTTTGTTTTCAATGCATTACCAGTGGAGATTTGTTTTGAAGCAACACTGCAGGTTTATAGATGGGTGATTTGGGTGCTTTTTAATATGAATATGATTTATTCCATAATATTATACTCTCCTCAAACTCTACTGACACTAACATTTTATTCAGCAAAAATATGTACCATTAAAACTAAACCCTATTTTTCTTGGCTTTTTAAAGCCAACAAATTGGTTTCGCAGTCGTTAAAAGCAGGTGTTGGAAGTGTCAACCCTTATGTCAAATAAGGGTTGTGGTTCTGAGGGAGAATGGTGATGACAGGTTACACAATGAAATACCAACGTACTGATGCACACACAAACCCAGATCCCCCCCACGCTGAGACCCCTTCGATCCTACTGCCTTTCTAAGTTGCACACCTTTGCCTGAACATGACAGCCGGGTCCATGTTTGCCGAGGTCATTCTAACAACTTGGCGGATCTCCTTGGCAATCATCCTGAGTTTCTCAAAATTCACCAGGCCATCCACTTTGGAATCATTTCCTGCAAATTGAAACACACACACAGACGGAAAAAATAATCAGAAAAACTTTTTTAATGGGCAATGTGTTTCTCAGTCGCCCACATTACCTTTCCTCCCACCATCAACAAAACTGCTTCGATCAAAACAGCAAGAAAACAGGAAACTCTGGCAAAATACAATTGGCAAAACACAAACAGCAGTCAGTCCCACTCAGACTAATGAGCATTGCTCTTGCTAATGTATTGCTCGACTAACAAGTATTAGTAGGAGAACAAAGGAGTAAGTGAACTATGCCCAATAAATCGGTGTAGATGTTCATATAAATGTAGGGCTGGCATCAACAGCATTCACATTCTGAAATTCATAGAATCATGGAATGGTTTGGGTTAGAAGGACCTCAAAGCCCAACCAGTTCCACCCCAGCCACGGGCAGGGACACCTCCCACTGGATCAGGGGCTCCAAGCCGCATCCAGCCTGGCCTGGAACCCCTCCAGGGATGGGGCAGCCACCCCTGCTCTGGGCAACTGGGGCCAGGGCCTCCCCACCCTCACAGCAAAACATTTCTTCCCTCGTCCTACCCTTGCACTCCCTGATCAAAAGCCCTTCCCCAGCTTTCCTGGAGCCCCCTTCAGTGCTGGAAGGTCTCCCTGGAGCCTTCTCTTCTCCAGGCTGAATAACCACAGCTCTCTCAGCCTGTCCTCATACGGAAGGGGCTCCAGCCCTCAGATCATCTTCATGGTCTCCTCTGGACTCGCCTGAACAGATCCATATCCTTACTAAACAGTTTTGAAACGTCACAACCAAGAATTGAGCATATTTGGAAATTCTTAAAATCTTTCTCACTTGTGAACAGAACTTTGTATAGAAAGAAAAAAATGGAAATGTTTAAACAAAACCCTTTGAAAATGTTGCAAGCAAGAGTAGGAGGTGTCATATCATCGGAGCTGTCTGAAAGCCACAACATGGGACGAAAACCCAGGAACATTGCAGCAACAGGTTTTTGTAAGAGAAATATATCCAAAGCAGCGTAATTACCAGTTCACACACTCACCTCCTCCTCCACCCTAAACCTGAAGGCAGTTGATGATTAAGCATTGCTTTTAAAATAGTAAAAACATGCATTTAATTTTTAACATTTTGTCTAGGATCAGTCTCTTCCACTACACAGAGTTGTATTTTATATTCCTCCTACAAAGGTTGCAGCAAAAGCATCCTACTGGAGGCAGCTTCTTTCAGCCATTTGTCGGATCACCGCTCACTAACGAAAAAGGTTAAAGCATATTCAGCGCTTGGTTTATTATTTCTCTCTGTCTGGCATTACCTTCATGCAGAAACGTGATATCCTTCTTGACAACAGGAAAAAGTGGAATAATTGGAGGCTGCATGCTCTGGCTGCTAAGGATGTTGCGGTATTTTGCCATGTTTCGAGATGGATCAAAAAGATCTTGAAGGTCTCGGAGGTGCTTTTCATACTTGCTGGGTAACTTCTCCCACGTGCCTCGCAGACGCGCTACCGGTGCAAGGTTTAACCCGCTGCAAGGCAGATACATTTCATTATTGGCTGTTAGCGGAATCATGACCTTTCATAAGGAAATAAAGGGTTGGGGATTTTTGTTTTAAGGATTAAAAATAGCTTTCACAAGGTTAACTGTACAGCTGGGTGAACGTCAGGCTGAGAGATCGTCACAACAAACGTCTGCCGTTCACTCTTGTGAGCGTGTGAAAAGCAGAACTACGAAAGCACAACTGCTTCCTATTCACAAGGTACAAATTTCACGTCAGCCTGCCTAAACAATCGCTCTAGCACAAGACTGATGCCCATTTAATCCAAGAACCACTGCTTACCACAATAAGGACAAAAAGGGTGAAAGCCTAATGAAGGGAATACACGGCTACAGCAGCAAGTGAGAACAGCAAGAATTTATCCTGAGTAAAAGCAGCAGGAAATAAGAGGAGCCTGTTTGGAGTATTTGTAAAGAAATACAGACAGACTGAGAACTAGGAACAGCAGATGTGCTAAAAATTGTCATTGTGCCTGCATTCTCATTAAGTTCGAATTAGTTGGATGCAATAAAATAATTAAAATAAATGAAATAGATCAGTATATCCATTCTCCTTGCCATTATTTGTCACCAACTCTGCTCAAGAAATTTTGCAATGATTGTAAAGTTCTCATAGCTGCAGAACAGCAAAGTGATGTTCTCCAGCGTTCATTAGTAAATCCAGAACCACACGATTACTGAACTTGTTCTAAGATCATTTTTTATCTCATTTTGAAAGCTTCAAAACGTTATTTCGTATTTGTTTTACTTTCCTCATACAGATTTCTCTCCATGCTATTGTCAAATCACAAACAAAGCCTTCCCTCGCTTGAGAAATCAAACATGTGCCACCACACAGCTCCTCCTTCACATGCTGCATTAGGGTAGTTATCTTCCTATTTCATGAATCATAGAATGGTTTGGGTCAAAAAGGATCTTAAAGCCCATCCAGTCCCACCCCTGCCACGGGCAGGGATATCTCCTGCTGGATCAGGGGCTCCAAGCCCCATCCAGCCTGGCCTCAAACCCCTCCAGGGATGGGGCAGCCACCCCTGCTCTGGGCAACCTGAGCCAGTTGAAATGTGGCATCACATTGATACACAATGCAAGGCAAGAAAGAACCCATGGCACATGCTAAAAGAAAAATATTCCTCGGGGAGGAAGGGTAAAACAAAAGCTAACTTATTTGCTTTTTTTTTTGACCAAAGACCATTTCAGTCATGGCTTGACGAGACTTAACTGAGAATCAGGAAGAGTCATTTCTCCACCTACAATAAACCATGAGAAATTAGAGAGCAGAAAATAGAAATTAGATTCAGCATCCCTAAGTGTATTCACCGTGTAATAAGGAGCCACAGCCCCAATGGCTTCTGAGCACCCTTTAAGGAAATTAATGAATTCTTTCATGTATAACTGAAGTGAAGCCAACACCATTTGATAAACTGGCTAGATATGGATGAAAACATTCCAAAACGGTATTTTCAAAGTTAGTGCTGGCACTAGGATACGGCATGAATCCAGATCTTTGTCTGATGAATCACAGCGCTTTTTTTTTTTTTTTTTCCATTCTTAAAGCAAAACCTGGGTGTAGGATAATTGCAAATAAAGGAAATGCTGAAGTCACGCTGCTAAAGTAGCAGCATCTAGTATATATCAGAAGAGAAAGTCTAAATGCGCAAACGAAGGGAAAAAAAAGAGAAGCAAGCAGATGACAGGAAAGAATGAAAAGGAAAATTAAGCTAAAACAAGACTGATTTAAGGAAGTTCTTACAATGAAAGGAAGAAATAAAGCAATCTCATCATCGCCGATATGACTCAGTGCACACTGAAAAAGTAACAATGACAGGAAAAAGACAGGAAATTGGGTGCCAGAACCACACAAAATGACAGCAATGTTCAGGCAGGTTTCAGAAGTTCATCAATCAAACAGCACTTTTGTTCAAGTCTTCTCTTTGCCTGTTAGGTAACAGTTTAAACAGAGACAGTCACATCAACCACCGCAGTCAGACTGAGCTGCTGAGACTGAGGAAGGCGACGCCTGCAGTGACAGCACATCTCGCTCTACAGCCTGGGTTTTGAAATCCTGGTAATTCCCTAAACGGCCCCGGCACCGTCGGTGATCTGTTCAGGATACACCTATTTCTTCTCTTTCCTTTCAGATTAACAGAATTGCCTTTGACAGCATGTATCAGATGTGACAAATGGGAAGTATTTTACCTTATAACTGCGAACATGGAATTGAAGTTCTTGCATTCTCGACAGTGGAGGGCAATTTTAATGAAATGCTTAATAATCTTCATTCTCTTGAGCTGGTTGGGCTCCGCTAAGATTTCCATGGCAACCCAGAAGGTCTCTTGATTTATGACATCTTCAAACTGTTTCAGGTGAGCATTTCCTGTTTTGGAGTCCAGCTTATAAAGGTCATCGATGTATTCGGTAGGCTCAATATTGCGAAATAAATCAAAATCTCTCATGGAGAGCTGAGTGGCGACCTCGATGGTGCTCAGCTGTAGGAGGGAAATTTGGCTTTCTCTCAGTAGCTCTTGAGCATCCTCATCCGAGCATAAGGTCTCTGTCTCCATATTGTTTTTTAGATAATACCTGCAGAATAATGGAGGTAGAAGAAAACATTAGAGACACTATTCAGGGCAAAGACATTGAACTATACCCATCAACGGGGACGTCACTGACACTGCAGGGGTGTTTACCTGAGCGTATTTCCACATTACTGTTGACAACCCAGAGTAAGAGACAAAGACAGAGGAAAGAACGGGCAGCATAACCTTGTACTTTACCTAGTATAGAATAACATCATTACTGAAGTAAATAAAACATTTCAAAAGCTGTTTTAATCTCTCTCTGCTATTTTCCATACTGTAATCTGCAACACACTGCAGCTTTCACCTTCAGAAAAGTGTCAGTTACTTTTCCATTCGTAAATTCAGCAGTGAAGTAACATTTTAAATACACATTAGACCTGAGAAATCTTGTTAATGTATTTCTCTATTTCTTATACAAATTCAGTATGGTTTCTTACATAAATTCAGTGTGGCCTATTAATATTTACATAAAGCACATAGTATTCAGGAAATGAAAATGTATCTGGAAAACTCATTTTCATGGTCCCAGGCAGATCACTTTCAGATATACGAAAGTTTCTTCCTCATAAATTCCCTCTGTTGCCTAGCAAAGAAGACTAAAGAATTCTGTACTTAATAAACTTTCTTCTGGTACGGATCAGCTCATCAGATAAAACTGAAACACCATTTAAGAAACATTCAGAACAGTTTACATAAAAATGGAAGGTTAGTATGGGTTCACTGCAACATGACATCATTGGGAAGGAGATTAATTGCAGGTTTTAATCCTGAAGTATATGCAGAAAGCGTCAGAATATAATTTTTGTCTCTTTAAGTGTAAGCTGCTATATAAGTTATCCTGATCTGCTAAATCCAGCTGTCATCAAGCAAGTCGGCTGTAGTTATGGGAACAGGAGTTTTGGGAGCAGAAGAGGAAGGTGAAACAAGGAAGAAAAGAGAGAGGACTATAAGTTACTGGCATTTGCTTGCCTGTTCCTCTAATAGACAACAGTCTATTTTAATTAAAACATCCCTCCCCAATGTTTCTTTTGAATGTTTCAATCCTAAAAGACAAAGGCAAATCCCAACTGAAATCAAACCAAGGGTGTATTTACCGTCCATTGAGCTGAATCCTGTCGGCCAGTTTGGAGAACTGATCCGGGAGTCTCCGCTGCTTGATGACTCCCTCGGGGCTGACAGACACCTCGCAGAGGGAGTAGGTGTCCGGGGCTCCCGTCAGGTTGAATTCATGGACAGCGTGACTCACCACCTCTTTCGCTGTAGTGTCTTTGCTGATGATGATGTAACAACTCTGCTGGTCTGCTTTGAAAACTCTTATTACTTGATCCGGGATATCTAAAAGAACAGAATAAATGACACTTTTATGGCACGAAGCTACTTTTCTCTTGACAAGATGCCAGGTCATTTACTGTATTATTTGATAACCAGAAAACAAATAAACAGATAGCAAGAAAAAAGCCATGCTGGACTTGAAAAATACTCCTGAAAGGATCAGTTATGTCCCCTAATTCTGAGACGAGTTAGAAGGACAACTCTTATTCTCTCTGCATTTCCACAGCTGAATTTATTTACCCTATGACCACAATCAAAGCACAAGACATCTACATACATCACTAAGCTGTTCACTGTCCTTCTTAGCGTGTCTCTACTTTGGCAGCATCATTCCTTCTTTGGCTCTTTTGTCTTTGTGAGAGCCAGGACCAACACGTGTGCCAGGACACTCTTCCCAGGGTCAGGAAGCCACCAAGCACGTGTGGATGGGCTGCAGGTGGGAGGATATGAATAGGAAAGGAGATCTGGTTGCTCCCATAACTAGCTGCAAATTTTTACACTCGTTCTATCACCCTGAGGGAACTCAGCTGCTGCCAGCAGTTAATTCTTTGGCTAGGGTAGTTATTTATAGCACATTTTATGCATTATAAATGCATTAGAGAACAGCTTTATCTGAGGCAGCCTACAGCAGGAAATAAATATCTAAAGAAACACACGTTTAGGCTACAGTTTGATGACTGCAAATACTTTGCTCCACTAGTTACTGCAGCAGGCTTGATTTTCAAAACACTGATTGGGGAAAAAAAATTGTCCAGAGTCAGAGTGCACGCTGATGTAAAACTCTGCAAAGCAGAGCCCAGAATCCCACGCAGGGCAGCACCTGTTACAGGGGAGGGAACAGCCAGGCTTCCCTCTGCCTGGAGAGAGTCAGCGCTGCTGCCAGGCACATCGTCTGCTGGGCTGTGCATCGACAGGCAGTGCTACAGACTAGGAGAAGTCTGTCTAGAAAGCTGCCTGGAGGAGAGGGACCTGGGGGTGTTGGTTGACAGGGACTGAACGTGAGCCAGCAGTGGCCCAGGTGGCCAAGAAGGCCAATGGCATCTCGGCTTGGATCAGACACGGCGTGACCAGCAGGGCCAGGGAGGTTCTTCTCCCTCTGGACTCGGCACGGGTGAGACCGCTCCTCGAATCCTGGGGTCAGTTCTGGGCCCCTCACCACAAGAAGGATGTTGAGGCTCTGGAACGAGTCCAGAGAAGAGCAACAAAGCTGGTGAGGGGGCTGGAGAACAGGCCTTATGAGGAGCGGCTGAGAGAGCTGGGGGTGTTTAGCCTGGAGAAGAGGAGGCTGAGGGGAGACCTCATTGCTCTCTACAACTGCCTGAAAGGAGGTTGTGGAGAGGAGGGAGCTGGGCTCTTCTCCCAAGGGACAGGGGACAGGACGAGAGGGAATGGCCTCAAGCTCCACCAGGGAAGGTTCAGGCTGGACATTAGGAAAAAATTTTCACAGAAAGGGTCATTGGTCCCTGGCAGAGGCTGCCCAGGGAGGTGGTTGAGTCACCTGCCCTGGAGGCGTTTAAGGCACGGGTGGACGAGGTGCTGAGGGACATGGGTTAGTGTTTGATAGGGATGGTTGGACTCGATGATCCTGTGGATCTCTTCCAACCTGGTTATTCAATGATTCTGTGAGGTCCTGCCAGCAGCAGCTCAATGATCTCAGTTTTACATGCCGCTTCCCCACCAACTACACACTAATCTTAACTCTGTCAAAATCCACTGCTTAAGGATGAAATGAAGATTCTCCCTAATGGGGCGGAAACCTTGGGGTTACCTTTTCTTGCATCAGAACTTAGTGATGTTGTTGGGGCAAGTAGCATGAATTTCAGGGCAGAAAGCAAGCAGGTAATTTATCACCCAGCATCAAAAGTTTCCGCCCATTAGGAAAAAGAAAAGCCTCAACATCAGCTGTAAATAAAGTGGAAGATAGGACGAAACAGGGTGTTAAAGAAAAATAAACCTAATTTAAAACTAATTCTACTAATGGTTTCATTATTATGACTACCCCAATACTGAAGTAGCTCCTTAACAGTTGAATTTGAAAAGCTCCATGAGTACATGAATGGGTGCGATGAAAGTGAAAGATAAATATTATGTACTTATTTCAGAGTGAAATCAGTGAAAACGACACATGGAATAATTTGGAAAATGCCTGCACTCAAAAATCATGATAAATTGACAGAAAAGGCAAACATCAATTCCTTTGTATCAATATACCTGCACATCAGAACACACTTAAGGTATAAAACAAAACTGAAAGGTAATTTGGAGAGGGGGAAAAAAGAAAAAAAAAAAAAAGAATAACCAAATAACCATGCAACTAACATCAAAACTTAGTGTAACTTGTGACAGAGGAGGGAAACATTACAAGCACATCTGCCTTCATGGTCTTCGCTTTTAAGCAGGTAAGCATTAATAAAAATTATTTTCTTATGTGTTATTCAGCTTGTGCTGACAATACAAAACATTTCAAGTTTGCATGCACACAGTTTTAGTTACAGAGTCCAAGAGATGAAGAAACTAAAACTCAAACTGCATTATCATCTAAACTTCAGTTCTATAAGGGGATGTGAGCAAATCCTTCCTTTATAGCAAGGTCACAGAGAACTGAGTAACCTGCCAAAGGTCATTCCACATGTCAGTGGTGGAAATTGGAATCAAATGCAGGTGTCGGCCTCCATACAGCACTGTGCCCAGAAAGAGAGGCGATGGATGTGTGTCATCTAAGGGCACAGGGCTAGCTAGTGCCCTGACAGTGACAACTATGTCAACACAATGTATGAAAGTGTTAAGTTTAACAGGCAAGCCATGCAATATTAAGGTCTACGGGATGCTGCACATGAGGATACTTACAGTAAAACCCAACAGCTGTGGCAGGGAAAAAAGAAAAAACACTCTGTCAACACCAAATTGAGACTGAAATGTTCACAAAACTTATCAAGTGTAAGCAGTAAGCTGTCAGAAACATTCCTGTATTCTCTGCTGTTCAGAAGTGATAGCGTATTTGTTACGGTAAACTTAAATCAAAGGTAAGAATGGCTAGTTATTAACATTTCGTATTATACAGCATAGTATTAAATGAAGATTCTTAGAGAACATGCGTGTAGCTGTCACGCAGACAGCATGAACCTGGGTTTGCAGAAAAAAAGGGAACATGTTTGAAAGGGATATTTATGCATTTTATAGGATCTATCTGGGTACATCCCTTTTAAAGGGGAAATCTGCAAGTTTACATAAATGTAAGTCAGAGCCATGAGGCACTTAGCAGAATACGTAATTATGCACAGAATTACACTTGAAATTGGGAAACAAGATTCTGCCTCGGCACACCTACAGGCAGCTGGGCATAACAACAAATACCTCGGGCAGCCACCCCGTAAAATGTACCCCTACAGTCACAGCAACGAAAGCACAGACTACAACGACACATCTCAAACCATTTCTCAGGTTTTCAGGTGAATATACATAACATTTGTGAAACATCAAACATGAATTTCACTGTGTTGGTACCAGAGCAGTCCTGCTCTATCCACAATATTGCTGAAATACATATTCAGAGGGTGCCAGGAGTGCTAGTATTAGGAAGAGATGGCAAAAAAAAAAGTGTTGCAGACGAAGACAATCTGCTTCCACCAGAGCTCTGGTAAACTCCTGTAAGATCCTCAGAGGTAGCAAAATGGTTTTCTTTAGAAAAACAAGCTAAGTGTCACATACAAAAAAAACAGGCAAGAGGTTCAGGTGGCTCGGATTTTCAGTTTGGACCACAAGATAAACGGGTAACTGCACTCGGCATGTCTGGTGCTGGTAAGAGATGTAATTTCCCCCCTGAACCAGCTGCCTTGTGACCATCCTGTAAACCAAACCAATGCTGTTGTTTTACCTGAAGGATTAGAGAAATCCAGAATGCTCGTTGTAGGCTGCAACAGGTCAGGACTACTGGATGAGAGCGTTCCTGGAATCGGCATGATGGCCAGGCTGTGCCTGCACTGCCGCGTCCCCACGATGCTGTCGTCCTGCGACTGGCTCACGCTCCCATCACTGCAAAACAATTCGGTTTCAATTCTGTGCACTAAGCTCCCTATAGTCATTTTGGGATGAACAAAACTAAGAGAAATAGTGGCACTCAGTTCTTTTAATCAGCCATTGTAGACAGGCTTTCAAAGCAAGGAGAGAGGAAAAGGAGATTTGGAAGTGTTCACTGGGAGAGAAAAGATATTTTGGTCTTGTTCTGCATTTATGGGTCAGATTTGCTGCATTTCTTTGAAAACCAAAGCAGATTCAAGATAATAAACAACTAAAATATTCCAGCTTAACAAGGAACAATAGTTTTTTGACCACATCTGACAAACCTGAACAGTTTTGGAGGCAAGATGCTGAAGCGGGTCTTGTCCAAGATTTTCCTGATTCGGTTTCTCCCACCAGACACAGTGTTTGCTTTCATTTTCTTGTTTCCTTTTTCACGAGGAAACATCTGTTCCACATCTCCAGGCATATCTGGGATGGAATAACGGTTGTTTTTCTTCTCCGCGATTTTTGGAATATGGGGAATTCCATTCTTCTCTTGTCCTATCCTGCAGAGCAGCTCCTTGAACACTGTAAGGGGAGAGAACAGAAGCCACTCAGATTTCCTATTGCATTTATAAGGCTAAGCCAGTTTATTACCAGCACTGACATTCTTGAAGATATAATTCCATGGAAAAAATAGTGTCTATTACGTTCTTTGTGCGTCTTCCCATGTATAAAAGGTGAAAACAAATTATTCAAATCGTTTTACCTATATAAATCTTTCTTAAAGATCTTTTAAAACTCTTTTTACATCTTTTGAAATGACTCAAGTCAGAAATTCAGTATTTTCTGACAAAAACAGTGATACTGGGAGAATGCAGACTGTAGAGAGGAAATGATTCAGACTGTCCCTCTGAGCAACGCAACCTGGATTTTCTGTACAGGAATTCCCAGTCAAATTGCGTATTTCTGCTATGAAATAAAATTTAATGCTACAAGCCTTCACAGCAGAGATTGGAATATAAGAACAGGAATTGCTCATTGTCAGCACCAGGGCACTTAGCACTCTATTAAAAAGAGAGGATAATAAGTATCAATGCTGAAAAAAGCTTCAAGACATGAATTCATTACAATTTATCAGTGAAATCACTTTGAAATTATATCAGCTAGCAGGAAGAGATTAGAATCCACTCCTAAACACATGTTGCTTACATTTATAACACAAATGAACAACCTATCACTGTCTCAGTTAGAGCTACGCTTTATTTCATGTCATTTCACATCAGTGTGGAGCACCAGTTACTGTGGATGTTTCACATTTCTTTGGCATTATGCTAACAAACAACCACCTGGAAACTTTTTTCTCCTGAACAGTGATAAATGGAAAATAATAACTGAAAATAAAATCAACAGTGATCAAGGACAGGTAATCGGAGAAAGAACATAAGAAAAGGAGACCATTGGAAGGTCTCAGATACAACTACAGAGGCTGGAGCTGCTTTGTGCACTGCCTCGTTACTTCTGTAGTCATGGTTATTCTGTTGCCTGAACAGGATAATGGAGAAAGAACAGACCATTTGACTGAGATTTTAAAGGAGGTATTTATGTGTTTATATTCGCACTGACAATTTAAAGCCAACATTTACAGGTCACTCCACTTTTCATATTCCCTTTTCAATTTCAGATACAAAGGCAATTTATCCTATCATTCTTTTACAGCCATTATAATAAGTTTTACGAAAGCCCAGTTTTATATTTTTACTGTTTCTTGGCAAAAACATTTTGGCCCGGATCCTTTGGCTCCGTTTCAGCCATATTGCATGAAGGGACACTAAAGCTGCTTAACCAGGCACTTGAGGATTTCTTGGGGAGTAAAGAGCTAGCTATGCTGGCTTTGTGCCATTCAGCACACAGCTCTTGGCACACAAGAACTTATCCAAGCAAAAGGATGCACAAAGGGGACTTCTGCCCAACTTTGCACTCCTAGAACACGTTGGAAGAAAGAGGCGACATCTTACTTCACTTCTAAAGCCAAAAAGGCTGGAGTTCTCCTTCATATACACAAAAACACATCCCATAAAGTCTACTCACCAAAAATGTTTGTTTTTACAGTAATGGAGAGATGAGTGTTGTTCCTCAAGATTTCCAGAGCTTTTACAAAGGTGATGTTTTCAAAATTCTGTCCATTAACTTCCATTATCTTTAGGAAGAAATAAAAATTGGACCATTAACAGAAACTCTGTTTGTAACAGTCTTACAAATACAAAGGTGATGATACAGGCACAGTAAGTACCTTCCAGAAGTTATCAAATCATCCAGCCTCAGTAAACTGGGATGATCTAAATTAGATGGGAATCAATCCAACAAAACAATCAGATTTTTTTAAGTAGAGAGATGGATATTTTAAATGAACTTTTACCTGATCACCACGTTTGAGTCCAGCTTCTGCTGCTTTACTGCCCACTTCCACAGTCTCTATAAAAATACCAAAACCCTTGTCGCTTCCTCCAAGGAGACTGAAAAACAGTGGTGAATCTCTAGAAGGTTTCTGTAGGGTTATTTGTCTCCATTTTGCTTTGGCAGCACAGGCAATATTCAGCAATCTGAGATGCCCTTTCATTTTCTGAAACAGAGAAGAAAGCAAATGTAATACAATGTTTTTCTTACTAGAAATGGAAAAACAGTAGTGAGAAAAAAAGCAAATGTGCCAGAAAAAGTACTTGTGACTTGGAGCAGCTCGGCTATGAGGACAGGCTGAGAGAACTGAGGTTGTTCAGCCTGGAGAAGAGAAGGCTCCAGGAAGACCTTAAAGTAGCTTCCAGTACTGAAAGGCGTTACAGGAAAGCTGGGGAGGGGGCTCTTGAACAGGGATTGCAGGGATAAGTCAAGGGGGAACGATTTTCAGCTAAAGAGGGGAGACAGAGATGAGATATCAAGAAGAAACGGCTTGGAGCCCCTGATCCAGTGGCAGGTGTCCTTGCCCATGGCAGGGGGTAGAACTGGATGATCTCAGAGATCCCTTCCAACCAAAACCAGACTATGACTCTAAGGTGCCAAGTATCCAAATCTTACTAAATAAACCTTGTCCTCTTTTGCAGTAATGCAAAACCACATAAATGACTGCCGTATGTTCTATTTTATATGGGCTTTATATCTAAAAATATATTTAAGAACAAATGCGTCCACGTTAAATGCCATCTACTGACTTAAAGACGACAATGTGTTAGTCACCAGCAACACACTGGAAAATGAAAGCGTGTACCACTATAAAGTAGGACAATCATTCTTTTTTGCTCCTACCGTATCTTCCAAGTTCTTTTCAAACTCTTCCAGAAATCGAGTCATAGCAGGATCTCCTTCAAAGTCATTAAAATGATTGTTCACCCACAGTAAGACCACTCTGGTGACCTGCCAAAAAGTAGAAGTATGTATATATAAAGGAATCTATAATCTTTCTATCAGCAAGGAAGAATACAAGGACGTGCTTAACAAACAGAAGCAAATACATTCACACTCCAAATCATCTTTTCCTTTTTTTGTGGAAACAAAAGAAAAACAAAAAACTAAGCACTTTTGTACCTAATTGACTACATCACCTGGGATTTAGTGGTGCACAAATCCACTTGCGGTTAACTCTTCCCTACGCTGTTTATAAAACTTATCTTTTTAAAGCATCTTAATGATGTCCTTAAAGAAAGCTCTAGGAAATATGTTGTGATAATAAAAAGCTTTATTTTAAGAACTTTTAGTTAAATCTGCAGGTTGCTTTTTTACATGCTACCAAGTTACAGCCATCCACGATAAAGTCAGTCTGATGACTATTCCTTCCATCCACATTATAAAAAACATTAATCTACAGCAGTCTCTCATCTAAAAGCAACTTCCTTTTATTTGCTGAGACAGTTTTCTTTTACCTTCCTTCTCTTAAAACACAGTAGTTGCCAAAATAAGCAGCATGGCAAAACGTAAGAGGAGAAGCGGTAACCACAGCAAAGGACCCTGGACAATTTCCTATGCAAAAACACACAGCGTTTGATAGTCTGTTGGGTTTCCTTCAGCTCAAGGCTACAACACATAAAACCTGGCTGGCTAAGAATTTTACTGCCATAATTTTCAACAAATTGGACACAGATTCAAGTTCCAGACTATGAATATTTTTCATGTGTCTGTGCATACAGCTACACCGAGTTGAACCCGTACTGTTCATACAAGTATTTTTACCAACTGCACCTGGCTGGAGCAGAGTTTATTTTAGGAACAGAGTTTGTAATAAGCTGCTCAAACTAAATGTGTTCAATATACCGAAAAGCTCTACAGCAGAAAACAACGGAAGACAAGGATAACGCTGTTGTGAAAAGATGGTATGTTCAAGAGATCACAAACACCATTTCCCACTGTTTCTAGTGAAAATAGTAAATAAAAATAAATAGAAAACAGTATTAAATGTTCTACAGAAGAGAAGCGGCGCCATACCTAGTTCAGGACAGCGCACTATACCCATACACCACGCTGGAGAATCCTTTCTTGATACGAGGGGAAAATAATTGGCTTGAAAACAGTTCATATGAAATAGCTGGAGCAAAATCCTAGTTCATCAGCAACACAAAAAGGAATCACTTTGGAGACATTTCACCAGAAATACAAATCTCTCAGACTCAGACCAACCTTATCCCTGAGGCTGTCCACTGTGAACCATTCCAGGAGTTTATTTCCAACTTCCAGGGGGCTTGTTAGAAATGTTCTGTACGTTAGAAGGAAATCTTCGATGTAGGTTGGATCCACAATAGAATGTTCTTCTATTAAGTGCATGATGAGTCGCTCGGGTGTTGCCTTAAAAATTGAATGCAAATAAATAACTGCTATCTCCCATCACTACCTCTCCTACAGAGTATAAACCCAGGGGAACAGTACATTCCCTTTCCAAACTCAGGAGAAAGCACACTAATGCGTGCCCAAATGTTTTGCGTAAGTAATAATTGGCTATAACAGCTTTTAACTTCCCTTCCTTTTGTTTTTAATAAGCAGTCTAAGTTCCTCTTCCTGGTAACAAAAAAACAGGTCAAGACACACAAAGGGTGCTCGTGATACAGAATTCAACAGATTGGATAAAGCTAGACGTGTTCAGCCTAAGGGAGATGGAAGTAAATTTGCATAACAACATAAACTCCTTCCATCAATCTTTTTGAGCTGAGACAGACAAAATGGAGTATATGGTTCAAACTGAAATTGTATTAATTTACTAATAAATTAAGGTTTAATAGATTCATGGAAAGCACAGCAAGAAATTCACCTTGATTACTATGTGTCCTTTTCTGGTTCCGCTGCGATCCAGTTCCCTGTGCTCCTTTACCATAACAATTTCTCCTTCCTCCTCCACTTTATGAGTGTTTTTTTCCACATGGTTCAGAATCCTCCAGTAGTCTTGCTGGGCTATACACACAAACTGCCCCCAAATAACACAAGATTGTTAATAATACCCAAAACATCTCTGGGCTGCTTCGACACAGTGACAACAGCACAGCATTCGATACCACCCGCACTCTGTTCTGCCCAACTATACGACAGAGAAAGTTAGAAATAGAAGACAGATAAACCTCGTCACCTTCTTACATCTCCAAAGGTTGTTCGAACGGGCTAAATATATAGAGGACAAAGCCTGTAAGCAGTGGAAATGAATATTTTCCACGGATCTGTTCTTAGCGCATGTCAATCTCATCCACACGGGGTGGACTAAGCTTGCATTTCAGCACAACGCACAAGATCCCCTCTCTCGCCTAAGAGCAGTGTGAAAAATCTCAGCTACTCAAGGGTGCACAACCAACATCAGCAGAGCCCCCAACTCATAAAACACTAATCTCCTTGTTTCTGCTCCTGGAATAAAGATCGTACACCTAGGACAAAAGTAGTCTGTTTTCTTTTATAAGATATTTAAAAATATGAGGTAATTGTATAGGCTCTTACCTGACAATCATCTACTTTGGTTCTGACTACTCCATTCATGTACTGCTTTTCCAGAGAGGGAGTAATCCCAAAACTATTTCCCATGCAGAGACTCTCACTCTTCCCATCAGGATAGGTGATTTCCACTGTGCCATTTAAAATAACGTACCAAGAATCAAGCTAGAGGAAGGGAAAAAACAAGTTTAGAAAGCGAAGCAATTCAAAAACTTCCATAAGCTGTTCCAGTGCTCTTCTCTCAGCAAGGCTTATTCTTACAGTCTGCAGTTTGTTGTCACAACAGTTTTTTAGTGAATTAAATGTTGCAAATGTGCACTGTAAAGCAGCAAGCAAGATGACTGAAACAAGAACGCTTTTCAGCATTCTCGATTCATTTCTGAACTAATTCAGTAGGGAGGAACGCTGATGAAGTGCTTTCTTAATCAGTGGGCTAATTGCTACAAGATATTCATATCATTTAGTAAGAATGAATACTCTTCCCCTGGGTATCCATTTGGTCAGGACCAGAGACGAAAGCCTGCCCGCTCCTCTTAGAGGGATGACCTGCTACGGCCATCCCAGATGTCTTGATCCAAGGACAAAGAGAGATTCCAGGACAGTGATTCAGAGAACCTATGTCAGGAGTCAGACCATTAATCTGAACATCTCTCTTCTCCCAACAAACACATACAGAAACTGCTCTTAACTGGACATTTCTTTTATACTTATATTGCTGGGCAAGGATCCCTCTCCACATTAGTATTTTTTAAAACTACATTTTAAGAAGAGAGTTATTTTACTAAGGGAAATGATGCATTCTTCTATGCCACAAATTCCTTGAGATGTTAGCACTTAGCTGACAACAACATCCTAGTTGCTGGTTTACATCCATACTTGGCCAAGCTGAAGTCTTGAACGGGACAGCAATATCGAGGCTGAATCCCTCCAAGGGATGGGCTAAGGCTTGGGGATTTTGGACATAGATTAGGGCAAGAGAAGAACTCCTTAAATTTCAGGTGCAGGAGAGGTGTGGAATAGGAAACAGATTTTCCAGCCTTCACCCCAGATGCCCTTGCTAACCTACTATAAACTCCAACTGTGTTGTAAGCAGTAACTTACCTCTTGGCCGTCTTCAAGAATAATGGCTCCTGCTTGCTCTACTACTTCAAATATCATCACTGAGCAAAGCTCTCTTCTCACTGACATAGTCATGTTCGCAAAGGCAGGGAGTTGATGCATAAATTCCAATAATTGCTCTGTTAGACAAAAGACACATTGGTATGACGACTGCAAGGCCCGAGGGTTCCTTAGATACCTTCCCTTCCACAGGTATATTAAAACTCAAGTTCACAGAGAAATTGCTCAGTGGTGTTACAATCCCATTAGTGCCTGTGGCTAAGCGAGCCCAGCACGCATTTTGTCATCAACAACCAGAACTCGCCTCTACAGTCTCGAGCATGTTCTGATTGACTCTCACGGCAGCCATCTCACTAGGGTGTAAAAGCACTGCAGCTTCAAACATTTAGAAAAATTAAATACCCTTACAGTGCAGTAATTGTAAGCTTGATAGGAGCATGAAATGATTTTCCAGTGTTTAGAGAAGTAACATGAACTACAGCATAGCGCAAATTTTACTATTAAAACTAATGCCAATTTTTAGTTAAATGCTGCTGTAAGTTATTTCCATCTTAAATGTTTTGCAGTTGACAATTGAGTATATAACTGTACTGCCGTAGTACTATGTTCTCTTTGACATTTAATAACTAATTCAGTCAGTTAGTTCAGTATTCAGTTTCAGGCAGTCAAAATTCCCTTGCTACCTATCCCTCGCTTATATCAACACATACAATGACTGCAACACTTAACACCTGGAGCATCTCAGGGACTTTAAAGAACTTAGTTTCCCAGAATAAATACTCTCTCCAATAAGAGGAGAAGAAATCATTCAGCTAACAGTATCTCTAGAGCAAAGTTATCTCTGGGGGGAGTAATTCATAATTATTAGGATATACATTTAACTTTTAAACAGTTTTCAGATACGGGTCTCTTATAGAAGTTACATGATACATAAAGATCTTATATTTGCTTTTTCCTCACCAATATCATCATCAGTTTTGTCTGCAGGCTCTTTCTCAAGGCACTCTCGTACAACATCTCGCCCTAGAAGCGGATCTGAAGTTCTGTCAATATCTTCATCCTCCTCTTCTTCTTCGTCTTCAGAGTCTACGGGTGCTTCTGGAAGACCTGTTAAATCAACGTCTCCCATCTCACTTTCCGTAGCCTACAAATAAAACATCCATCAGACAAAGAGTTTAATAACTTCATTTTAATGATTTATGGTCTTAGGCAGCTAAGAATTCTGTGACCAGCAATTCCAACTAGAAATTCTTAACAGCTCCCTTTCTGAATGCTATTAAAAAACAAACAACCAAAAAAAAAAAAGTTAGATCAAAATCTGCAGTTACAGGATGGTGCAAAACTACACCATGGGCATAAAGCAATACTGTTCTACAGGCAGTGTCATCCCAAGTTCTGAAAACAAAATTAATCTGCTGAGATATCATTTATGTCCTTCCCAGCCTCCAGTGAACTAGAGGCAACATAAAGCTATCAACTGTGTGACAGAGGGAAAAAGCAAAGCAGACTGTGTGGGTAATACAAAAGGGATTTGATTTCATTTTGGTGTTATAACCCGGATTTGAATCCTGGCATAGAGTAAGTCAGGCGGAATAGAGAAATTGAGGAATGAGGGTGACTATTTGCTGGTTCTCATTGTAGAGCATTTACTCTTTCTTGTGAATTCACATAAACAAAATTTTTTCCACAATTTGAGCCTGTATTATTAACAAAATAATAGTATAACTCAGTAGCACCACTGGTTACCCAGTGCCTGCAGACACATTTCTGCTGTCATCAATAGATGGCAACAGAGGCATCACGCTGGGCAAACACACCAAGCAACGGTGGAGAAAGCAATACTGGCAACACAAAGCAGAATCACACAGGAATCATTTACACTAATTCCTTATGTAAAGTTTAAATGATGGAATTGCATGAAAATACATTTCCAAACAGATGGAAGGCAAAAAAAAAAAAACCTAGTAGTTTCAAATTTTTTATTTCCACAAAGTAGTTGCTCAGTCTTTTTTTTTTTCACTTTAAGCCAGCATGCAAATCATTTTCTGTTCAAATTCAAAAATGCGAACAACAAGATGTGTCACTGAGAAGTGTGAGGCAATTATAGAGAGGCTTGCACAAAATGGAGGTTATTTCTTTCCAAACGAACACATTTACAATAATCACCTGCAGTTAAAAAAACTCTTAGCAATTGTACAAAAGCACCGATGACAAACTAAAACACCAAACACTCTACATGCTCAAAAAAGGTTCAAAATAAATACGAGGTCCTGTGCAGGCTGGCCTTGAACACTCCCAGCGGTGCGGCAGCCACAGCTTCTCCGGGCAACTTGTGCCAGTGCCTTACTACCCTCAGAATAAAACATTTCTCCTTAATATCCAAGCTACATGGATCCTTTTCCAGTTTAAAATCATTGCCCCTTGTCCTGTCACTACAGGCCCTGGTAAAAAGTCTGTCTTGTAAGACTCTAAATCCTGCATTGCTGTAATAAGGTCTTCCCATAGTCTTATTCCCTTTTCTCCAATTACCAGGACTTCTTACTGCCACGACTTTTCACGTGGGATGGAAAGTGCCTTAACAACCGCATCAGCCAACTCCATCAGGACCTTGGGATGCATCTGGTTGGGTCTCACGGACTTGCATACGTTAAGGTTGCTCAGGTGGTGTCAAACCTGATCTTCTCTTACCATGGAAAGGACTTTGTTCCCAGAGTCCCTGCCTTGAGGTTAAGGGACTCAGAAGATGTGGGAAGAGTGAAAACTGGGACAAAAAAATTGTTGAGTATCTCAGCCTTCTCCACATCTCAAGTTCTCCTGTCCTATTTGCACGTGTGAGGGGGATGCATTTTCTTTAATCTTTTTTGACCAATGTACCTGCAAAAGGTTTTCTTGTTGTTCTTCACATCCCTTGCCAAATCCAGTTCTAGCTGTGCCTTACCTTTCCTGACCCCAACACTACATGTCTGAGCAGCACCCCTATACTCCTCCCATGAAGAGTGTTCCAGCTCCACTGAATCCACTTCCTTCTCGTGCTTTAGTTTGACCAGGAGGTCCTTACTCAGCCATGCTTGTCTCCTGCCTTCCTTGCCTCATAAAAGACAATGCCCATTTTAAATTATTTATTCACAGCAGACTGCACTGCCTCTGTCTTCCTACACACTCCGCTCTGATCAGCTAATGCAGGCCCCAGCACTTGGACAGATGGGCAGCATTTCCTTCTTCCACTAGACAAAAAGACTAAGGTTTAGATAGAACCTTGGACCTTTGAGCTTGTCCTCGTTTTAGTAATTAGCCAGCAAACCTAATAAATAAGTCTTAAATAATTTAAATATTTCTTTCAGAGGAGAATAAGACTATATATATATATAGGGTTAAATCTGTTTTACATTACATCACTTTACTGGCTTATGCAGCTCACATTAACAGTTTTGGAATCGTGCCCAAGTGCAAATTGTGCTTGGAGAGTCTCAGCAGCACGTGATCGGCACAGCATTTAATTCAAGGACTTTTCTAGCATTTCTTCATCCAAATAGCCACAATTGCTATCAACTTTTCCAGGCAGAGTGATACTGACTCCCGTATTATTTCCCACTTCAACAACCTCAACCTAAGACCACAAAACTGAGGCCGTAGGTTCTACAGATAAATGATTCTTGAAAATTTTCATTATAAGCCAATAAGAATCTCCTCTATTCTTGATACAGAAGTTATAGTTTGAATGAGCTATGAAATAAGAGATGCCCCTCAAACCACATTTCAAAGATGAGGTGCAGATGGCCAACAAAACATTGGCAGGTCAGACAGTGCTGGAAGGAGCGGGGAGGATTCTGCTCATAAAGCTGTCGGCAGAGGTAACAGCTCTTCCCAACCACGATGCCCCAGCTGCTCCCAATATCAAATATCAAAATCATTCACATTTGTGAACTACTAGTTTACAAAATGAAACCAGAAACTGTAATCCTCAAACCTTACATAAATATGGATTTCCAGGATTAGGGTCTATAGGGCAAGAATATCTACTGCAAAGGAAGGAGGAACAGACTCGAAGGGGGTGAGTCACATAAATCATCTGGAAAGTTAACACCAGATTACTGCCAAAATAGGTGCTTGCTATTTTGAAATCATACTATTATTATTCTATATTTACCACAGCGATTAACATATAATCATGGAACGGTTTGGGTTGGAAGGGACCGTAAAGCCCATCCAGTTCCAATCCTCCTGCCACGGGCAGGGACACCTCCCACTGGATCAGGTTGCTCAAAGCCTCATCCAACTTGGCCTTAACACCTCCAGGGCAACCTGTTCCCATGCAAATGTGTTTCAGTTACGTCTGCCAAACGTTGATCATGGAGATGTCCTGCACGCTGACCTACGCTTTGGAAACCAAAGATGTAAGAACTAGCCCTGCAAGCTTTGGAGATTCCACTAAAATGCCTATCAGAAGCATACACTGACAGGAAAAAAAAAGTATTAAATGCGCCTCATGTAAAACATTTCCCATGCCAGAATAACTCCATACAATAATGTATTTTAGTACCCATGAATCTTCATGCAACCTGCTCTGAAGAGGGAGGGTTTTCACCCCTCCCCTCATGTCAACTCTGTCAGGGGAAAAACGTCCAAGTCTTTTTTCAGAACTGACCGAGAAAAACTCTCAGTAAGGCCCTCTCCCTGATGCATATTTTATAGATAATGCATTTTAATATCAAAACCTTAACCACAACTGGAATTATGGCTGGGCAATAATGTTGCCGCCCACAAAGAGTGCATTCTGCCAAAGTGATAAACGAAAGATTTAAAGTTCCTCTCTCCCTTTTTTTTTTTTTAAGCACACCACTGATAGAATTAAAGAGATAAGAGATTTGCAGATTTGCTGAGCATTAAGAGCAGCAGAGTGAGACCCTGCCCATCTGCACCTACAGATACGATCTGGATTATCTAGGTTACCAAGGCTGCTGCCTTAAAGCCTGGCCTATCAAAGGGCAAAGAAAGATGCTTTCACTCTGTAATACCTGTTGAATTATTTTCCCTGAGGATACCTATGTCAAAGCAGCTGTTCGCAGAACCTATAAACCCTCATACATTTCAACTCCTGTGCGCACACAGCCCCCTGCTTCTGTCTGAACACCACAGCTCTGAAATCTAGCATGCTGGCAGAAATGGGCTGAATGGGGGAAAAAAAATAATTAAAAATATAGACTTTAAGCAAATTGTTTCAACCATCGTAGGGAATAACTTTTTTTTTTTCTCCTATAAAAAAAGGCCTACAGTCTGACAGGAACCCAACTGCTTAGCAGCACTCCAAGCTAGCTGGACTTTGCAATACAGACGTTTGGACGTTCTACCACGTGAAGACTGAAAGCTCCAACAGGGAGCAGTAACGGTACAGAAGAAGGGAGAAAAATTGCTTCATACATTTCTTTTCCTACATTTCTGCAGCTAAGCGAGGGTTTAGTGCAATACGTTCACAGCGGGGCTTATAGGCAGGACTCTCTTTCACTGATCTCGTCTTAAGCTTTACGTTCCTCATTTCCTTTTTAACATGCTCGACTGGGAAGCAGCTGGAACAAGTGAAACACCTCAATGAATAAAGCGTGCACAGATGAACGGAAACTCCTTCCAAATCTTAATAAAAAATTGCTTCACTCTCTGGTTCTACTACTCGGATCTTATTTTCTTATAGTGGAATTACATTTGCACTACTTACTGTAAAAATTAATGTTAAGATACCATTAATTCAAAAGGTCATTTCAAGGCTACATTAATCAAAATTATTCACAAATGCTCTTCCTCTGCTGACAGTAATGATCCTCCTCGAGAGTTTGGCATGGAACAGATACAGAGACAACTGCAGCAGCAAAGCATCATTTTCCAAATACCTTATAAAAAGCTGTATTTAATGTATCAAAAATGCTTTTAGCTACTCAGTCAGTACATTATACTCAAAATGTAGGTTTATTGCCTATCAAAGAGATTCTCTGCCTTCATAATATCGGGAGAAACATTTTTCTGTTTCTTTCTGATTCCCAAATCCAGTCTGTGTTGATGTGTCATTGCAATATAATGCCACGGTAAACACTGTGCCATGACTCCATCACACAGCCTCTATCTGTGCACTTACAACTGGGTGACAAACAAAACCGTGACAGCTACTGAAACAAAGCCCACAGAGCAGCCCGCAGCGTTTGACTGCTTGCACATTACTCATACAAAGACAAGATAAGAAAAAAAAAAAAATCACTAAAAAATCAAGAAGGGGGAAAACAAACAGTGGATTGATTGGGGTTCTTTTTCCCCTTGTGATCTCTTCATCCACTGTGATCGTACATTGCTGTAATATTATATTTGAAGAGCTCATGTGATTCTAAGAGTAGCAACCTGCCTCAACATCGCCCCAGCTGGCTGGAAATCCTCAGCAGAATTTACAGGTGTCCACAGTCCCTGCAGCATCCAGAGCCAGACAGATAACGTCACCAAGAAGCTGATTCCAACCTGAAAGGCTCTTGCTCCTCAAAATTAGCAGAAAATCTGCAGTCTTTTTCATGTTAATAAAATAATAACTCCTTAGGGTACAAAAAAACATTTCATCACTGTTTATAAAAATAAGCTACTCCATTCTTTCTTTCATTTATAGCATTCTTATTTGTTAACAATTATTCTCTTCTGGCGTTTTCTGAAGAGCAGACACAAGGCATTTCAGACGCAATTAACCACATGCGATAGAGTATTCACTCATGACTGGAATGCTGTTTTCTTTATCAATAATATATTTTAAGTGCTTTTCACTTAAAGCAACTTCTCCAAACTACTCAGGTAGACAGGCAGGCAGACAATGGTCAGGAAAACTGTCTGTCAGCATCCTAATACATGAGATGTTGAGGTACTAGACAGGATAGTTCTGGTGACTCTGACTAATTAAATCAATTCTGTTGACTCAGGAAATTAAAAGAAAAAAAAAAATCACGATGCAGAACAAAATCTTCCAGCACTGCCTCTCAGAAGTCAGGGAATTCACAGAGCATTTTGAAAAGCCTCTCCGGGATGCAAGCTACTCCCGGTAGCAAATCTAAAGAAGCAGTATGGTAACAGATTAAGTAGGACAAAAATGCATAAAGACACTTAATGTTCTAAAAGGAATTTTGCTTTTCATGCTGTATTTTTAAAGTCACCTCTAGATACTTTGCTGTAAAGAAGATATATCCCTGATTGGTTTAGTATATAGAAATAGTACCCAGGCAGCACCCAAGGGAATAGGGGTCTAAAATCAAGTTACACCTACAATGTGCTCGACAGTCGCAATGTACTCAGTACTGCAGTCAGATTTCCACTGGAGAGCGGAAAAGCTGTGCAATTACTGATGAAGACAAAGCCAAGATGGCCATCCTCACCAACCAGAATGAAAATCACCGTGAAACTAGCCCTGCAGTTTGACACGAGACAGGTAACTTAACTCTATGACTTGTAAACAAAAGAAAGCTATCCTTGGACTGCAGTCAACTTCTGTTCTCAGCAAGCAACACTGGAATTTCCACAGTCAGTCGATGCACAGAGTATGTTTATTACCATGCTTTTGTTTGCAGAACAGAACTTCTGCTATTAACAATAAATACAAATAATCAGGAAGGTATTTGAAACACAAGAATGATTTCATGAAATTTATTCCATTTCAGAAAGAAGAAAAATGATCCCATAAATCACCAAATGCGACTTTGAAAAGCAACAGCACACTTGATGGTATATAAAGACGTGAAAAGCAACATGAAGAGCCTTACAAAGTCTTGTTCACTCCTCTGTGACTGGGGAGGTGGCAAGTCCCATGAGCAGTGTAGGGATAAGCAGAAGTGCCAAGAGGGCAAGTGTCAGCTAAGCAGGCGCTGGGTTTGATTATGGAATGCTTCATGTCAAGCAAGGAAAACTAAGAAACAAATGCAATTTTACCTGATAAATATCAGATAGGCTGCTGCTCCCTGAATCACTCGCAATGCTACATCCCGACTGGCTCGAGGGGACGTGAGTCACCTGGGGGTGAGGATTGTCGGCAAGATGCATCTTGGTAAGATCAGCTGGGAGCTGTAAATAAAAAGGGATTTGGGGAAAGGTGGGGAAAAAAAAGGAGAACAAGATGTGTAAGTCTAATTTGAAGACAAAGTTATTCATAAAACTTTTGTTGAACATTCAAATGCCCCTCTGTAACCTGATGTACACAGTGAAGAAACACTAATTCAGAATAAGCTTGCTCAATCACATTCAGAGTTCATACGCAACAGAAAATGATGTGCCTTCCTATAAAACAAAGGTCTACCCTCTTCACAGCTAACCAATATAGACCAACAGGAGAGCGCATAAGCCTACCAGCCCACAGACTTAAAACATCAGCTTAGGCTGCAAGCTGATATGGAGCAGGAGTCTTGGTTAAGCAGTGCTGTAGGTCTCTCCTAACCTTCCCCACTGCAGGCAAAAAATGGTTGGGAGCACTTCTGAAACAAGTAACATATTTTTGATTATCAAAACTTATGAGGAATATGGGGGACATTGTGCCATCTGTAATTCTAAGTGACATTCACATTGGCAATGGCTCCTCAAACCCAACCATCAATATGGACTCTAAAAATCAGCTCAGATCCTAACTTGCAAAACAACTCTGTGAACTGAGAGACAACAAATCTACTTTTCACTACCCTAATATTTATATTATTCTAGTTTTGGTTATATTTTACTTACAAAAAGAAAGTATAACACACCCAACCTGTAAATCAACATCTATGTTCACACATATTCGGAAAAGGAAAAAGTTTGAGAAGCGGGAGATTGCTAAACTCTCATGAACTCCCACAAAAACCCCAGTACGTATAGAACAGTGAACTTGATCCAAATACAAAGGAAACCCAACACTTTGAAGCCTATGTTTAGCCACCAAGAGGTTATACAGGCTGAAAAGAAAAAAAATCTATTTTCAGGTTTTGAGAACAGCAAAGAGGTCAAACCCCTCAGCTGACAAAATTCAAGCCAGTAGCCAAAAGGTGCACTCGCTATGTGCCAGCGTGCACGGAGCTGACGTACGCCAAGATGTGACCGCTTACACAACAATGAAGTCTAAAAGTGACACAGGAAAGGCAAAATTTAATTCTGATGTGGAGCACCTGCTGAGTACATTTTATCCCCAAATGAATTCTTTCTACAGGGCACATTTTTGTACAGAAAAGCACTATCAGACTTGGCAGTGCCAGGTTTAGAGTTGGCTCTGATGGTCTTCAAGGTCTCTTCCAACCTAAATGATTCTAGGATTCTAATGGACACGAGACACAAAGTGGCACATCATCTTCCTTAAAGCCTGTGGGGATCTGGATGTTAGTTGAGCCACTGCTATTTGAACGATGCCAGCTGCAGTGATGATGGGAGGCTATTCCCCATCTGCCACCTCCATTGCCACATCGAGCAGCAGCCTGAGCAGCCCGTGCCGCAGGGTGACACTGCTCCTCTGCTCCCTGGAGTTCCACACGTCAGCCAGCTCCTCTGCAAACACACCGCAGCGCTGCTGTCCACACAAAAAGAACAGCAAGTACGAGCAAGGTCAGTGCATCATTTGCCAGGGAGAACGACATCCAGCAGCAGCCCAGGACTTGCTAGCGAATGGCCAGGCAGGGCTGCTGGCAGCACCAGCACCCTGGAGGTCACACAACTGAAATCCAGGAGTTCTACTAAATTACCGAACAAATTGACCCTTACAGATTCATTACCCCCAGCTTAACTAAACCACAGTTTGGCTGCAGACTCCTCACAGCCTGTCCCTGTCTTTATAAAGCTTCCTATCCCAATAACCAGCTCCGAGCTAAGCTCCAATCAGATTTCCCTCCATCCATGAGCAAGTCCCATACTGACCATGATAATGCAGACACGGAGAAATCAAATTTAAGCTCCCTGCTATCCAGATTCATAATGATTTTCAAACTTTAAAAACAGCTCCAGGAAAAGAACCAAGAGTACAATGGAGTCCTGGATTTCCCAGGAGACCAAGGGCAGATTCCAGTTCTCCGCCAAGAAGTGGAGCTACTGAAGCCCATTCTGGCTCAAAGACAGCAACACACACACAGATACATATTGCCACATACAGTTTTTCATAGAATCAGAAAACGGTTTGGGTTGGAACAGACCTCAAAGTCCCTCAAAGACACCCCCCACTGGATCAGGTTGCTCAAAGCCCCATCCAACCTGGCCTTGAACAGCGCCAGGGATGGGCAGCCACAACTTCCCTGGGCAACCTGTACCACTGCCTTACAGGAAAACATTTGTTCCTGATACCTCATCTCAAAAGTCCTTTCCTTCAACCTGAAACCATTCCCCTTCATTCTATCCCTGCACTCCCTGACCAAGAGCCCCTCCCCAGCTTTTCTGGAGCCCCTTTCAGTGCTGGGAGGCTGCTCTAAGGTCTCCCTGAAACCTTCTTCCCTAATTTAGATGAAATTATGAGGTTCTTATGATGAAGGCTGTTGAGCAACATGTGGTTCTCAAAATAAAAAAAAAAACATGCATGTTCTTTATATGCCATTTTCACAAACAGACGCTGGAGACCAACTCCAAACACCACCAGCCTTCCCTAAGGAGTATTTCTTACCAACTCATTAATCACTAACAACTGGTCTTCATTCCCCCTGACAGTACTCCCATTCATTCCCATCACCTATAAAGCACACGGGATGTAGGATGCTCCTGCTGGACTCTGCAATATGTTCTTGTAAAAGACATTTAACGCATGTTCGATGTAAGGAAACACTGCAATATCTCTTTAAATTTGAGAGAGAGATAAGGTTTATTTGAGACAACTGACCTTTAAAGTGCTGCCTGCCACTCTACTCAATCTCCCAAAATAAATCACAGCTTCTGTCTTCTGTATGTCATTTTTATTACCCAAACTGATTGTTCTTTCTTTCAGAGCTCACTAAGCAGCAATACATGGATAGGGCATTTCTGTAACAACATGACAGCGGACACGGGAAGGACTCGCAGGATGTGGTTGTGAAGTTGCTGAAAGTGCTATAACATTGCCTTAACTATTGCTGAATAACGCTCATGAGTTGAGGTTGTTTAACCTGGAGAAAAGGTGGCTTTGGGGAGACCTCAGAGCAGCCTTCAAGTCCCTAAAGGGTTCCTGTAAGAATGATAGAGACAGACTTTATAGCAAGGGCCATCTGGTTAAAGACGTCCCTGCTCGCAGCCGGGGGGTGGACTGGGTGACCTGTAAAGGTCCCTTCCAACCCAACCCATTCCATGATTTTGTGATTATTTGAGTATGAATTTTTTCTTGGGGATTAAGGGGGAAGAAACTTAAGAAATTGTTGTTACAATGGCACCAGTATCTTGAAAAATTATGCATTAAGGAAAGAAGTTCAAAATAGCAACATTCACTTATGTCCATGGTAGTGGCTTTCAGATGCAGATGTATCTACCTGCATTATCTTCTGGCTCGCTGTGTGCACTCTCAGGCTAGTCCTGACTGTCCCCAGCAGCCTCAGGTAGGGAAAGCCTGGACAGCCACTACATTCCA